>NW_012135525.1:2393530-2394730 GCF_000956105.1 Propithecus coquereli
ATACATCTAACAGCAGAGCCACAAAATACATGAAGCAAAAAGTGGCAGAATTAAACGGAGAAATAGTTCTAAAATAATTGCCAACAATTTTAATATGCCACTTTTGGTAATGGATAGAATAACTAGACAGAAGATAAATAAGGAAATAGAAAATTTGAACACTATAAACCTAAATTAAATCTAAGATATATACAGAATATTCCTCTCAACAGCAGAAAACACATCCTTTTCAACTGCACATGGAACATTCTGTAGGATAGACCATATGTGAGGCTAAAAAACAAGTCTCAATAAATTTAAAAAGGTTGAAACTGTACAAAATATGTTCTCTAACCACAATAGAGTGAAACTAGAAATTAATGATAGCAAAAATTTCTGATGTTTTCTTTAACCAATGTTAAAGAAGAAAACACAAGGGAAAATTAGAAAATACTTTATGACAAACGAAAATAAACATTTATGAATGCAATAAATGTCACTGAATTGTATACTTTAAAATGGTTTAAAAAGTAAATTTTAAGTTCTTTGCATTTTACCACAATAAAAAAAAATAAAAGAATAGTGTCTGAGCTTACTTTAGGTCATCACTCTTCTATAAAAAACTTTTAGATGAACCTATAAATATCTTTGACATCTCCACAGTATCGAATCTTTCAATTTATTTACATAGTGGAACATAGTGTAATAGTGTAAAGTCTTCTTTACACTGTTCATTTAAGTTTTCCTTTTTTCTCTCAAGGTATTGTGTATTTTTTTTTTGTTAGATTTATTTCTAGGAACCTTATATTTTGCAATGACTTTTTGTAAAATTTTATATATGTACAAAAAGAGTACAAGTCATAAATACATGTCTTTTTTATTTTTATTTATTTCAGCGTATTACGGGGGTACAAATGTTTAGGTTACATAAACTGCCTTTGCCCCAGCAAGTCAGAGCTTCAAGCATGTCCATCCCCCAGACGGTGCCCACCACACCCATAAATACATGTCTTGATAAATTAATACAAAGTGAATATACTCATGTAAGTACTAATCAAATCAAGAAACGGAACATTACCAGTGCACTGCCTCCCAAGAATGTTTCCCTTGTATTCCTTGTAAGCCACTACTTCTACCCTCCTTCAAAAGGACATCACTCTTTTGACTTCTACTTACCGTGTAGCTCAGTTCTTCAATGTTTCTGTGGCAATTAGCACTCTT
>NW_012135525.1:2404122-2405548 GCF_000956105.1 Propithecus coquereli
GAACTCCTGAGCTCAAACAATCCGCCCGCCTCGGCCTCCCAGAGAGCTAGGATTACAGGCGTGAGCCACCGCGCCCGGCCTAAGAATTTTTTTTAAGCATCTCGAATCAAAAGGTGTAAATCATCTCATGATGGGTAAATATGAATGGAGATAAGTCCAAATTCCCTTTGATAAAAAAGTATCTTTTCCTTAGGACCGCTCAGATTTTTACTACAATTAAGTGCATTGAGACTCTCCAAGAAGCGGTTGGAAGAGAGAAGTTTGGTGGAAAATCTTCATTTCACACTCCTCTTCCTCCAACTTGCTTACCACAACAGCTTATAATGACTCCACCCCTGGTTCCTAGATGCTATGAAAAATATTATTTATAAGTATATATTGTTGTGTGTAAAATTTATAAAGTAAACCATTATTTATTGCTAAATATATTAACTATACAGTTGTGGTATATATTTGTCATTAAGAACTCAGATGATGACAAAAAAGGGGATTAGATAAAATAAATGACAGTGTAGTAAGCTACAAAGGTGACTGCCAAAAATTTATCCTCTTTTTACACAAGCTAGCTGCCCCTCCCTTCAATAGGGAAGACTATGTCCTCTCCTCTTGGCTCCAGTTGGCACCGTGACTTGCTGTGACCTGTAGAATATGGTAAAAGTGATGCTGTGCAAGTTCTAGGCCTGCTGATTAAGAGATCTGGCAACTTCTGCTTTTACTTGTTTATGGAGTGAAGCCTGGGTTGGGCCATAATATGAGACAGAGAAAGAGGCCCAGCCAGTGCACAGCCACCCTGGGTGAGGTACCCAACATGTAGGGGAAGCCATCTTGGACATCCCACATGTAGGGGAAGCCGTCTTGGACATCCCAGCTCAAGTTAAGCTCCCAGCAGATTGCATTCACACAATAGATCCTACTCAATACCATGTGAAAAGGAAGAACCACCAACTGAGCCCAACTAACTTGTGGAATCATGAAAAATTAAATAGATAACTAAGAAAGAACCTACAACGGTACCTAAACGCTAAGGTAGGGTCTACAATAGTACTCAGAGACAAAATCACATGAAATGTAAAATGAAACCAATCATCAAGACAGGGAAGCTCAGCATAGATGGATGGGGGAGGCCCCAGACCAATGGGAGAATATAAAACTCTTATTCTGGAACCAGTATTCTGGACCTGTGTTTCCAACAGAACTTTCCGTGATGATGGAAATGTTTGTATGTGGCTACTGAGCACTTGAAATGTGACTAGTGTATCTGTAGCCCTGAATTTTAAATTTCATTGAATTTTAATGAATTTGCATTTAAATTTAAATAACCATATGTGGCCAGTGACTTCAACATTCAATAGTGCAGTTACTGTATTTCATATAGGACTCTACCTTGATGAAGGGATAAAAGTCACCAAAAATTCACTTCTAAATT
>NW_012135525.1:2405598-2407895 GCF_000956105.1 Propithecus coquereli
TCTTCACTATCCAGGGATATGAGCCAGCAGTCTTCAACATAGGAATAAACTAACAAGGTTTTGAGCAATAAGACAGAAAAACAGAATGTCATTGGGAGGGCATTCAACAAGAATTGACTTTTGTAGGTTGATCATGAAAGGGATTTGATGAAAACTAATATTTTTCCTTCATTCCATGAGTTTGAAACTACTCTCACCTATGGGTTTTAGGAAATTTGTGAAGGAATATTAAAAATACCATTTGCCAATTGCCTGATCTCAGCTCTTTGTAGCCAACATAATGGGAACTAATTTTTTCGGTTTCCAGATGTAGAAACTGAATTTGAGAGATGTTGAGATTTTTCTCAAGTCCACACAGTTTGTATACAGCGTAATGATAGAAACAACCATTTATTGAGCATCTACTATGAGGTCAATAGTAAGCCAAGTATTTAAACAACAAGAGTTATCCTCACAATGAGCCTGTAAGGAAGGCATGATTACAACAATTTGACAGATGTGAGAACTGTTTCAGAAAGCTTATGTGACCTACCCAAAGCTCTATTCCATGTGCTGTGCAGTTAGGATTTAATCCTGGATCTGTCAGTCTCTAAACCGTATATTCTTCACAGTGCATTATAAAGCCATCAACTGCCATGTGTTTCCAATTAAAATGATCATTTAACTTAGTTCACATGGGATTGTTTTAGAACACATTACCTTTAAATTTTTCTTTTTCCTTTTTTTAGCCAGCTGTTTTATATGTTTTTAATTAGTTTCTTAACATTGATAAAAGTAATGCTTGCTTATGTGGCTCTTTTTTTTTTTTTAAAGTTAAATATTAGGAAAGGTATAGTTAAAACTTCCCCATCGCCATCCCATATCTTCCCAGAGATGACCACTGTGAGATTCCTTACACAGGTCCTTTTAGAAATTTTCTGCCTATATTCAAACACAGACACACACACACACACACACACACACACACACACATTCTTTTTACTTAGAATGAATACGTATTTTGCATATTGTTTTGCAGCTTCTTTTTTCACTTAACGTGTCTTGCACATCTTTTCATACAAGTATATGTAGTTCTATATTTTCAACTTTATAGCTACTTATATTAATATTCCTCTGCATGGATATATACAATTCATGTAACCAATCCCTACCAGGGTTATTTCCTTTTCTTTTTTAATTGCAAACAACACTACAATGATCAGTTCTATAAGTCAAATTAAATTAGGTGCTTTCAAAATCAAGGATTAACTCTCTAAGCACATCCTAATTTTGGTCATAATAAGTAATGGGGCAGAAATAAGGGACCCAGGAGACCGAGAAACCAATTAAAATGAGTTTTTGTACAACCTCTTTATTCTCTACTGAGAGCAACATTATCCAGTGTCAAATGTTACCACATTGGCTTCAGTTTGCTGCTGGTGAGGAGAAATCTTTTAAATATCGGAGCTGTCTCCATTCACCATGTTTTACCAAATGATCATAAGGAGGTTTGCCTACCGGGGAGCAACATCTTCAAAGGGGGAGCAGGTTCTGGCTCTTTTTTGACTAAAGAAGAAATCACTGTGGGGTGTCCCTTTGAGAATAGTTCCAAGGGACAGTATGTCTTGTTAATTTGGTAAAGTGATATTAAACAGCATGCTGGAACAGAGATTTTCCATAAACTCTGCAGTCATTACACGTTTAAATTGTTGTAATAATGTGATGTTTGTTCTTTCTAAGAAAGGAGCATGCAGATCCTGCTATGACTTACTTGAGAACAATTGTTGTCTCATAATTTGAAATTTCTCTGTTTCCTCAAGAGACAAAAAAAAAAAAATCACTAAATAAATGGGTTGTGTTAAAAAGAGGGGTTTCACTGAGAATATATTAGGATGAGGATGAATTCCCAAAAGCAGAAATTCTGACTTAAATGACATGCCTTTTAAATTTTGATCAACATTGTCAAAACACCCTCTAAAAAGTTGTTTAAATTTATATTCTCATGTGCTTTTATTACCCTCACCCTCCCAACACGTGTATATCTGTGCGTACACACACATACGCACTCACACATGTACACACACACATTCTCATCCAGGACAATATTAATGTTCTAATTGTGAAGAATATAATTTGTAAAATAGGGTATCTTAGTTTTAAATTGCATTCTTAAATTTTGAATGAGCTTTAGCATCACATATTTCTTTTACTTATGATTTACCTGCCTAAGAATTTTTTTCTTTTTTTTTTGAGACAGAGTCTCACTGTGTTGCCCAGGCTAGAGTGCCGTGGCGTTAGCCTAGCTCACAGCAACCTCA
>NW_012135525.1:2410376-2439960 GCF_000956105.1 Propithecus coquereli
TAGGAGAATAGAATTTGTTCTGCTCCACTGTCTAATTTAACACCACTGAAATTGAAATGTATTATTTCCACTTCCTCTGAGTCCTAAAAAGATTCTCCTACCCTCCAGAATTTGTTCCAATTGGATCATCAAGTTAAGGGAACCAGTGAATTACTCCAATCACTTAAGGATTTGATTAAAATGTACAAAGAAATCTCTTTTCCCAAATTCCTATTCATGGAATTTTATTGTGAATAGCAGTCCTCAAAGATCATCTTCCTCCAAGGTTCTCACCCTGGACACATATTAGAATAACTGGTATAGGGAGGGTAGCCTTTTAAAAATGCAGATTCCTGGGCCCCACCCCAGACTATTCTCAGAGATGGGGAGAGGAGTAGGAGGGCTAAGCGTAGATATCCTTAAAGCCACTAGAGAGATTTTAATGATGATTACACCATTCTGCTCACTTTACAGACTTGGGAACTTAACTGTTTCAGTTTTTCCTCATGAGACCATTAGAATGGAGCTGTCTAAATGCATGGTGGTTTACAAGCTTGCGTACCAATCACCAGGGTTACCAGGGCCTCCTCAGGGGTGAAGGGAAACAGGAAAGGATAGATTCTGATCTCCCCCCAGAGAACCACTCCTATGTGTATTGAGTTTCTTCATATTTGTTTGAAAAGAGGGTTCCACTGCTAAAGTATGCCAAGTCTGAGAAATCACTCCTCTAAAAACATGAACACAATGTGAATAATGTCCATGTCTGAGATGTTTATCAAAGTATCTTAGGAACCAGACACCAGTTCAGCTATTAATGAAATGTAAAAACACTTAAAAAAACAGAAGAGTGTTTATTCTTAAGTCATATTTTCTTCAGGTGTTTGATGAGCTCTAAGGAGATACGTGGCTCAAATATTTGCACCCATGAAAAATACGTGTAGCAGGTAAGAATATCAGGTCAGAAGTTTTCAAAATTAAAAAAAATTTTTTTTTTTGCAACTTACATTATTTCTATTTTATGTGCCATTACCCTGATATCTAATATTAAAGGTACCCTTCCCCTGCCCATGCTGTGCCTAATCTTGGGGGTTTAGGCAGTTCCAAGGCATTAGAGAGGGGCCTGGATCCTGGTGCTTGTCTGTCCTCATTGGCATCTTCTGAGACACCCTCTGTCCCACCCAGCCTCAGGTATGAGTACATGGAGACCCATTTTATTCCCCACCATAATAAAGCCTCTTAGGTCCAGCTTTCTATCAACAGCCTTTGCCCATAGCTTGGTCTCTCAGGAAAGCATTCTGCTGCCCCTCCTGCACCCCTGGGTGTCAGGGACCGTGTGAGGGTGTCTCGGGCTCCTCGCTTCAGATACCCACACTGCCAAGAGGGAATCCGTGTAGCTTGCCGCCCTCCTGGCTCCACGCTGAAGGTGGGGCACGGCTCTTCTCTGCTCCCGCACCCCCAAAGCTTTGTCCAGGATCAGCTCCAGCACAGGGTCCTTCTCAGTGTCTAAGTATTACTCTGACTCTTCTTTCTTAAGGAGATTATAGTCATGGGGGTGGAAAAACTCTTGAACTGAGAACATTTTTCTTCCAAAACTATTATTCTGTTCTAAAGTCTTCAAAATCCAGGCTCTTGCAACTCAAAACACCTTTCTTTCTAACACAATTGTTTGCGAAGGCCTATTTTAAAACTGAAGTGCAGAGAATTTCCTGCTTGCTCTTTCTTTCTCTTGTGTCATCACTTCTCAGAAGCTGCCCCAATAAACGTGACGAGAGTCACAGGAGACAAAGGAAGACGGGGGAAAAACATATCAATTCATACATCAATGTGGTATCTTTCTGCACCTGCACGTTAATCGGGTTCTGATGAATTCCTTGACCTCCCTTCAAAGTTCTGCATATCTTCTCCAGCCAGGACTGGCTACGTAGTTTGAGAAGCCTAGAACAAAATAAAACATGTGGGGCTCTTTCTTCAAAAAATTATTACAAATTTCAAAATAGCTATAGCATAGCCTTAAGCCAAGCATAGGGCTTCTCTGAACACAGTGGCCCTGTGTGACCCAGGAAGTTGGCCCTGTCTCTAACCCTTAAAGCATACCTTTTTTGACTTTTATTAGGATTTTATTTATATAGTCATCCATCGATATTCTTGGGGATTGGTTCCAGGCCCTCCCCTCCCCCCAGATGCCAAAATCTACAAATGCTCAAGTCCCTAATATAACATGGTGTAATATTTGCATATAACCTACACACATGTTCGTATATACTTTAAATCATCTCTAGATCACTTATAATAGCTAATACAGTATAAATGCTATATAAATGTATATTATACTGTATATTTTTAAATTTATATTATTTTTATTGCTTATTGTTATTATTTTATTGGGTTTTTTTCCCACATATTTTTGATTCCTGGTTGGTTGAATCTGCAGATGCAGAAAATTATCAAAATAATTTTTAAAACAAAGTAAGTGTCTAGCAATAGGAATTAATAATATAAATGACAGAATATGATAGATATCCATGCCATTTTGTATAATCATGTAGGGATATTAAATGACATGGAAAATATTATCATGATTCTGAATATTGGAAAGGTTAATGTTTCTGCCCTGACCACACCCTGTTGTCAGGGAAACAGCCCCACCCCCTGTTCAGCAGCCAGGAAGAGGAGCCCTTGTTCCACCCCATGGCTCCTCTCTCCACTGTGGCTGATTGGCTCAGCGGTAAGTAACAGATCCAAGAGCAACCAATCAGTAGACTTGCCAGAAACCTATTATCTGTATGGTCTTGATGGAATAATGAACAGGGCACAGTTTGAAATTTGTACTAAAAACTCAGAAACTATGAGACAGACAATAAGGTTAAGAGCTCAGTGACAAGGCTACAAGGTAGAGTTGAAGCTTGAAGAGCCACTGTAAGAAGTAGTAAACTGAAAGTATAGGGGAGCAGAAATTAAGAATAAACAGAGAAAGCTTATTGGAGGCAGGGCAAAAAGAAGATAGATGGAGGTTAGCCAGCCTTGTTGTAAACACAGCTCTGCAGCAAGTACACAGAACTTCTGTTGCTGAGGTCTTGGGAGCTGCTTCAGATCCAGAACCACACTCTAGCCCAGCTCCTCGAGGGGCTTACCATAACTTGGCCTCTCCTCTTGGATTTCCAAGACAATGTCCTTGTCATTCCTTGCAAATTTTTTCGATAAGTCCTTTGCATGGATTGGCCTCAGTGGATCTCTATCTTGCAACTATTATGAAAGAGTATGTAGACTATAAATCCAATTTTATTTTTTTAGTGTGTGCTTACATGTATGTATGGCTATAAAGCAGTGTCACATACTTACCACAGTATTCTTAGGTGTACAAAGATTATGTGGCTTCTTTATTTCTCCACTAACTGGTCTGCTCACACAAAAGATGCTTCTCACTGGTGTCTGGGATAATTAGACTTGGCAATATTCCAGTTCTCTATGACATAAATGTCTCTGTCCACTTTATACGTTCATTTAAAGCTCAATCCCCTAGATTTTTGTTAAAGGTATACCTGTATGTGCACAATATAACATATTTGTAAAGACTTTTTGCACTATTATTTGTAATAGCAAAAGTTTATCTCTGTCTGTCAATAAGGTGTTAAAAAAATTATGAAGCAGGCTTACAATGAAATATTCTCCAAAAAACCAAAGAATGAGTACACAATATACTGTACTGATATGGAAATCCTAATGACATATTTTAAATGGAAAAAATATGATCTTTCTGTCTTTTGAATGTAGGCATTTAGTGCTATAAGCTTCCCTCTTAGCACTGCCTTTGCTGTATCCCAGAGGTTTTGATAAGTTGTGTCACTGTTATTATTTATTTAAAAAAATTTTTTAATTTCCATTTTGATTTCACTATTGACCCAAAGATCATTCAGGAGCAGGTTGTTTAACTTCCAAGTATTTGCATGGTTTTGTGAGTTCCACTTGGAATTGATTTCTAGTTTTATTCTGCTGTAGTTCGAGAAGATACTTGATATAATTTAAATTTTAAAAAAATTTTGAGACTTATTTTGAGGCCTAACATATGGTCTACTTTGGCAAATGTTCCATATGCTGATGAGAAGAATGCATATTCTGCAGTTATTGGGTAGAATGTTCTGCAAATGATTGTTAGGACCATATGTTCTAGAGTCCCTTTACATCTAGTGTTTCTTTGTTGATTTTCTGCCTTAATGATCTGTCTAGTGCTGTCAGCGGAGTATTAAAATCTCCCACCATTATTATATTGTGTCTATTTCTTTTCTTAGGTCTAGCAGTACTTGTTTTATGAATCTGGGTGTTCTGGTGTTGGATGCATATATATTTAGGATTGTTATATCTTCTTGCTTAATTGATCCCTTTATCATTATGTAATGGCCTTCTTTGTCTTTTTTTACTGTTGTTGATTTTAAGTTTGTTTTATTTGATAATAGTATAGCTACTCCTGCTTGCTTTGATTTCTATTTGCACGGAATATTTTTTCTACTGCTTTACCTGGACTCTATAAAAATCTTTACAGTTAAGTGAGTCTCTTGAAGGTGGTAGAAAGATGACAAATCAACATAACATCACACCTCAAGGATCAAGAAAAACAACAAACCCAAAGCTAGCAGAAGAAAAGAAATAACAAAGATCCAAGAAGAACTAAATGAAATTAAACCCTTCCCAAAATGCAAAGGATCAATGAAATGAAAAGATGGTTCTTTGAAAAGATAAGTAAGATTTATAGACCCTAGATAGATTAACCAAGAAAAGAGAAGATTAAAATAAGCTTAATCAGAAATGAAAAAGGACACATTACAACTGATATCACAGAAATACAAAAGATCATCTGAGACTACTATAAACATTTCTATGCCCCAAAACTAGAAAATCTAAAGGAAATGGATAAATTTCTAGAAGTGTACAACTTCTCAAAATTGAATTAGAAAGAAATAGAAATTCTGAACCGACCAATAATGAGCTGGGAGATTAAATCAGTAATAAAAAAAAAATTTCCCAACAGCAACAACAGCAAAAGCCCAGGAACAGCGGGATTCACAGCCAAATTCTACCAGACATAAAAAGAAGAACTGGTACCAATCCTACTGAAACTGTTCCAAAATATTGAGAGGGAGGGGATAAACATAGATGTAAAAATCCTCAACAAAATACTAGCAGACCAAATCCAACAGTACATCAAAAAGATAATACACCACAATCAAGTGGTCTTTATTTCAGGGATGCAAAAATCGTTCAACATACACAAGTCAAAAATGTGATTTGCCACATAAACAGAATTAAAAACCATCTGATCATCTCAATATATGACACAGAAAAAGCATTCAGTAAAATCCAGCATCCCTTCATGATAAAAACCCTCAACAAACTAGGCATAGAAAAAATACACCTCAAAATAATAAAAGCCATATATGACAAACTCACAGCCAACATCATATTGAATGGGAAAAAGTTGCAAGCATTTCCCCTAAGAACTGGAACAAGACAAGGATGCTTACTTTCACCACTTCTATTCAAAATAGTACTGGAAGTCCTAACCAAAACAATCAGGCAAGAGAAAGAAATAAAGGGCATCCAAATTGAAAGAGAGGAAGTCAAATTATCTCTGTTTGCTAATGATATGATCTTATACCTAGTAAACCTTAAAGACTCCTTCAAAAGACTCCTAGATTTCATAAATGAATTCAGTAAAGTCTCAGGTCACAAAATCAACATACAGAAATCAGCATTTCTATACACCAATAATCAAACTGAGAACCAAATCGAGAATTCAATCCCATTTATAATAGGGGCAAAAAAATAAAATACCTGGGAATACATTTAACCAATGGAGTGAAAGATCTCTACAAGGAAAACTACGAAGTACTGATGAAAGAAATCATAGATGACACAAAGAAATGGAAAAACATCCCATGATCATGGATTAGAAGAATCAATATTGTTAAAATGACCATACTTCCCAAAGCAATCTACATATTCAATGCAATTCCTATCAAAATATCAATGTCATTTTCCACAGAATTAGAAAAACAATCCTAAAATTCATATGGAACCAAAAAGGAGCCCAGGGCTCGGCTGTATTGACCAATCAAAACCAAGCAAGTTTCAATACTTCATTCGCATCAACAGACCTGATTGGGAATCTGGGGAGAAACTTTTGCTATAAAATCCCTCCCTTCCCTTTGTTCCCTGGAATGCACCTTCCTTTTACACCAGAAGCTATGTCTCCCTAGTTTGTGAACTGTTCACTGAAATAAAGTCTCTTTCTTCAAAATTGCTTTTTCAGAGAATGTTCGTTCACAGTGTGTGGAAAACTTGCAAGGCCGTCTTGCCCCAGAGATCCAAATGTGAAACTGGGTAAAAGCTTCTGCCCTTAGCATTCTCCTCCACTTTTCTGACACACTTGGGTTTGGCCCAGAGATGGACATTTTGTTTTATAATTTTTATTTTAAAAAGAAGCAAATATTCTTAAAATGTTAAGTTTCTATTATGATTAGTAGGAACATGGGAGTTTGATGTATTGTCCTTAGCACTTTTCTGAATTTTTTTCTTAATTTTCATTTTCTAAATATTTGAAGATGAAAAATTCAATTCAGCCCTAGGTTTTATGGTATTTCAGGACCATTTTTAGAACTATTTTTGGGAGACAAACTGGGATTCAATTCAACATCATGATTGGTTTGTGGGCTGCACAAAAAGTGAAGTGGGGAGATGCTTAGAAAATTAAAGTGGAAGATGAAAGCACCACCACCACCAATAGCTCAGTAATGGTTTCTTTTTCTTCCACTATACAGATAATTATCTCAGATCACTAGTCAGCTAGTTTAGACTCAGTCTAGGAAACAGATAAGGGAGATAATTTATGTGGCTCTTCTATAACTATCTTTTCTCAGGTCTCAAAAATTTAGTCTTTGAAGTCCATCCAGTTTAGTCAAGAGACTGCTGAAATTCTTTCATAGCAATAGCAGATTTTATCCAAGGTAACAACTCACTCAGAAATATACCACTTTCCTACATCCTTTGTGGATAGTGGTGTTCATATGAGTAAATTCTGGCCAATAAGATATGAGTTAATACCATATGGGACTTCCAGGAAAACAGGTTAGAGATAGCTAACTCCCTTTCCCATTTTCTTATTCCCATTTCCTGAAATGTGGATATAATGTCTGGAGCTCTGGCAGCCATCTTGGACCATAAGATGTATCGTTGAGGACCATAAGACCTCAAAGTTGAAAGCTAACCCAGGGGAGCAGAAAGAAGGAAAGAACCAGGGTCCCTTATGACTTAATGGATCCCCCATATCAGTCCTGGAGTCTACCTCCAGATTTCTTTGATGTAGAAAATAAATCTTGTGTTTTTAAGCCACTGTGATTGGATCTCTCTCTCTCTCTCTCTCTCTCTCTCCTTTTTTTCTTTTCTTGAGATGGAGTCTCACTGTGTTACCTGGGCTAGAGTGCAGTGGCATCATCATAGCTCACTGTAACCTCAAACTCCTGGCCTCAAGTGATCCTCCTGCCTCAGCCACACAAGTAGCTGGGACTACAGGTGCACACCACCACACCCAGCTAATTTTTCTATTTTTTTGTAGAGACCGGGTCTCACCATGTAACCTAGATGGTCTCAAACTCCTGGCCTCAAGCGATCCTCCCACTTCAGCCTCCCAAAGTGCTAGGATTATGAGCATGAGCCACCACTGCCGGCCAGTTGGTTCTCTTTTAATATCAAGCTGGCTTAATGCCTAACTGATACAATCATGGGTGGAAATTTATTCATTCATTCAATAGATTATTATCGAGCATCCAGGTTGTAGGCATTAAGTTTCGAGTATTTCAGTACCGGATACTGGAATAATAAAAATAAAATTTGTAATTATTATTACAGGTGCTGTGCTGGATCACTTTCCCACTTGCCCCTTCAAAGCTACTGTCCACATACCCTGCTTTGTGCTGCTGGGAGGCTGACCCCTTTGGATGTATTCATTGGGCTCCCTTACTCTCTGGCTCTAGTTGGATTCAGTCAGTACTGAAGAGGAGTACTGCTGGAGCCACAGTGAGAGAGGAGGGCGAGGTTGGAGTATTTATTCTCTGGCTCCCCACTGCAGGATTGCCATAAACTGCCTTCCTCTCTCTACTGAAAGCTGCAGCTCCTGTCAGGCAGCTCTTTCCATGCTATTTTCTGTCTCCAGGTTCTGGCAACTGTTCCCTTTTTTTATTTCTTGAGGCCACAGATTGTCCTTGTGCCTAGGTGTACTAAGCTTGGGATTTCACTACACCCTACGCATGCCTTTATAAAGGGTCCCTTTTCAAAACACTCCTCAAATTAATCCATTGGAATGTGCCATCTATTTCTTTCTGGGAACCAAAAGAACTTCTTGTCAAGTTCTTTTGTGATAGACCCTGCTAGGTATACTGTTTCACTGAATCTTTGCAATCTTGTCTACATTTTACCAAGTAAGGCTGAAGAACAGAGAGGTTAAGTGAACTGTAACCAAGGTGTTAACTAGGTCCTTTTATTTTCCTAGCCTGGAAATTTGTAGAGATAGCCTTACCCTTATACGAAACAGCTTAATCAGCATTTATCATGAGTGTACTCCATCCACCCACGTTGCTCCCCACCCTAGCTTTCATTTCTGTTCCTCTTTCTTGCAGTATCCTGGTGCTGCCTCTTAGGGTTCAAGGTTCCCTGCTGTGGTGTCTCCCTCAGGTCTGTCAGCCCAGCCATTCTCCTTGCTCCAGCCCCAGTTTTCTTCCCTGTGCCCTCCCTTCCTTCAGTAACTGCATGTTACCCAGATAATAATATTGAGCTCTACGGCACTTGCTGGTAATTATTATTACCTCTTTGAAGGGTAGCAAGAATTCCAGTTGACCCATTATCTTAATTTAAACAAAAAGCTTAACCTGTACTCGTAGTTGTAGAGATGGCTGTGATGATTAAAGAGACATTTTGGTGGTTATGCCCTCACTGACTGCAGGCCCACTTGGTATAAGGGGATCTTGTGCAAGACACTTGGAAAATCTATCATATTTAGTTTTGTGGAAAAATTCTGGGGCAATTCTCCACCAAAGTAATTTGATTTCTGACATTGTTTTTCCTAATGTGTCTTTGAAAATTCTGAGTTATCTCTTCCACAGTAGGAGAGGAATTCTCCAGGCAATATGTGGAATTAGCATACATGAAAAAGAAAATCATTTTTGGTGGTGGAAAAAGACTCGTGTTACCTTTCATTTGTTTAGAAAAACCTAGCCAAGTCCATTCATTATTATCAAAGACAGTATGTCATTGAGCCTTCTAAACACTTTCAAGTTCTCTTTCTACACAATAGTACACTTAAAAAAAAAAAAAAAACTAGCTCTGTCCAAAAAGTGTGTTCAATATGTTTCCCCAGACAGCAAACATTCTGGAGTTTTAATTTATTTATTTCTAGTATAACTGGGAAGCAAGAAAAAAATATCCAAATGATTCTAGTTGCATAACAAAGCCTACATGCCAGGAACTATTACAGTCACAATTCCAAAAGCAGCTCTTCAAATGTGCATGCCCTATTTCCATTATATAAACAATGCTTTAGTGGTTTGGCACATACTTGCCGGAAAAGCCTTGTTTATATTGAATGATACTGATGGCAAAGAATTCTGCCAAAAACATTCTGTACCACAGGTATAAGGCTTGCGTGAAGCATAGAACCCAAGGGACTCAGTAGTCATTTGGTTCATCTTGGCACATTTCATCATGTTACTGAAAGTTTGTCACTTTTCCTCAAGGCCACATCAGAAGAACAAGGACAAAGGGTTTGAGGAGAAGAAAAGAGAAGTTTATTAATTTGCCAGCAAATGAGGAGAAGGGAAACTCTCATCTTAAAGTACCATTTTCCTATCTATAAGCAAAAATACAGAGCTTTTTAAAAGGAGTTTTCAGCTTCCGGCTATTGCTATTTAACTATAGCATCTCTGGCAAAGGCAATCTCGTGACCTCTGTCCAGACAATTCTCTTGAGCCTTCTCCTGTGGTACAAAGAAATAAAGAACCCTCCCCTGCCCTTCTGATTACTGGCCTGGGGCAAGGAGGCAGGTTTTAATTCCCGAAAAGAGTGTGAAGGGGAGGTTTAAAGAGACAACTTGTAAAACATTTTACCCTTTTTCAGGCCATTCCCTCTGTTACAGTCACAATATAAAATTTCCAAGAAAGTGTGGAATACCTTGCAATATTTTCTTCCTGTTACAGTGGAGAGAAGTGCTCACCACTACCAATTTTTCTTGATTTATACAGTAATAAGACAGATACTGAAGAGTAGAATAATAGGCAATTTTAAAACATGGCTGCAAATTCTCCGACACACATCCCATCGAGAGGTAGGGGCTCTGTTCCTCCCCTTCAACCTCGACAAGCTCATGACAGCTTAGACTAATGGAGTGCAACAGAAAGGATGCTAAGTGAATTCCAAAGCTAGGTCAGAAAGGCCACATAGTTTCCACCTTATTTTCAGGAACATTCTTTGTGGAGCCTTGAGCCACCATGTAAGAATTTGACTACCCTGCGTCTGCTATGATGGAAGGGCCTGGGGTAGGGTCCCCAGTTGCCAGTCCCAGCTGAGCCGAGGCTCCCCATCATCTATCCATTTCTGCCAAGGAAACAGACATGCGAGCAAAACAGACTTAGACCTTCCTGACCAGCCCATTTTCCAGCTGAACACATCAAGCAAACAGAGAACTCCAGGAGAAACCCTGCTGAAGTCCTGACCCACAAAATCACCAGATACTATTTCAACCATCAAGTTTTACATAGTTTTTTTTATAGCAATAGATAACTAGGACCATTACCTCCTAAGTTAGGTAGTCATTGATCAGCCTGTCACTATTAGGCAGGATAGTTCTATTTGATAGACAAGAAACTGACCCACAGAATCACACAGTAATGCAGGGTGTCTTGTGCTGCTATAACAGAATACCTGAGACTGGGTAATTTTTAAAGAACAGAAATTTCTTCTCTCACAGATCTGCAGGCTGGGAAGCCCAGGTTCAAGGCACCAGCATCTAGCCCGCTGAGGGCTCTCTTGCTGCATTCTCACGTGGCAGAGGCAGAGGGCAAGAGAGAGAGCCCACTCCCAAAGCCCTCTCTATAATGGCATTAATCTATTCATGAGGGTGGATCCCTGCTGACCTAGGCAATTTCTAGTAAGCACCATCTCCCAACACTACTGAATTGGGGATTAAGTTTCCAACATATAAATTTTGGGGGACACATTCAAACCATAGCCCAGGGCTACAGCCTAATTCTACCTGTGATTGAGAACTGTGTGTTTTTTCTTCATTACAGTATCTTTTTGTGTTGGTCATAAAATTTTCAAACTAGAATCTTAAAAATAACTGAGTCCATTGGTTTTCAAATTATGTTCTCTGGAGCCTGAAAGTTCAAGACAAGGTGACTCAGGGCTCATCATGGGAGAGGAAGCAGTGTAGGTAGGATGTCTAATCAAGGGTAGGGTAGGGGGTCTGGCCTTGTTTCAAACTAGATTCATTCTGCTTTTAGTGGTTGTATAAAGGATGCTAATATTCCACTTAAGATAATCTTTTGAGAAAAATGTCCTATTGCTAAAACAAAAACTAATGGACAAAAAATTTTTTGAAGTAGTGACCTAGTCCAAGATACTCATTTAAAAATTTAAAAAATCCATGACTTGATAAACAAAGCATTTTTCCAAGTGTTATATGAAATTATTGCTCAATAAGATTCTATGATTCCTACTTCGGTGCTTTGCCATGGTTATACAATTAGCAGGTGTCATGCATATTAGCAAGACCCAAGACTGAGAGGAGTTCATTCATCCAACCAGGATTTAGTCAACACCTCTCAGGTACCGGTCCCCACGCCAGGTCCTGGAGATGTGGTGTTGAACATGATGGGCCTGGTCATTGCTCTCATCATGGTTATAACTCAACAAGAAATAATTATCAACTAATAATCCATTTATTTCCTTTCTATAAATGGCTTCAGCTTCTGTCCTTGTCTTATTCCGAACAAGAACAACCAATAGAGAAAACGTTAAAAGTCACATCATTTAATCTCTTGCTAAGGACAGAAGTTAAGTTGTAACCAGAGAAACGAAAGGAAGGAAGCAGGAAGCTATAATAATTTAGAAACATGAATAATTAGGTCCCAGTTAAGCAGAGTAGGGCCACTCCTATAAGAACACAGACAATATTTATATACAGTTTTTAAATTGCTATAAAATTGCCAATATGAGTTTTAAAGAAGTTTATTCACTTCTTTGTGTTGTTTATTCAGTTTTGTTTGAGAATATTGCTTTAATTACTCCATGAATTTTTTCAAGCACCACACTTTTCAGGAAGCATCTTATATAACATTCCGTTTAAAGATCAAACTAAACACAAGTAGAATTGTGAGATAGGTTTTGAAAAATAAATGGGCCACTTGAGAGAATATATGGATGTGGGTGCTCTCTGAGGATCTGCAGGTACACAGACCAAAAAAAATCAAAATAGCTGATCAATTCAGTTATAAAAATGTAATCCCTTCAGACAAATCAATTGTAGAACTCTAATGACTGAGTTAACACAGTGGAGTCTTTATTTTTAAAGGTGCAAAAGGGATATTTTAAACTTTCTATTTTCATTTTAATTTAAATAAAGACTCTGCTTCAACTCTTGAGAAATGCTAGCTGTTGGAACAAACTTTCCAAATCATTCTCTTCTTTAGGACTCCAGCATTGGCAACATTGCCTTCAATTCATCCACAAACCCTTTACTTTTCATGATCCATAATTTAAACCAGAAAGTGTTTTTCCTTTTTAATAGAGAAAGTTCGTTTATCTGACCTTGTCATCATGGAATAGTGTGTTATGGCAAACTAAAATGCTAGAGAGAGCAATCATTTTTATTATGTATAAATTGTTGCTTTTCACATCTATGAAATACAAACAAAAATGTTTCATGCTAATTTATGTTGATGGTTAATCTCTGATGATTCAAATGGCACAACAATGTCACCATTATAAATATTTATTCTCATTGTCTACAATAGTAGATATAAATGGTGACAAATATTGGGCTGGGTCTCTACTAATGCATGTGCTTTTAAAATCACTCTTTCATGTGAGCTTTTATTTCCATTTGTCTAAAACATATCTTTTAAAAGAAAACACACACACGCACACACACACGAACATATTATATATACAAACAGTCCTCCACTTATGATGGTTTGTCTTACAATTTTTTGATTTTTATGATATTGTTAGTATATAATCCCATCATAAGTTGAGGAGCATCTGTACTTATCTATCTCCCCAAATCAGAGCTGAACTTTGTGACTACGGCCTAAAGCTTTACATCTTGAAGCTTTGTATAACAAGCTCCTAGCACAGGAGCCCAGCCCAACGACAGTACTCAAGAAATGTTCATTGAAAAAATAGATAATAAATAGTACCTTACGACAGTTCACATACATCGATTAGTTTTTTCACAACAACCTTATGAATAAGCAGGGTCAGCTAAAAAATTGAGGGTTAGAGTATTTGTCTCTTTAACAGCCATAGTATTATTATGTGGAGGAACCAGGACTCAATTTTGTTAGGCCCAGAGCCCAGAGGGAGATACACGATGCCTCAGGTGTAGCAAAATGCTGTTTATTTGAGCATCTGGGTGCAGATGGGTGGAGACCAAAAAGAGCATCCATGTCAGGAAGGAGAGAGTGGTGGGTTTTATAGGAAATTGGGATGGAAGTTTGGGGAGAGTGAATTTTTTTCCGAACAGTAACCGGGTCCGCAACAGTCTGTGGTCAGAGTTAGATTTACAACCTCTGGACTCTCCAGACTTCTGCGGCTATTGTTTCACAGGCCTTGTGATCACTATCTAAGTTTTCCATTAACTGTATTCCATCCTATACATACTTTCCAGGTCCCCACCCTGAGCAGGCCTAACGAACTCTTCTGACAAAATCCTGTCTCCTTTTCACTCCTGGGCCCTACCTCCTTTCATAGAGAAAAAAAAAAAAGCATTCAGGGTTTTTGTTGTTGTTCTTCTGGCAAAATTAATGTATGTTAGTTAGAGTGTGTTGGTTCATTCATTCATTCATTCCTTTATTTTCTGGTACTGTGCCTTTTTCATTTGCTTCACAATACTTCCGACAGTTTGCAATTCTTCACATATGTGTGTATTTGCTTGTCTGCTGTCTGTCTCTCCCACTAGGTGCGAGTCTGCACGGGCAGGGAACAGGCCCGTTTAATTACCAGCCCAGGAGCATCTGCATAGTGGGTAGAGGGAAGTCAAAACTTTCCCTCTGAACATTTGAGTCTAAATTTGCTGAAATGAATTGACAATAGATCAACAGAAGAAAAGACATATAAGTTTATTAATGTGCACATGGACATGGAGTCCCACAAATAAGAAACTCGAAGAGCCAGATGACCCAAGTTTGTATACCATTTGGAAAGGAATAGAGGCTTGGAGCCTGGTCCAAGCTCTGGAAGGGATTAGGGAGGAGAGGTGGGAGCAAAGGCTGTGTTGTGCTGATGAAGCCTCCCAGAGAATAGATGAGATCCTGCAGTAAACCTTTCTCCATTTCTCCGTCAGACCTTTAGAGATATTAGATTTTTGGGCTCCTTTTCCTTAATCTTTCCTAGATCTGCATAAGGGAGCACCTGAGAAAGCTTCTGCATCTGCTGTTTGCTTCACTAATGTAGATTTTCCCTACAGATGCAACTCTCCCCTCAAAGGACAGCTATCCAGAGCTGGTGCTGCGTGTGCAGCTCCTCTGAATAGCCATCTCGAAATATGCCAAACAACTATATTTTGAAGTGGTATATTTTGGTTTCCTTCATGGGCATTTAATAAACATTTGTTGAGTATTTATTGAATATTACAGAAATCGTTTCCATTCTCTCCTCCACCCCTAAGCTGCTATAGTCCTAGGAGGCATGCTTGCCCCTACCCAGGGGGCACTGAATGAATGGCACAGCCGGCACCAGAACCCAGCCCCTAGAGCCCTGCCCTCGTGTGCTGACCGCACTCTCAGAGCCAAGTCCCTGACGTTTATTCTCAAATATTAGATTTTTGTTTCATTCACATGTTGTTTCCAGTAGAATCTGACATTTTCTTCCACAATAGACTTCCTACATAGGAGAAATAAAGTTTAGAATTCTTCTTATTTCTAAGTAGATGCTTCCTTTAATTGTTTTAAACTTTTATTTTTAAATTTTAAAAGTCAAACATACACTTGATACAAGACTCAAATAATATATAAAATATATCTTTTCCCCAAACCTGGTTTCATTTCCAAAGCAAACCTCTTTTCAGTTTTCATGTATCTTTTCAGAAAGCTTCTTTATTTACTCCTGTGTGTTCGTACAATGGGGAATGTGGCTACGTGTATGTGTGTATTTTCAAGGTAGATGCTTTTAAAGTGTAATGTAAGTATGCATCTTTTAAATGTCAGGTTTTAGAATATAGCTACAAAATATAACAGAAATCTAAGAGGTTGTTATTAGATACTACCTACAAGCTTTTCCCTCAATTACTTCAGTATGAGAACTCCAGCACTTCTCGCAAACAAAATAAAATCTCCTATTGTCTTAAGATCAAAAACCTTGAAGCATTACTAAAAAAATTTTTGTTTTGACTTCCTTGTAATTACCTTCCCCTCATTTCAATTCTTTCCACTCAACTCGAATAAAACATTTTCCAAAATACCCACAAGCAAAAAGCTATGTGATGTGAAAAGGAGAGCAAAGTCTAAGAGCGGATCCCAAACCAGGCTTAAGTACTTATTAGCAACGTTCTCTTGGTCAAGTTGTCAAACTTCTCTCCACTTTCATGTTCTTGCCTGTCAAATGAAAAGAGAAATTTCTGCCCTGCATACCTATGAGATATTGTGGAAATCAAATCAGAAAATACAGTTTTTATGCTTGGAATATATAGCATGGATTCAATAAATTTTCAAGACTAGCTTACGAGCTCTTTGGTTCCAGTATTCATATCAAGTTGATGCTGGTATCCCTAACAAAGTCATATTTGGGACGTGGTGCATGCAAAGTGTATTAGAGTTCACACATTTTCTTTCGTAAAGTGTGTTGCCTCAATCATTTACAAAGACCCTGAGTGCAACTTGACAATTTTGCTGTGGACCACTAATCCCAGAGTATCTCTTCCTAAGACTTTGAGAAATGCATCCATCATAACCAATCCTTGAAAAAGCAAATGCTTACATGAGCAAACCCCAAATGTTTGCAGTAACATCTTTAAGTCAGGTGATGTTACTATAATTTATTATCCAAACCAAGACACCTTTGAGGTTGAAAGAAGGTATATTAATAATTATGCAAGGACAGCAAGCTTAAACCATAACTGTCCTGAGAAAACTTTAACATATGGTCACCCAACCTTGAAATGTTACCCAGACTCTAGCAAGGTGAATCAAGATCACAACCACTGTTTGAGGACCTGGCCTGCTAAACTGTCCAGCCGCTCCTTCCTTATGCTTTAGAGCTTAGTCTGTGATCAAGCTTTTTGCTGCTCCCAAAGGAAATAAGAAGAATTAAGAACCAATTATGAGATTTTTATAAAACTGAACTGATTCCATTTAAAGATTTATATCTTTTATTCTGAGATTATGTCTCTTCCACTCTTTTGGGACTTAAATGTCATTTAAAGTATATAAGGGATGTTGTTTTCTTTTTTCTTTTAATTTTTCAATATTAGCTCCAATTTAGAACATATTCAATTACAAGGAACAATAACCTACTAAAATAGTTCTAACAAAAAGTTTGGAAGTAGGTGGTCAAGGGCTGCTATAAGTGTTCAGTGATGTTATCAAAGACCCAGTTTTCTGTGTTTCTACTCTACCACCCATAGCATGATGCATCCTCACCTCATGGTAACAAGACAGCTGCTGCAAGTCTAGCCATCACGTCCAAGTTCCACACAGAAAGAAGCAGGGAAAGGCATTGGCCTTTTATTTATAATGTTTACTTTGTTTTTTCAATTTGGCAACAGAAGTCTTCCATAGTAAATGTCCCTTTACATTTCATTAGACAGAAGAGGGTCACATGACAATCTTCAGACATATCACTGCCCAGAGGATATCACGACAGCTAAAGAGCTCTTTTTAAAACAAATTACAAATCCTGCCACCTCTGTTTAAACCCTCCAGTGGTCTCCCATTGTGGGAGACCAAAATCTATTTTGGTAAAAACCAAAATCTACTAGGCCCTACACAGTCCGACCTCTTCCCACTCTACTTCTGTATTCCCTGTCTGATTTTGGTTTTTTTCTATCCTCCCTGTCTCTGTTCCAAACACCCTGGCTTATTTGCTGTTCTTTGAACACACTCAGCCTGCCTTCTCCTCAAGACACCTGCACTTGTCACCTCCAGATATAGGCATATCTCATGCCTTCTCATGGATGCCATCTCTAGCCATGCTAGGAAAAGTAACCACCATCACCGACCTCTGAACCTATCATTCCCCATCTTATCCTGCTTAATCGTTCTTCTTAGCCCACCTCTGACATTCTCTATTTGCTTATGTGTTTAGTTCTTGTTCATCTCCTCCCACTAGAATAGAAGCTCCTTGAGGGCAGCAGCTTTGTCTCTTTTGTTCACTGCTATATACCTAATGCTTAGAATTATGCCTGATTCTTAGTAGGTGCTTGATTAAAAATTGTTGTATGAATAAATGAATTACCGCACTAGCCTACAGTCTCCTAATCTACCCTTAGGCCTGAAGGAGAGGCCTATCTTTCCTAAGATGAGGGATCTGCCCTCTCTAACTGAAGAAGTCTGACTATTAGGTGGGAAGAAGAGGAGACAATAGGTACTGGCTGTCACCACGTCCTTACTTGGAAGATTGAAATTTTGGAAACCTTTCATTGGTTCCATCCAATTTCTTTTTTTTTTTTTTTTTTGAGACAGAGTCTCACTCTGTTGCCCGGGCTAGAGTGCCGTGATGTCATCCTAGCTCACAGCAACCTCAAACTCCTGGGCTCAAGCGATCCTTCTGCCTCAGCCTCCCGAGTAGCTGGGACTACAGGCATGCGCCACCATGCCCGGCTAATTTTTTCTATGTATTTTTAGTTGTCCAATTAATTTCTTTCTATTTTTAGTAGAAATGGGGTCTCGCTCTTGCTCAGACTGGTCTCGAACTCCTGACCTCAAACAATCCACCCGCCTCGGCCTCCCAGAGAGCTAGGATTACAGACGTGAGCCACAGCGCCCGGCCGGTTCCATCCAATTTCTAAAAAACAAAATCCCAAATTATAGTGTCCAGAAATCTTGCTGGCTACCATCATTGTTGCCTCTCTGTTTCTATCTTTGCCCTTCAGCAGAGCTAGTGACCTCAGTCCCCTCCTGTTCCAAGTTGGATGGCCCTTCCAGGTGCACAGTCACTTTTCTCTGCGTTGACTCCCTGAAAGCCTCCACTTCCCCGGCTACCCTGTGGGAAGCTCCTTCTCCACATCCAGTGCTCCTTGCTGCAGAAAACAAGAATCCAAACAAGGAAAACTTTGTCTTAGCAAAGCATTAGTCAATTCTAATGACTGTGGCAGGCCCTTGAAACAAAATATTTTAGAAAGCACATGCAAGAAAACATTTAGTAGTGAATAAATTTCAGAACGATTTCAGTAGAATTCTTAGAAGATAAATTCTCATTCTATTTACTTACTGGTTAGAATCAAGATTTTAGTCCTTGGTCAGCAATTGCCATTGGAAATATAATTAGATTTCAAATAACATATTCTAAAATTTGTCTTTTAACTCTCACAAATTGTTTTCTGTCTCGAAACTTTATCCCTGAGCCTCCACTCCTTCTGCTTGGGTTGTTACACCTCTATTATTGGGCTGGTCTTCGCCTCTATTATTAACCTAAAATTGTTGTTGTTTTTTGGTTTTTTTTTGTAGCAAAATGGTCATGAAATATCAGGAAACTGGTAGCATCCTTCCTGATTCTGTGTCGCACAATTTTGAGAGCGAGCGTCCCCACAGTGTGGAGAACAGTTAGTGTGGCTGTGGGTGGGACATGAGAGAAAGGAGGACAGATTTCTTTGTCCTCAATGTGACCGGGACGTCTGCTCCTTATATCATACGGAAAATCAGGCTTACCACAGCTGGTAAACCGAATTCTAAGGTATGATTGGGTAGTTAATGTTCAAAAAAATAGGACAGTTTGTAAAAACAAACAATTTTCTCATGGCAAGTGGGACTTTACTTTTGAAATTTTATGTGAGATTAAATAACCCCTTATCACCATTTCAACACTGAATTTCAAAACAGACCTAAAAGTGTTTTATACTCATTTGGACTTAAGACAACAAACAAGGAGACGGTCCTCGCCTCTCCACTCCCCTGCTCTGCGCCCTGGGAGCACACATGCGTGAACAAGGCATGGTGGATGCACATTCACCAAACTGATAGGAGTTGAGTGCCTACCACGGGTGAGCACTATACCTGGAGATACAGGAGTTCAAAACCCATGAGGTCCCTGCTTTCAGGAAGCTTACGTTCTGATGGGAAGTGACAATAAATAACCATCATACAACAAATGAATAAGCAGAAAAATATCAGATACAGATAAATGCTCTGTATTGTATTTGAGAATTAAAGCAGATTTTTGTGAGAGCTAATTTAGATTGGGTGGACAAAGAAGACACCTGTAAAGAGATGTCATTTAAGACGAGACCTAAGTGATAAGCAGCAGGAAGCCAAGGAAAGGTCAGGGAGCTCTTCATTCCAGCAAGAGGGAATGCCTAGATCAAAGAAAGGCTCCAAGGTAGAAAAAGTGACGTATTTGAAGAACAGAAAGATCAGTTGGCTAAAGCAGAATGGAGGCAGGAGAAAATGGTGAGGTGGACAAGGTCAAGGCTTTGCAAACTGCGATAAGGGGTCTGAGTTTTATTCTATTTGTTGCCATGCAGGATTCATTGTAGGAGTATACTGTCATCTTATTTATCCATTCTATTCTTGGTGGACATTGAGTTGTTTCCAGTGCTATAATGAAGGGTTTTACAATGAAGGGATATGTGTGTACCCCCTTTCATAAACCTACGCCCCAGCCCCTCACATATAGTATGTTTAGATGTTAAGAAAATATATTTGGGGTTTGATAATACTTTTATTTTCTGCTTTAAAAGTAATACATGTTCTTTCTTAAAACTTGGAGAAAATAACCTATAATGAAAAAAACTGTCATTGCTAATAATCCTATCACCCAGATGTACTGATACCTTCCATTTGCTTCTGTGAATCTGCTCTCCACCCTTCTTCACCCTGCTTTGTGCCCTGGGAGCCTGATCTGTATGGGCTGCACTATCCAGCTTCCTTGCCTTGCGGCTTCCTGTTGGGTTGGCCAACGGGAAGAGAGTGGAAGGGTGGGGGGAGAGAGGTTGGGGTATTCACTCTCCTCCTTCACTCCCCTCTACAGCTCTCTATAAAAGGCCTCAGCTCCTGTCTGACAGCCCTCTCCACCTGGCCACCCTCTCGTGTTCTGGCAATCCGTCTCTTAAAATCCTTCCCATGCCTTTGTTAATAAATAGTTCCTTTAGTACATGCTCTTCAAAGTACCTGGTCTGAGTGTGCTAACTATGTCCTGTCAGGAATCTGACTGATAGACCAGAGATAATATTTTATATGTTTATTTCCAATATATTCCTAGTAACAGACACTTAGAGTTTAGATCATGCTTTTGTCACTTGGTATTATATTATGAACATTTTCCCATATTATTAGATGTTATTTGAAAATGCATGGTAATATTTATTCCTTTCATGATTTAAGCCTTTAATGATTATTGAACACTGAAATTATTTCCAATTTCTTGCTGTTGTATACATTACTGTGATGAATGGCCTCATCTGGAATCCTAATTATTCTGCTTGAAAGATCTTTCTCAGAACTGAGGTTATGAACATATTCTCATCTATTATCTTTTAAAAGCTGTATTATTTTGTCTTTCATGTACAGACCTACAATATAACTTGTAGTTGATTTTTCTTCCACCTGCACACTAAAGCTGTCCCAGCATCATTTATTTAAGTGACCATCCTTTCTCCATTGCTCTGCAATGCCACCCTTTTCATAAATTAAATTTCCATATATACATAGATCTGTTTCAGGGCTTTAGTCTGTTCCATTGATCTGTCTTTTCTTGTGACAATACCATGTTGTTTTAATTAATATAACTTTATAATAAGTCTTCATATCTGTAAGTCCTTTCATCTAGTTCTTTCTTTCCAAAACTGTCTTGTATATTCTTTTATTTATTTTTTTAGGGGGATAAAGGATGCTTGGAGGGTTTTTCTGTTTTGCTTTCAATTTTTTAAATAAACATATAATAATATTGATTCTTTTGAAGGGGTACAATTCTATCAATTTTAACGTGAGAATAGATTGATGTAACCACCACCAAAGTCAGGATATAGACAGTTCCACCACCCTGGAAACTTTCTCAGCCTATCCCTTTGTAGTCACCTTCTCCTTCACTCCTAAGCCCTGACAAACACTGAATTGTTTTCCATTGATAAAGTTTTTTCTTTTTGAGAAAGTCACATAAATGGAATTGTATATTAATAGCATGTACGCTTTTGAAACTGGCTTCTTTAACTCAGCAGAACGTCTTTGATAGTCATCCAAATGGCTGCATGTATCAATTGTTTGCTTTCTTTTTATTACTGAGTAGTATTCGGTTGGATGGTTGCACCATAATTTTGTTCACACCTTTACCCTTGGGTTGATACCAGTTTTTAGCAATTATGAAGAGAGCCACTCTAAACATTTGTGCATAGGTTTTTTGTGAACATAGATTTTCATTTCATTTGGGCAAATACTTAGGTGTGGGATTGCTGGATCATAAGTATATGTTTACCTTTACAAGAAACTGCCAAACTGTTTTTTTGCAGTGGCTGTCCCATTTTGTACTCCCATCAGCAGTGTTTGAGAGTTCCAGCGGCAGAGAACTTGATATTACACTTTTTTGTTAGCCATTCTAGTAGTTTTGAAGTGGTATCTCATTATGGTTTTAATTGGCATTTCCCATGTGACTAATGATGTTGAACATCTTTCTATGTGTATATTTATTTTCTGTATATTCTTTTTGTTCAAGTATTTTGCCCATTTTTTATTCGGGGAGTTTGTTTTCTTATTGTCAAGCATTAAAGAGTTCTTTATATATACTGGATACAAGTCTTTTTTATAAAATATGTGATTTGAAAATATGTTAGCCCACTCTTTAACTTCTCTTTTTGTTCTCTTAAATGTCCTTCACAGAGCAAAGTTTTTAAATTTTGATGAAGCATAATTTATGATTTCTCTTCCTTTATGAATCATGTTTTTGATGTTATGTCTATAACTTTTGCCTAATCCCTGGTCATGAAAATTTTCACCTATGTTTTCCTCTAAAATTTTTATAGTTTTATATTTTCCATTTAAGGAAAATGGTTAAGTGATGCATTTTGAATTCATTTTTTAATAAGGTGTGAGGTTTAGATCAAAATCTCTTGTCTGAATTTTTGTTTGTGTGTTTGTTTTGCCTATGGATGTCCAATTGCTTCAGCCCCTTTTGTTGAAAAGACCATCCTTTCACCAATGAATTTCTTTTGCACATTTGTCAAAAATTTTTTTCTCTACCTAAATATCCATCAATAGGAATATTTTTCCACCACAAATAGAGTACTTCGGAGTCATTAAAAGTAGAGGAAGAGGAGCAGGAGGAGGGGAGAGGAAGGTAAAAGAATAAGTATACATATACAGGTACTTACACATAAAATATCTGTGAAAGAACAAATTCGTTTTCTCTGGGGAAGGGGACTGTCTGGGGAATGAGGTGGAAGGAAAATTTTCATTGCATAACTTTTGGTGCCTTTTGAATTTTGAATCACATGCATGTATTATTTATTTGAAAAAAGGAATTAATAACTTTAAGAAATTATAGTAGTCTTCATTTTATAATCATAAGTTACTGAAGCCTGTTCATGGTATTTATCTCTTCAATATATTGCTTTCTTGATTCTTAGGACAGGTGATGTTTGGTTGTTTTGACAAAAATGCCTTTTTGTCGAAAGCAGAAAAGCAGGTGAGAGGTTTGGAGCCACTCCAGAGAGAATTTTGATGCTGGTGCTGCCATCGATGACTGTAGCAATGGTCATGGCCAAAGCTCCAAAGAGTTCCCTGACAGTGGAACTCCAAAGAGTTCCCCAGAGGATAGCGGTGTCGGTGGTATCTGTGGCTGCAGGGGGTCAGCCTGTATGATGATAAGTGGTCTCCCTAAAGGTCTTACCTTCCACGTGCAGCCCACACACATCAACAGCAAATAGCCACAGCCAAGACTGCATGGTAAGAAAAGATTGACACAACACTGTCTGGGGTTTATAGAGTGACAAGTCTTGACAAAGCTTCCCTAATGGTGTGGGAGTCAGAGGAGGGGAAGACCCCTTTTGTTCAGAATGGTAAATCAGGGCGAGCTCTTTTATCCCAATATATATTAAATTATAGTAATTTTTTTTCCCTGTCCTAGGAGTTCCACTTCACTGACTGCAGCAAGTTGAATATCCAGTTAGCTTGGTACAACCTAAGAACATTTTGTCTTCCAAAATAATTGCTTGGGTTCATCTACAAAAGGTTGAAACTTTTCCAATAAAAGCAAATACAAAGACATACTTTAAATAAGCTGCGTGTGCCCTCTCATAGTTTCTTATGTCAGATTCCCAGAGAAAGCCCCATTATTCCTCTAAATGAGTTTTCTGATCATTTAAACAAATAGAGCATTCTGTTCCTCTCATTAATTGTCACAATGAATATTTTCAAATTAATGTGTCACACAGTTAACATACATGATATTGTTGTGTTCTTATAAATCTGCTGTTGAACTTTGAAATAAACAGGCCCATAATAGCAGAATAGATCTGTATAGCTTCAAATAATTTTAAAGCTCATTCTATCCTTTCCATACTAACTTCAGAAAGAATAACAGAAGCATAATAAATGCCTCCTTTCTTGAAGGTAATTTCTTGAATCTAATGAAAAATACAGTGCACTAAAAATGCTGAGCCTCAAAACTGAAATCTTTCAATGTTTATCCAACAAATATTACCTTCTCTCCCATATTCAAATGTTGACTTTAATAGACATTAGAATTTTCTATAGCTGTTGATGTTTTACAGTAGTTAAAAGAGGGGAAAAAGGATTAGAGTCTCATTTCTAGAGAGGATGATGATTTCTAAGGTGAAATTTAAGATGTCTGTCTATCAAGATAGGTCTATTTCAAATTAATGTGAATATTAGATACTATAGATTTTAGAATAATATAAATTTTAAAAGGGGGTAGATTATTTTGCAACAGTACTTTGATAGCATGGCCAAAGTCATAAATCAAGATAAGGAATAAATCAGCGTTTATTTTAAAAAGATAATAGGAAAAAAAGTGATGCTTTTTTTTTTTTAAGAACAAATAGAAGTCAAGTTCAGGATGAACAAGTAATCTGACTCATATGTTCTTAATGTCTTCCCATAGGATCTGTCCCAGGAGACATTTTCTCTCATCAATTTTAACCTTTCTGTTCCCTTACTTCCTCCTTTTCCTTTCTGAACTTTACTGTACTATATAGTGGGGTGCAATGAGGGCTTAGTAATTCAGATTTTCATGATAATTATAGAAAAAATGTTCCAGCATAAATGAATGTAAATGGGTCTTTGCAGCCTCACAGACCTGAGCTTCAAAGGCAGGCCAAGATAATTTTAGCTTTAAAAGGACTTGAATGTTATCAAAGTATATCTCAACAAACAAAACAGAACAAAGCAACTCAGAAAGTACCAGTTGAACTTTAACAGCATAGCTTCCTGGTGAACTCACCGAGAGGAAAATAGTAAGATGTTATCCCTAGAAAATGGGCTGTTAACTCCAAGGCAGTTAATTTTAGGAGAACATTTTCCAAACATGATGACTTTATCTATTATTCAGTGGTTGAACTGAAGTCTTTTTTCTGGCAATAATTAGAAAAGCAGGTCAGTTGCCAATTAATGTCATGACTGATCAAAATTAAAAACTCTTTGGGGGCCTTTGTCATAGCAATTGGAGACATTTGTACCAAAAAACTATAATAGAATAATCGGATTCTGAATCTGTAAAGAACCTCAGAATCCATTTAAAAGTCCAACTGTGCATTCTTTCTTAACTTCCCAACCTGTCTCCTATTTATTTTCGATGAGAAAACAGCTTGGAATTAGGCAAATGCGCCAAGAGTTCACCTGTCCCTCCGATTTTGTTCATGGTGTCCTTCCTCACCATCTCAACTTTCTAAAACTCAGTTGTCCTCTCACTCATTTTTGGAAGATTTTGTGGAAACTTGCAACCCCCCCTAGGCTGAAGTAGATGCCCCTCTTCTGCCTTTCTTTGCAAAACAGTACATGTGACATGTATCTGCCCTGCTGTAATCATTGAGTTCCCTCTATCCCCCTCATTAAACTGGAAGAGCAGGTGCTGTGTGTCTTCATTTCTATATTTTCAGCATCTACATAAAACCCAGAATATATTAGGAGCTTAATGATCAAAGTCTTTAAAAGACTCAGTCAATAGAACCAAAGTCTCCCTACTTCCAAGATTCTGCTTTTTTCACTATAGATCCTATACTTCGGTAATGTAAACATATTTTTAAAATTTTTATTATTGCACTGAACATCTGGGATTTTTGTTTGTTTGCTTCTTTGTATCATTTGTCTACATAGCGCCTGTCTGCATTTTTCAGTTAATGACATTGGGAAATTGCTTCACTCTCTGTGTGGTTTAGCTAGGATGGACCCCACCACTATCTCTGGGGGTGGTCAGGAGACTTGATCATTATGTTTTGTGCTCCTGGCCAGAGGATAGTTCCAGGAAAGAGTATAGAGCTTGAGTCAGAAGAATCTGATTAAATCCTAGGACTCCTATTGAAATTTTTTTGAGGAATAAATTCTCTTTAGACTGAAACTGATATCAATAAATAGGATGTTTGTTTGAACCTGCTTGGGGCCACTACCTGAAACCTGATAATGAAGCCAACCCAAGATTACAGAATTGACAGAAAGAGATGAAGATTTGTTGATATCCCTTAAGCTTCTGAACCTAGCTAGGCCTCAAGTAAACAATATTAGTTAGAATGCTTTTGGCTACAAATAGCAAAACATTCCATTATACAAGAACATTCATTTCCTCATATAACAAAGAGTTCAGGGGCAGGTTGTTCTAGCACTGATTCAGTAGAACAAATCAGACCTCTTGTCCAAACCACTGAAATAGCACATTCTCATATAACCACACCCAAAGATAGGAAAGAAAAGTGGATTCTTTTGAAGACCTCTCTCCTTTAATCAAGTAAGAAAGCCTTTTCCAAGGTTCCCAGGTTGACTTCTCACTATATTTCCCTGGCCAGGATTAGGTCCCATGCCCATGAAATAGCTGTGCAAATCAGGCTTTTCTAACAAGGAAAAAAAGTGGTAGCAGAGGGAGACAGACCATTAGCAAGGTCTACCACATGTGATTTTCCATGGATTTTCCATGGATTTTTCAGGTGTGTGAAGAAAAGTAGTTCACTTATTTAAGCCACTTTGAGTCAGGTTTCCATCCCTTGCAACCAATCATGCATAATAAAATATTGCATGTTAAAAATTTATCTTTTTATTATAAATTTTTAAATATTTAAAGGAAATTTCTTATAAATTAGTGTACTATTCCCAAAGAAATAAATCATTAGTAAAGTTATTCATTTTTAGAATATGGGTTTGATTTCCATATTTTCATATCAGTTGACCCAAACATTCAGGTGTGTTAAGTGGAGCAATTCATCACATACTGAGAGGATAACTAAGCTTTTATCTCAAAATAAAGCTTTGGTATAGTTTCAACATAAAATCAGTTAATATTTTATAGGATCCTTCATCTTTATCTTGTTTTCTATCTTTGAGATAAAAATATTTTTAGACTTTGAGATTAATATGTTCTTTTACACACCATACATTCCCCAAATGAATGTCATTTCAGTGCTTACTGTTTAAAAAAAGATAATTTACAGAGGAAGAGCATGGAAGATAAAGACATAAAAACTGCACTTAGTTGACTGGCAGAATTGGGAGTCAGAAGTTTTCTTCTCTTTAAAAAAATAAAACCTAGGCTAATCACAGTAAAAAATGTATTTCTTTAGTGACTAACTTTTAACTTCTGGAACCATTTGAACATTAGATATTCTTTCCTTTTTTTCCTAGATAATGTTGCTTTATTTTTTTAAAACACAGGACACATGCCTTTTTATTTTCAAATTTAGTTATAGCTGTATGTATGAAAAACACTTATTATTTTCTTTTTATATGAATTCTCTGAAAATTTTGAAGAAAATTTTATAAATACTAAATTGTCCCAACTTTCCTAATGGATTCAGAAAATAGATATCAACAGCTGCACTAATTTGGAATGAGTGGTATAAAAAAATGAGACTTGTACCCCAATCACAATTATATTCAGAATATCAAACTTTTGTAGTATAATTACAACTTAATAAATAAAAATATCCTAATTGCAGTTTTGAGCTGTCTTTAAAGTCATTCAATTTTTTTTTTTACCTTTGGTATATTTCAAATCATATGTTAAAAATAATTAAAATTGATTTAATGCAATTAGTGCTTAAAATGTGAAAAAGATCAAAATATTTAGACAAACTGTAAAAAGTTGGGTAAAACGTTGAAACTGAATTTGACCATGCCTCTAGAATTTCTCAGCCTTGGCACTATTGACACTTTGGGCCAGGTAATTCTTGGTTGTGGGGCTTGTCCTGTGCATTGTAGGTTGTTTAGCAGCCTCCTGAGCCTCTTTTTATTACTGCCAGTGGCATCTCCCTGCAGTGTGACAACCCAAAACCTCTCCAGGCATTGACAAATGTCCCTTAGAGGACAAAATTGCCCCCAGTGGACAACCACTACTCTAGATTCAACTGCCAATCTACAAGAAATTCAGAGGACAGAAGAGTAAGAGATGCCATCAACAAAATCTAGACTACAGGAAATTCTACGGATCAAATGGTCTATTTTTGGTTTTTTTCCTATAAACAAATTGCAAGAAAGAAAGAAAAAAAGTTAAAAGAAACTTAATGGGCATATCAACCAATTGCAATTTATGAAACATATTTTGATCCTGGTTTATGCAAAGTATTATACAATTATGCAACAATAAGAAAACTATGAACACAGTGAATATTTGATGGCTTTAGGAACTATGGAAATTATGGGATTGTGGTCATGTTCTTAAAAAAACTTTTATCTTGAAATACCGAGGCGCTAAGGCTGGCGTGATGTTGCGCTGTGCGGTGGGTGTGGGCGGGTCTTTGGCTCCGGGCTTTTTCCCTGTGTCGTCGCTCTTGTGGCCTTACTCCCCGGGGCCGACCACGGAGAGGGACGCACGGTGTCCCTTCTCCGCCACTGTTCACTTGCCTCGCTGCTGCCGCCGGTGTTCCCGCCCAGAGCCAGGTGATACGGAACTCTGCCATCGGTGTTTTGAATACTTCTCATAATGGAGTTTCCTGATTTGGGGAAGCATTGTTCAGAAAAAACTTGCAAGCAGCTAGATTTTCTTCCACTAAAATGTGATGCATGTAAACAAGATTTCTGTAAAGATCATTTAACACGTGCTGCACACAGATGTCCCTTTGCATTCAAGAAGGATGTTCATGTCCCGGTGTGCCCACTCTGTAATGTCCCCATCCCGGTAAAAAAAGGAAGAGATACCAGACCTGGTGGTTGGCGATCACATGGACAGAGACTGTAAATTTCAGCCTGGGAGGAGCAAGAAGAAGATTTTTACATACCGGTGCTCAAAAGAGGGATGCAAGAAAAAAGAGATGTTGCAGGTGGCCTGTGACCAGTGTCATGGCAATTTCTGTATCCAGCACAGACACCCCCTGGACCACAGCTGCACACGGAAGCCACCCCACCAGCAAAGCTGGGTGAGAAGAGACTCCCAGCCGCGCGTGGGCTGGCTTGAACACACAGTAACATGAGTGGAACCCGTGTAACTTCTAAGGCAGGGAGTGGAGCGACCTAGAGCCTTGCTCCATACTGTGTTGGATCTTACATATTTGCTGTTAGAGTTGGGTGAATATAACAAAATTAAAGTTGGATTCTAGTTGCATTAGTTTTCTGTGGGTACTGTAAAATACTACAAACTGGGTGGCTTTTTTTGTTTGTTTGTGTTTGAGACAGAGTCTCACTCTTGTTGCCCTGGCTAGAGTGAGTGCTGTGGCATCAGCCTAGCTCACAGCAACCTCAGACTCCTGGGCTCGGGTGATCCTTCTGCCTCAGCCTTACAAGTAGCTGGAACTACGGGCATGCGCCACCCTGCCTGGCTGATATTTTCTATGTATATTTTTAGTTGTCCAGCTAATTTCTTTCTATTTTCAGTAGAGGCTGGGTGGCTTAAACGGAAATCGATTCTCAGTTTTGGAGGCTGCAAATCCAAGGCCAGGGTGTCGGCAAGTTGGCTTCTGGGGTTTGAGACAGAATCTGCTCCATGTCTCTCTCCAGCTTCCGTGGTTTTCTGGCAATCTCTAGTGTTCTTGATGTGTAGACATGAT
>NW_012135525.1:2443345-2444733 GCF_000956105.1 Propithecus coquereli
CCTATTTTAGAAAAAAAGCAAGTTGATTAATCAGAAAGTAAATGATAGCCAAGAAAAATCATCTATAATAATTTATAATTAATTGATTTTGTCTGGTTATTTGAGCTAGACATTTATATGAAATTATTAATATTGAAAGTACTTCAATAGTTTAGCCAAGTATTTGACACAAGTTATTTTAATGATATGGGAAAGACATCTTGTTAACATTCTGGAATGAATAATTTTATGCATACAAGCATAAATATGATTATCATAATAACATTCCGATTCGTAGTCTTATTTTTTAAATTGATTACTATGGCATCAGGCATTTTACCTAGTGTTATATAGCCTTTTGGTATTAATCTTGTTAATTTTAAGTTTGTAATGCAGCCACAGAAATAAGTAATGGTGACCCTGAAAACTACTTATTGCACCATACAGAATTTTACAAGTATATGGTAGTATTGAGGCTGAGGGTAAGGTGGAAAGGCTTTTAATTGTACTTTTCATCTGAAAATTAAAGACTCAAAATTCAACAGATGAAATCTTATGTTTGGTTATACTACTAACAGTAACCTTTCTCCCATGAAAGCTGAAAATGAATTTAGCAACGTTGAGGCTGACTCTTGGCTTTAGAGAGATAGATGTGACTGTTGTTCAAGGCTCTATCTTAAAAGAGAGATTTTGATTTATTTTTGAAGAGAAAAATTGCTCCTACTGCAAGGAACAAAAAAAAAATGACTTTTTCAGTGGACAAATGAATATATCTATTCTGTGGTGGGTGGGTGCAGCTATACCATACTGAAGTCATGGTGTCACTAAGGAAGCATTTTATTTAGAAGACATTGCAACTGTCACGACCACTGAGCTCCCGGTTGATTAATGAATCTCATATAAACTATGACAATTGGGTATGGAAGGCAGAAAATCAAATAGCACAGCAGGATCTTCAGCACTGGGCATTTTTCTTTCTCACTCTCTTTTCTTCCCGTTTCACTCTCTGTATCTCCAACAGCACTTATAACTTTTAGGCTCACAGCTGGAAAAACAAACTGCAGCAAGAGACTTTCATATGTTGTTGCTGAGAGATAAACATAAGGAAATGGTTCTTGAGGAAGTAACGTACCTAGGCGAAGCCTTTGCCAATACTGTAAGTAGTCATTGTAACATGGTGGAAAAATATTGTGATATCCCACCATTAATGACCAATTCATGTCCTTTAGTAAATGTCATCAAAAAGGCCACATCAGAAAACCCCTTTGTGAAATGTTCTTTTACCAGATGCAGAAATTGTACCCCAAGATGCCATACAGTGTATATCAACATTTATACAAATACATAATGAATGAAAGCTAACAATTTATCATATTATTAAAAATCTTTACGAAGAGATTGCCAATATG
>NW_012135525.1:2444783-2447632 GCF_000956105.1 Propithecus coquereli
GGCTTCTGGGGTTTGAGACAGAATCTGCTCCATGTCTCTCTCCAGCTTCCGTGGTTTTCTGGCAATCTCTAGTGTTCTTGATGTGTAGACATGATTTGCCTTCCTTTTCACGTGGTCTGCCATGTGCCTGTGTTCTAAGTTCCCTTTAAAGGACACCAGTCATGTAGTCCATGCTGGTGACCTCTCACCTCTGTAGAGACCCTATCTCCAGATAGGGTCACATTGTGAGGACTGGGGTCAGGGTTCCAGCATATCTTTGGTTGGGGGGGAAGGGATTTGATTCAATCCCTACCACTGGTATTGTCAAATCAGTAGAAACATTGCCCTAAACTTGCTGTTGAATAAAAATGGAAACGTAAAAAAAAAAAAAAAACTTTTATCTTTTGGAGAGCCTATTGAAATACTTTCAGAAAAAATAATACGCTGTTTGGGATTTGCTTCAAATTGATCCGTGACTGGGCCTGGGAGGAGGGAAGCAACTTAGATAAAACAAGATTGGCTATGAGTTGACAGTGTTGAAACCAGATGATGTGTTTAAGAGAATTTGTTGAATTTTTCTCTTTACTTTGGATTACATTTAATATTTGCCATAATAGAAAATTTTAAAAATATTTAGACATATCTTTCTAATAGTTTTGGAATCATATATTATCCCTATATTAGCAGCTTAATTTTTTTAGAAAGTGATTTAAGTTATTCATTACTAAGTTAATTGCCCAGAGAAAAACACAATGCATTTGCTTTAATCTAAATTGGCTGGCTCTATTGATCAACTTACAAAAGTATTGCTAAATCACTATCTTATGTCAAGCAGACAGCAAAATCTGGCATGATGCCCAGTGCAGGAGTTTTCAAGTAGTGCCCACCACCAACCCTAGCCTTCCTCAGAAGTGCTTTCACAAATATTTGATTCATATTTCACCTTTAAAATGTTTTCTAATTATTTTTTTAAACTGTCATTTTAAAAACCCACCTTGGAGAACCGTCTACCCGTTACCATGTGTGTAGGTTAACTCAATTTTCCTAAGACTAAGGAATGAAGCTATTTCTATCATCACTGTTTAATTGAATAAAGAACATCCTGAGATTGCAAGGTGAGCGATTGAAAATTAGTATAATTCCCATTACTAGTTTGTATAAATGTGAATTTTCTCAATATTTTATATTCCTTCCAAATGTGAATGTTTAAAGTACTTTATGATTGAAATTTGCAGCCCTAATATCCAAACATTAAGTTTTTGTCTATTGTTATCTTTGTGCAATATAATTACTATGGTCTGAATCTTAGTGTCCCCCAAAATGCATATGTTGGAACCTAACATCCAATGGGATAGTATTAAGAGGTGGGGCCTTTGGGGAAGTGATTAAGTCACGAGGCCTATACCCTCATGAATGGGATTGGTGCCCTTACAAAAGAGGCCTTGACCCTTCTGCCATGTGAGGACACATGGAAGTCACCATCTATGAGGAACAGGTCCTCACCAGACACTGAATCTTCCAGCACCTTGATCTTAGACTTCCCAAGCCCTGGAACTGTGAGTGATCAATTTCTGTTGTTTATAAATTTCTAGTCTTAAGTATTTTGTCACACAGCCTGAAGAGACTAAAACAGAAATTGATATTAAGAAGTAGGGTGTTGCTATAACAAATACTTAAAAACATGGTTAGAGGCTGAAAAAATTTGGAGGTACTTGTTGGAAAAAGCCTGTATTGCCATGAATGGACCATAAAGGGTGACTCCGGTGAGGGCTCAGAAGAAGAGAGCTGCAGAGAAAAGCCTTGATATTCTTAGAGCTGACCTAAATGGCTGTGATCAGAATGTTGGTAGAAATATGGATGGTAAAGACCATTCTGATGAGTTCTCAGAAGGAAATGAGGAACGCATTATTGAAAACTAGAGGAAAGACTATCCTTGTTATAAAGTGGCAAAGAACTTGGTTGAATTGTGTTTGTGCCCTAGTATTTCATAGAAAGCAGAACTTGCAAGTGATGAACTAGGATATTTGGCAGAAGAAATCTATTCTCTTCTATTCTAATTTAAAAAGTAGTGCAGCAAGCTCTAGAATCAAACAGATCTGGTTTAAGTCCCAGCCAGGTTGGTCACTTGTAGTTGTGTGAATTGAGCAAGTTTTTTTAACTTCTGAGTCTTTGTAGTTTTCTTTCGTGCATTTACCTGCCTTAGAGCTGCAAGGATTAAATGAGATAGAACATATAAAGCACTAAGCACCATGACTGCAAAACAAAAATACCAAGTAAATATTAGCGGCCTCTGTTGTTATTATTATATGCAAAGTCTCTAATTCATACTTTATATCATAGGGTCACAGAAAAGATTTAGTTATTATGTAAGTGAACAAACTCTAATTCCATTTTTGAAATGGGAGAATATTTAAAAGGTGAAGAAAACACTCAGAAAGATGGTATGCTTTTAGTTTATTTGTACTAAAATCCATGGAAATAATTTAAGAGTTGGTGCATAAGCTATAAAATTAAAACCATTATGAAAAAATGTACTTTTTAGTAACATAGGTGAAAAAGGAATTAACTCCAATTAAGTTAAATGATAAAGAATTCATTAAGATGAATAATAATAAATTATTCATTAAGAATAATTGATTGATAGAATTTTCCAAAAAGGATTGTGTTTGAGGAGAATGATTTTACCTTTGTTCTGCAGTTATTTTCACTTTTTTCCCTATTTTAATATTGATCTATAACTTAGCAGTTGTTAAATAAAGTGGTAAATTCAAAAAATACATAAAGGGAATGACTTTTCTCAAATATAGTAACCATGGAAGAAGCTTAACCCTTCATCAGGAATCTGGTATCTCTTCAACATAGCTAAGATT
>NW_012135525.1:2449487-2454379 GCF_000956105.1 Propithecus coquereli
CAAATACATAATGAATGAAAGCTAACAATTTATCATATTATTAAAAATCTTTACGAAGAGATTGCCAATATGCCCCAATAGCACATTAAAGGTATTTCATAGGTAGTATATTCTTTTGTTATTTTTATAACATTTTATAATTATTACATTGTATCTACCATCTTCTAGAAAATTGTGGAATAGAACTAGATAGATAGTCTCTAAGGCTTGTTCTAATTTCTAAAATTCTATGATTGAATCTTCTTTGCTCAGAAAGTCCTGTAATATATTTGCTAAGAGTCCTAAAAATTCTGACCCAATTAAACCATAAAGAAATGACATCAAACTAGATCTTTTTTGCTAAAATTGTTACACAATAGATTTTATTCTGTACCTTAGGAAAACATAGCATAACATCCTCTTTTTACCTCTGGTGATGATTACTAAACCATTCTCATATTAAAAAAACATATGATAACATCTTGTATTTATTTAACAAATCTAACTATTGTATTAAAATGAATTTTGGGGGACAACCTAAATTTACAGTTTTCCCTAAAAATGTATAGGGGTAAACATTTTGTTTGAATAATAAAAGTTAGTAAGCATGTTCAGTTTTCCCTTTTGTTTCTCTTATTGATGAATTAGGAAATGGAAAATATTGATAAAATTTACTAAGGGCTCTTAAGAATTTTTTTATTCCTTTCCACAGACATTTTCAGTTTATAAAACTCATTTTTATTAAAACTGCATTATATTAAAAAGTAATTTATAGTAATCCTAATTTCTTTAACCATCCTTTTTATGTTATTAATTTTATGAATTTGAAACACCACTAATAAAAGCAAATTTAGTTTCAGTAAATAAGTAATGTCCAAAAAAGGAAAACTGATTTCACCTTAGAAAATAAAATACATATTATTTTGTATGTAATTTCTATAATCAGCTTTAACATAAGAAACTATTAAGGAAAGAAGTTCCAAGTAGAGTTCAGTTAAATAAAAACTATACAGAAAAATATGATATGGGGCATTGGAAATAAAGACCTTTTAGTAGGGAGATTACCTGTTCTTTTCTGTTTAATATTTATACAGCATTTGTTTCTGGGCACAGCAACATTTTAAAAGCATGTATTGGTTCAACGCTTTTCCAATATGAATCAAGTGTATGACTAGTATACAAAATTCTTCAAAATACTTAGGGCTACACATTAAGGAACATACATTAAACCTGCAGGTAAAATCTTACCTTTTATTTATACTACACTAGAAAGAAAGAGTGACATTGCTGTACCAATTTCCACAAAGCAAAGAAATGAGACTCCAAAAGATCAAGACATTGTCAGGACACAAAAAATAAAGGTATATATCTGATGACTATATTCTCTGGCATGCACAAATGTCCTGTCACACAGCCAGAGCCACGTTATTTGGGTTACAAGTGGCAAAAAAAAAAAAAAATCCTTGTTAATATTATATGCTATTCTACACATTATTAACTTATTTCAACTAAAGACTTTAGTGTGTGTTTTAGGAATGAATTATTGCATTTCTGTAAGTAATAGAGAAATGGTTTGAAGAAATGAAATTATATTCATGGCAGAGTTCATAGATGAAAAAAAAACTAGAACAGTGACCGGCAAAATGTAAGCTCTCACATAGCATTAGAAATTATTTCACACCTAATCTGAGTATAACTAATCAGCAAATCTCATACAACTCAAAATGAAACCGGAAATTTTTAGGCTTCCCAATGCAAAGCTAGAAAGAACAGAGATAAGTAATCCATTCCAGGTGTGTAGTAAGAGAAGGAACCCAGAGTTTCATGTATAATTATTCATTACACATCATCATCATTACTGTGACAGTTCCAGTCAATGTAGCACTTCTTAGAATTACTGTGGGGCCCTGCCCTACCTGCCTGGACATTCATAACACAGCAAATGGCAAGCCAAAAACAACAATCCCATAGGGCCCAGAGTTCCTTCTCACTGACAAATTAAGCGATCAATTTATATTCTTTGTTAATCAATGCTGAACTGCTGAACAGGCTCACACACTCTGGAGAGTGGTCACAGGTTGTTTTCTTGCCTTTAGGTTTTCAGAAAATAATAGTAAGTGTATATTACAAGACTCTATGATTTGTTCTTTCTAATGTGGTGATCTCATGGGAAGGCAAGGACCACCCCCAGGGGCTCGGAATTTTGGGGTGAGGGAAAGGAAGATGGAGTATGAAAACAAAACATTTAATAAGCTTGACTGTGGAATTTGCAGTAAACAAGCCAACTCAATCAATGTTCACTTTGATAGCACACAAAAGAAAAATATAATATTTTCTAAGTCCAAAATAAACTTTTTTTCTTCTCAAATTACCTTTGGTTTTTATTTTTGTTAGTCATAACTCTTAACTTACAATGGAATTTCAAAAGCATTAAAGACTCTTTAAAGAAATTTATGGTTATAAAAGAGGGTGTGCATAGTCATTGAGATATTTTAGATGTCAACACCTCTACTTTATCTTGAAATTATCGAGTCTTTCATTCCATTGCTATCTGATTTAAATCTTGAGTTTTCTTAACTTCTCTAATGTTTTCTTGGGATTTGCATTGTATAGATGGATAAAACCAATTTGAGGTTGTTAATGATACTGCTGGCATATATTCGCACATTCTTTACATTTTTCAAACATTTTCACATGCACTAGCTACCCAAGACAAGCCTGTGAAGCAGACAGGAGAAGAATTATTAGTCCTCCATTGCAGATTAAGAAACTCAGGTTTAGAGACATCAAGTGACTTACCAAATATATATTAGGTGGCAGGGCTCAGATTATGATTGAAATTCTCTGTCTCCCTTTTTGGTACTTGTATCAATCAGAATGGGCTAGGTAATGCTATAGCATCAAACAATTCCAAAATCCAGAGGCTCAAAATAACAAAAATATGTTTTTTGCTATTAATACATATCCATCACAAGATGACTGGGGGCTCTCTTTAGTTCTCTCACTCTGAAACCCAGGATATTGTACCATCAACCATCTAGAAAGTTGTCTGTCATTGGGACTAAGGGAAAAAAAATTGTAGCATATAAAACACTCGCTCTTAAAACTGCTGTACAGACCCTCTGCTCATGGTTCGGAAGCCAAAGCAAGTCTCATAGTCATGGCAATTTCAGACAGGCAAACCTATGAGGAAGCCAACTAAACCAAAAATATTTTGTAAATGTCACTGATTTCAATAGTCAGTCTTTCTAGGTACTAAATATTCAGTTCACTCTCCTTCCTACAGGCAATATGGACTCACCCTCTCCTTGAAGGAGAAAACCCAAAAGTAAGTTCTGTGCAGTGAGGACATCAAGCTGAAAGAATAGGATCTTTGGTAATACATTGTAGTCCTTGCATTAGGAAGAGATGTGTTTCATGTCTGGATGTGGCTCCTCTTGAAACAAAAACCTATGAAGTAAAAAGGCAAGTCATCTGCTCACTATACATTCAATATATCCTGGGGATACATGTTCAGGATAACCTCAATAACTATTCCCATTTAGAAGGGAGAAAGGGAGACAACAGCAAATGCGGGTCTGTAGCAGTTGCACAATCTCAGCAAGCAGATACTGTAATGATCCTCTATGCCAAGGGCAGAGAAATGCTCCTTGATCAGGCCGTGGAGGGAACTCTCTGGTCCATTATTCTTCATGGCACATGGTTCCACTCTCTGAAAAATTCTTCCTTTTCCATTTTCCTCAAAGTAGAATGCATTCAAAATGAACACTAGGGACTCTGACATTGTTGGGACACTGAGCAGCTTTTTCAGGGCACTACATTTGCAGAAGGAGAAAAACAAAGATAATGTGGAGTTTCCTTGGAAACCAAATGTGTGAAATTTTAAAGACAGCTCTTTATTCTTATATTTTATGTATAATTGTGCACTTCTCATATTTTGATGTTAAAATATTCTTTCCTGTGGACTTCTAAATTCAGCAGTTTCTGTGGACTTCTATTAAGTGGTATAGTAGACTTCATTAATAATGGTGCCTCTCACTAATAAATAATTTTGTGTGAGTTATGTTCTGCATAAATATAGCTTTTATAACATTACTGAAATCTCAGGAAAGAAAAGAAACCTTTAACTAGAAATAGAATAACAACAAAACCGACCACCCAAACAAAAAAACCTTGAGTTGAAATCACAGTTGTAAGTTATATATGTGCACCCATACAAACAATGGTTTTGCTCTGCCCATGACAAGTGGAACAATCTGCACCTGAGATTCTTACATGAAGCCTTGGAGTTGGTCTCAGGCATCTAGAGCCTATCTAGAGGCTCCCAGTAGAAGTATATGCAATCCTCTCTGTAAGGAAGTTTAAATTAGTTAAGTATGAACACCTGATCAATGACTACAAAACACAAGGAAACAAATCACCATGGGTAAATGTCAGCGGAAATAACATCAAATTAATAACCTCAAGAATTACAAATGTTAGAATGATTAGATACAGAATGTGGAAAAATTGTGAAGAAGCTTTAAAGAAATAAAAGAGAATCACAGAAATAAGCAGGCAACAAAGGATTATTCAAAATGACCAGGGGAATTTTAAAAAGTAACTAAAATAGAACTACTATAAATAAAAAATGTGAAGAAGCTTTAAAGAAATAAAAGAGAATCACAGAAATAAGCAGGCAACAAAGGATTATTCAAAATGACCATTAGAACTTTAAAAAGTAACTAAAATATATTCATTATTTGCAATATGCCAAATGCTTTTCCTAGTACTTTACACATATTTACCCATTTAACCCTTAAAACAACCATATGAGCAAAGTACTATTTTTATCCCCATTTTACAGATGAAAAACATTAGCCCTATGAAGTTAAGCAACTTGCCCAGAGTAAAAATATTATAGCAGAATTTCA
>NW_012135525.1:2454429-2456777 GCF_000956105.1 Propithecus coquereli
AAAAGAAAATTAGACACAAAGAAAAGATAAAGAAATGGGAAGATGGGAAAAAAACTTAGAATCTAGCACAAAGAGTCAAGAAAGTAGAGAATATAAAAGAGGGGTTAGGAGTTAAAGATAATAGAGTAAGTAGATTTAGTTTAGACCTAATGGGAGTCCTGCAATAGGAGAATAGAGAGAATGGACAAGAGGCAGTTTTTGAAGAGTTAATGCATAAGAATGAAGGGCATAAACCCAAAGCTACAGGGTAAACAATGTATACTTAGTGAGATAAAGATCAAAATCAGAGAGAAAACAAGAATGTCACTTCCACTTAACATTGTATTGGCTGCCTTAGCCAATGCAGTAAATCAAATAAAAAGAACTATGAAAATTAGAAAAAAAAATTATTATTATTCACACTTGGTTATCTATGTAGAATATTCCTAAAAACCTACAAATGATTTATTAGAAATAATGAGTGAATTGAGCAAGGTACCTGGATATAAAATCAACAGATAAAAATCCACTTTGTTTTTATACACCAGCCAAAACCAGAAGATATATTTTTTAAGTATGATTTACAATAGCAAGAAAATATAAGAGGCATCCAAAAACACATGGAACAAAAAATATGCACAGGTCTATGTGGAAAAAACTGTAAAACTTTATTGAAAGACATTCAGATCTAAATTTGCAACATATATGATGTTCATGGATAGGAATACCCAATATCCTAAATATATAATTGCACTGTAAATTCAGTGCAATTCTGACAAAAATTCCCACAGATTTTTTGTTCCTTTAGAATTTGAGAAACTGAGTTAAAATTTTATATAAAAGAGCAAAATCCCAATAATAGCCAAGACAATCTTTTTCAAAATTATTTCTTTTTAGATAAGGGGTCTTGCTTTGTTGCCCAGGCTAGAGTGCAGTGGTGTGATCACAGCTCAGTGCAGCCTTGAACTCCTGGGTTCAAGTGATCCTCCTGCCTCAGCCTCCCAAGTAGCTGGGACCACAGGCACACACCACCACACCTAATTTTTTCTTTTTTTCGGTAGAGACAGGGTCTCACTATGTTGCTCAGGCTGGTCTCAAAGCCCTGGCCTCAAGTGATCTTCCTGCCTGGGCCTCCCAAAATGCTGGTATTACAGACCTGAGCATGTACTCAGCCCCAAGATAGTCTTGAGAAGGAGAAAAAAGTAGTAAATATCTATAAAAAGAACTTTCCAGAACCAAAGCAGGAGCATTCTGATTATAATGTCACATGAATTTCCTCAGGCCTGTGTGTAAGATGTAGGCCACATTAGCAGTAATAACTTAAATTGCGCTTAATTTTGTCTCTACTTGCTGACAAGACCTCTCATCTTTTGCAAATTCTGCTGGACCCCTGCCTCCCACTACTCCCAAGCAATGGTTCTTAAGTGTTCACAAGTAAATCTACACGGCCAATTCTTTAGTACCTCTTTCTGGGCATAGACACCAATGCATTACAGCTGTGTTTCTCATGCTTTCATATAGTAAAAATGCAATAGAAATGGATCAAATGTCAAGTCAAATTTTATAAGCCAAAAATATGTATCATTATTTCGTCACAGGTTTTTTTTGAAAAGAATACCAAACATTACCACTATTGTTTAACATTTACGAGGACCTTTTTTTACATATTTAAATTTATTTCTTATTATGAAATGTTTGATGCATACAAAATATACATAATTTACGTGTAAGTTACCAGGTAAACATTAAAATGAATACCTGTGAACCCATCACTCAACTTAAGAATTAAAACATAACCAGTACATAGCATTATACCTGCAGGGGCTCTGTCTCTTTTGTATTCTCCCGCCTTCATCCCAGAGATGGTCACTAGCTTGAATTTTGTTTTCAGCATTCCTTTCCTTGTTAAATATAAACTTTAATTATGTGTCTATTTCCCTAAACAATATCGTTTAGATTCTCTTGTTATTTAGGTTTACAGAGATTATATATTCTATGTACTGTTCTGTAACTAGCTTCCTTCATTCAGCATTTCCAAGATTTAGTCCTGCTATTACATGTAACTATGGTTTATTTGTTTTTGTTATTCCATTGGCTAAATCACCACAATTTGTCTATGCTTCTGAAATGAACATTTGGATTTTTAAATTATTTTTCCTATTATAAGCAATGTTGGCCATAAAAATTGCTAGAATTTCCCATAGGATGTATACCCTAGGAATTGCTAGGTATATACATTTTCAACTTTACAAGAGAGTTCTAATGTTTTTCCAAAGTGATTGGACACATTTACATCTCTTCCACCAGTAATGTCCCTTAGTCTTGCATCTTTACCAACTCCTAAGATTATCAAACTTTTTTTTTTTTTT
>NW_012135525.1:2456827-2477909 GCF_000956105.1 Propithecus coquereli
TCCCAATCCCAGCACGGTGCCAGGGTCAGGCACCGACCAGAACATGGGCCTGCCGGCCTCACCTGTGGGGACAAGGCTCTCAGACCCCAGCCCTCTTCCTATTTGTGAATAATGCATGCATGCCTACTGCAGACCAAAATGCTCTTCTTTTTTTTTTTTTGAGACAGAGTCTCACTCTGTTGCCTGGGCTAGAGTGCTGTGGCATCAGCCTAGCTCACAGCAATCTCAAACTCCTGGGCTCAAGCGATCCTCCTGCCTCAGCCTCCCAAGCAGCTGGGAGTACAAGTGCAAGCCATCACGCCCGGCTAATTTTTTGTTTCTATATTTAGTTGTCCGAGTAATTCTTTTTCTATTTTTCGTAGAGACAGGGTCTCGCTCTTGCTCAGGCTGGTCTCGAACTCCTGAGCTCAAGCAATCCACCCATCTCAGCCTCCCAGAGTGCTAGGATTACAGGAGTGAGCCACCGTGCCCGGCTCAAACTTTTTAATATTTATCAATCTAGTGACTGTAAAATATCTTCTTGGGGTCTTAATCTGGAGTTTCTAGAATGATAACAGGGTTGAGCAACCTTTCACATTTCATTTGCTGTTTCGGTTTACTGTCCTCTAATATGCCTACCATACCTTTTGACCATTTTCCAATAGGATTTTTATTGATTTGTAGGAGCTCTTTACATTAACTATAGGTATTACTTGACAGCAGCAAGTGACATATTTTGAATACATCCTATTCACATAAGCTTTTCTCATTCAGTTCTCAGAGTTCTGCAGGTCCTATCACTACTGTTGCCTCTCACTACTGATGTTTTCTTCCTACAGTAGTAATGGCTCATGTTTTCATGGGACAACTAGTTTACAAAACACTGTCACAAATCTTATCTGAGTCTCAACAACTTTTAAAAACAAGATGGATATTATTATTCTTGTTTTGTAGATAAGAAAACTGAGTAGCTTGCCCAAGGCCATTGGGCTAATAAATCCTCAGACTCCACATTCCATATCCTCCTTATAATTATAGGATGCTCGGCTATTCTTAGATTATGATCCATTCATTTAAGAAAATGCTGTGCCTCTGCTTAACATCTTTAGCTCAGTCCCCCCCCCCCCCATACAAGTCAAAATACAGCTCTAGTCTGGGAAGTTCATTCTAAAACATTACCTACAAGATGAACAGATGAGTAAAAAAAAGTACCAAGAGAATTTTTTTATGAGAGGATAGGAGGCTATTAGAAATCACAAGTTACCTGTTGTGTGTCAAATCACATTTTAAAAAATAATAAGTCTGTTATGTAAGAGAGAGAGCTGATTTTAAGTTCGATATTTTCCTTTCCTTTAGCTTCTTAGAGAGTTAAAGAGAGGAATACAGGGAATAAGAGAAGAAAAATACACTTTAACATTTATTAGTATTATCTAAATTGGCTTCTCTATGCCAAACACTTATTTTTCTATTTAATTAATTAATTATTAAACACTGTTATATTTTATATAACTAATATCTATTTTATAATTAGTATCAAATATTGGCCTTATAATGGGAAGTAATATTGGTAGACAGTAATTCCATTGCTCAACCAAGCTACTACATCTGCGCAGTTGGGTGGGTATCAGCCTTCTGTGCGAGCCAAAGGAGGGTGGGGTAAGAGATGGAGATGCCCAAATGCTATCGCTCAAATATTTCAGATGGTAAAAAGTAGTACTTCTTGCTTTCTGGGAACTTTAAGATACATAGATAGATAGATAAATAGATGATAAACTCTCAAGCTAATCAAACTACTACATGTAAACTCCAACTTTTTGGTAGTTTCCATGGATGATTCTACTTTTTTTGTACATTACATACTCCAGAGAAAAGATGCAACTAACAGTGACAAGAAAGGACCTGGGGATAAATAAGGAAACAGAAGTCCTGCACTCAGGTATTTTAATCACCAGATAATAGTTAAACAAGTAAGCACTTCCTGGGCACATCCCTTGAGGAATAATAAAAACATAGGACCACATCATATCTTCTTCTTCAAAGAGAAAAGTCTTTAATAGCAATTGTCTGTATTCTACAAATAATTACTAAATATGGCCTTTTTCTTCCTTCTAGTATTATTTTGCATCTCTGGTTATATACCCAGTATTCATTCATCAAATATCCCTACATCAGTGTCCAATTTTAAATTGGTTGGCTTGCCCCTGTTTTAATGAAGTGCTAGCTTCCACATGTATTTTGATCTGAGGCTGAGAGCTGAGTTATATGATAAATACCGTATATCTGATGATGAGCTCTCTGTGCGTATGTCCTTTATGAGTCAGGTACTATGACTGGGCTCATGCAGCTCACACTGAATGGGGGGTAATTACACCACAAAGTGGGAGCATAACAGAGACGTGTGTACCGGGGGAATGGGCACCTAATGACACTGGAATTCAGATCTGTGTTGGTAATTTTGAGCACCGCATATTTTATGGTTCTGTGTAAAGATACGGGTCATTCCTAATGTGAGGCATCATCCCTAACTGGGCAGTGTTTAGTATCACTTAGTCCAAAAAGCAAATTACTCATTTGAGAGGAAGGGCACCTAATATATTTTTAAAGTACATTTTCAAACCAACTTCTTTAAAAAAGACCTTGTGAAGTAGATGACCATATAATTTAATATCCACTTTGAGACAAGTGCAAGATTGGTGGGACATTGGGACAACAGCTCAAACAAGGACTGTCTCAGGCAATAAAAAATATGGTCACTCTATTTATGGAGGAAACGTGCCCAAGGCTTTCTAGGAAGTGAGGGTAGGAGAGTTGATTTGGTAGACTCTTCCCCTCAGGAGAAAAAATGTCGGAAGCCCAAAGAGGCTTCTTGTTGCTTTTTCAAGGGGAAGTCAAGGTAAGCTCGGGACAATGGATTTTAAGGACTTTATAGAGCCTGAAATCTTTGCCACTTCAATTTTGATCTTTAAAAACCCATACATTCTCATTATGATAAATAAAAAACAAAAACTTTTAATTGTTTTTGTACTAATCTTTAGGGGCAGCAAGAAATGAGGCCCTTGAGAAGTAGTAACCCATTTTGCTGTCCCCTTGGATGTTGGTGGGTAAATGAGAGAGACAGAGAGAAATATGAAAAGAGTCCTTTGCCAGAAAGTACAGAGTAGTTGCCGCGGTGGCTGGGGAGCATCTGGGATTATAAAGAACAAGACAAGACTTTGTGAAATGCCTGGCACGGTGTCTCACGAACCCGATTAACAAAGCCAAGATCTCTGGGTGACCCTGGGTGACAGACTGTGCTGTGAGAGAGCGCTACGTTTGCGAGCAATGCCACTTGGTTCTCTGGGGGCAAGACCGTGGGCTCCTAGTGACACCGTGTGTTCCTGAGTTGTCTGTGGGGGTCCAGGGACTGCTGCAGCCGGAGTCTGTCCACCTCCTGAGCACTTCGGAGCGCCTTCGGTGGGATGCAGACAGAAGGCTCCTAGCACAAAGGGCGGCCGCGAAAACCACCAGCCTGAACCCGGCGCTGGTGACGCGCGCTTAGCCGCCGACGCCCCCCCGCGGCCCCGCCCACATCTCCGTGAGGGCCTTAAGTCTGCCCCGGACTCTCCACCTCCCCGCCTGGCCCGCACTGTGAAGCGGGTCTCCCGGCACTTCCGGCGTAGGGAGCCGGGGGGCGCGAGGCGTTCACCGCGCGTGCGCGCGCCGGCTCGCGTTCCCTGCGCCCCTACCCCTGCGGCCCCGACTTGGTACGGCCGGGCGGTTGGCGTCCCGTGCGGCTGCGGCCAGAGGCGGGCTTTTCAAATCTTCCCTTCGGAGGAGTGGTGACGGCCCAGCTGTTTGCGCCGAAGATGGAGGGGCAGACCCTGAGAGGGCCGGAGCTCGGCCTGGCCGGGTTTCCCACCCAGCAGGTGAGTGAGGAGGGGGCCCGGCCGCGGATGGAGAAGGGCTCTGGCTTCCTTTCTCCCTTCGCTCTGTCTAGTTGTCTGGAAAGCCTGCCTTCCGCGTCTAGAATTCAGCCATGGCCAGAAACAAAGGGAGGGACTAGGAGACTGCACTCCTAGGGCTCTAAAGGGCTTGGACATCTCCACGCCCGATTTCGTAGGGAGGAAGCAGAGGCCCGAAATGGGAAAGCGATGCCGGAGTCTCGCCGCGCGTTTGCGGGCGCACCTGTCCGCCGCCCTCCCCGGGGTTTGGACGCCTGTCTTGGTGCAAGTGTAAGTGATGCAGGCGGAATGGAAGACCCTGGATTTCCATGGAACCCTGCGAGGCCAGTAGAGGACAGTTGGCTTATTACTGGATTAAATGGAAAGCACAGTTACTGGAGCGATGTCTGCACACAATGTAAACTGTTGGGGCGGGGAGCGGGATGAACTGACAGAAAAAGTTGAAGGTTTGATAGTGGATTCTTTCTTAAATAATTGGAAAGGAAAGAAAGAGGGCACTTGAATTGGATAGAAGTTTTATGTTTGCTTTTGGGCCATGGAAAATATGTGTTAGAAACTTCTCATAGACCAACATTATTTCTTGACAACATCAGTTATTAAAATGTTATACTTTCCACTCTTAACCATAACTTTGGAGTCTTAAAAGAAAACTCTGATGTCTTCAAGGTGGATCTTTCCTTTTAATCTCCACCTTCTTTTACCTACTTCTGAAGTAGGTTAAACCATATGAAATTGCTAGTTTTATAGGTCAAAATTGGTAGAATATTTGCAGTTTCATATGGAGCCACCTAATGTCTTTGTTTAGAAATCTGGAATTTCCTCAGCAGATAGACAATTGTTAGGAAGTCTTCAATAACACTGAAAAATAAAGCAAGACATTAAGATTCAATATGCAAAAGAAGTCTAGTACCTTTATGAATAATTTTTATGCTGTTTTATGCCAGTGTTTTCAAAAATTTCAAAGAAGATTTTGATGTACTTTTTTTCTATCTCATTATTTTATGTACTTTGGTTGTCCTGTTAACAAAATCTTGATTTATAGTGAATTAGCAATCTCTTGAGGTTCTTGCACATATCATAGGTATCGGTGTAGCCGTCCAAGTGTATTCATTGAGTTGTGTGCTGCAGTAGTATTTAGGAATGGTACAAAAGAGACAAGAGGATAAAATCATGAACTTTAGCTCCGTGGAATGAAAATAAGTGTTTAAGTATACATAAGGGCTGGGTTATTTACGTGTGAGAAGGTACAGCATAAAATCAAAATAATTGAAATATGGAATTACCTCTTTTATTTGGATCTTGGAGAAAAACCACAAAATTGTAATAGGTTTCTACCTAACAGGAATATTGAAGGTCAGTAAGAGAATTTTATACTTAACTAACAGTGAATTTTTATTTGTTATATTTCTTTTGTTATGAATGAAGCTACTATCTAATAGAGATAAGACCAAAGATTTTGAGGTGGTCATATACTAGTGAAACACCTCTACTGAAACCTTGGAGTCATCTGTGATTCCTCACAGTATAGAATATTGGCTTTGGGGTCAGATTCAGGTCAAATCCAACTCGTTTTGCAGCCTTGAATAAGTTGTGTGTCTTTTCTAAGTTTCAGTTTTCACAATTGTAGAATGGGTATACTGCCTATCCCAGAAATTTGTTGGAATTTGAGAACTTCTCTGAAGTACTTAGCACAGAACCTAGGTCTCAGGGTGTACTTGAGAGATGACTATTCTTATTATCCTTTGTCCTATTATCCTTTGTCCTATTCATCTAGTTGGGGCAGTCACCTGCCTTTTCTTATAAATGTTTAAACTTTTGAAATCTTAATAAAAATAAAATTCAAGAAGTAATACTATCTCACTGCAGAAAAGTCAACGTATACAGAAACATGAATTTAAGAATTTGCTCTCCAATTCCGTTCCCTAGAATGGCCACTGTTAACAATTTTCAGACTTTTTTTCTGTACAGAAACAATTCTTAAAACACAATTTCTTTTAGAAAGATCATACTGTATATACTCTGCAATCTTTTTCTTCATCTTCACCTTGGTCTCTTAGCTAACATGGCTTAATTATATCCATTACGTGGATGACAGTTTCTCCCTGGATTGTTGCAGTTATCTTACCAGCAGCTCAACCTCAATTTTTTTCTTAGTCCTTAATACCAACAATGAGCTTGTTTTCTCTGCACTTCCTTTGTACTAGACTAGCTCTTAAAACCTAGTAGGTGTCTGTTTTGTACATACTCTACTTCTAGATTTCTAGTTTTAAGGTGTCCTCCTATTTCATCCATATCTTTGTCCCTTTACTTTTAACTGCCTGACTTTACTTATTACAGGACCAGGACTGCGACATAGCCTTCTTTTTGCCTTGATTACAGGCAAACTCTTATTCAGAAAATTAAAGAAGAAATAAGAGGATGGCTTTACCCCATTCTCTGCTCTTCCTGGAGACTTGCATTCAAACACTCCTAAGAGGAATGGATACAGGGAGACATGCTTTGGTCATTGGTCCCTGATTCTACTGGCTAAGCCATTATGGCTGAGGCAGCAACATTGATGATTTTAGCTCCCTACTCTTCCTCTTTGAGGTCAGTAGACATCACCATTGAATGCTCAGTGGTGCACTCCTTACAGGATCATTCATCTCACTGTGGGTAGCACTAGCCATCAGCTCTTACCCCATATGCACTTTGTACCCTTATTAACTCAAGTGCTTTGGCTCCATAAACCTGTTCTTGGCTAAAGCTAGTATTGCTTGGCCAGAGAGGTTTTTTCTGCATGTAAAGTGTAGATGTGTACTAAAACAAGTTGTATGCAAAACACAAAACTGGCTAAAACAGTAGCCTTTTTTTAAAACTCTGAATATGTTCAAAACCGAATGTATGCTTAACAATTCATCCTGCTTGTAGTCAGTCCTTCCAGATCCACTTAACCTACATTTGCCTGAGACCTGCCTCCGTGAAGGAAGTAGGGTCAAAGTTTACTATGTATGTTAATTTGTCTGGGTTAGGGGGTCAGCAAACTATTCTGGAAAGGGCCAGACAGTAAATATTTTCAGCTTTGTGGGCCACTCAGTCTCTGTTGAAATTGCTCAATTGCCATTGTATTGTAGCTTGAAAGTAGCCGTAGACAATACAAATGGGTGTGGCTGTGCTCCAGTACTACTTTATTTACAAAAACAGGTGCCAGCCAGGACATAGTTAGCTGACCCCTGCTCTAAAGGATAAAATTCTAATAGTAGTATCTGTTAGATATACCTTGTTTTCTTAATGAATATTAATTTAAACTTGCACCATCTTTAAACTTTATAAACGTAAGTTTTTTTAAACCCTGACTTTACATTTCCTTTCTCCACCATTTCATAAGCCTGTGTAATTTTATGGAGTCCCTCACTGGCAAGTGACGGAGAGAACATAATCTTCATATAGAATGGAAGCCCAAACTCATTCTTTAATGTGGCTGTGGCCACCTGCTGGTTCCTTCAGGTTGTTGCAACTTTCAAGATTGCTGTGGAATTTCAGTCTTGCAATGCTTCTCTACCCTAGCTATACATAGAATAATCAGAGAAACTTAATGCTCAAGCACCACCTCAAGAGATTCTAATTTGTTTAGGGTAGATCACTAGTTTAGGTACTTTTATAAGGCCCTTCCTCTCTACCTCAGATGATTCTAATGTGCAGCCAGCGTTGAGAACCACTGTGCTCGATCAACTGGAGGCCTCATTGCAGCATTCAAAAAGCAAAATTGAATTTAGTGGCACCAGATGGTATTTGTTTATATTTGAGTTGTGGGGTAAAGCTACCAGCTTTAAGTTGCTCTGTGTGCATTCTCCAATACTAACCAGTCTGCCAGAGTTTATTTCTATAGACATATGGGTCACATAGATAATTCTTATAATTAATTGCTAATTACATTAAGGAAGAATTTACTTTGGGGCTGACAAGTCATAAAAAGATAAAATGGAGTTGTTGAAATTCAGTCATGTGTAAAGAAGGAAAACCAGCAAATGACTACGTTTATATAGTATGCCAGTTTTGAGTTACAACACCATAAGACAAGGTTTTTATGTGGTGATTACATGATGTAATTACAGAAGGTAATTAAACAGATCTGTTTTCTGTGTGTGAATAGTACAGTTGATTGATTCGGATAGTCAAGTTAAATCATTTAGTGCATTTTCTGTTTTTGGGTAATCTTCAAAGACTATTCTCCTAACTTTCATCTTCTTTTCTTTTCGAAAAGATTGTCATTTTAATATCTAAGACTTTGTTATTAGATTCCATTCACTTTTTATTTATATTCTGATCCCAATAGAAGGTAAATTAACCTGTTCATTTCTTACCACAGAAGCTAGGATGGTCACTCATACTTTTAAAAATAGACATTCTAGAAACATTATTACATGGTTGTAGTACAGTAAAGAGTATTCAGTGATTTATAACTTTTACAAAGTCACTGTAAATTAAACCAGAACTGCTCAGTTTGTAGAATTTTAATGTTACATATGAAACTTATATATAGAAGCAGGCCATTACATTATATGATCATTATATGGAATAAAAGACCTTCAGAACTAATCAGTAGTTTGATGGTGAATCTTAAAACTAAAATAAATAATATGTCCAGAACTATATTCTAAATCTCTGTTTTAGGTAGCTAAGTCCTCTGACATTTTCTGAGTACAGTGCTTTCACTGTCTTGCTTCTGAGATTTTATTTACACTGTTTACCATGAAAAATAGCCTGTTATGCCCCTGCTGCTAAACCTTTGTTCCTTTACTCAGCATCTGCTGTTTCAGAAATTTTTCCTTGGTTAATTCAGTGTCATCAACCTCATCTTGCCATCCCATAATATAACTTATATTTTAATATAATATACATGTGTGGAATATTTTTCACATTAATTATTATACGTTTCCTAAGGCTGCTGTAACAAATGACCACGACTGGGTGGCTTAAAACAACAGATACTTATTCTTTCATAGTTCTGGAGCCAGATGTATGAAATCAAGGTATTGGCAGGACCATGCTCCCTCTGAAGGCCCCAGGGAAGAATCCTTCCTTACCTTTTCCAGCTTCTGGTTATTGCCATCAATCCTTGGTATTCCTGGAATTTTAGACTTATCACTTCAACCTTTATCTTCACATGCTGTTTTCTCTGTATGTGTGTCTCTGTATCTTCATGTGACCTTCTTTTAAGGACACCAGTGGTTGGATTTATGGCCCACTCTAATATGTCCTCATTTTACCTAATTGCATCTGCAAAACGCTGTACCCAAATAAAGTTACATTCTGAGGTTCTGAATTTGGGGGGATACTATTGAAACTAGTGCAGTTATGGTAAGAGCAAAATGTTTCTTACCTTTGTTTCTGTTCTGTTTATCCAGTAGATTGTAAAGACTTCCTAATAGCATGAAATTAAGATTTTTGCAAACAGCATTTTAAAAAGCTATAATTTTTATACCATCATATATTAAAACTGTCTTGCTTTTCTAGTATGGTATAAAATTGTAATGATAGCCAGAACATTTTCTGTTTACTAGGGATAAAAGGAAATGTTGTAATTTGGATTTTTGCTACACTTTTAAAATGCTTTTCTCTCTTTTCCTTTTAGGACTGCAGCATTCAAGAAAAAATAGACTTAGAAATTCGAATGCAAGAAGCAATATGGAAACTCCTTTCTCTGAGTACTCAAAAAGACCAGATTTTACACGCAGTTAAAAATCTCCTGGTGTGCAATGCACGAATAATGGCTTATACGTCGGAACTACAGAAATTAGAAAAGCAAATTGCAAATCAAACTGGAATACGGTTAGTAGCATAGTTTACCTATGACTTTTAATATATTTAAGTATTTGCATTAAAAACTATATAATTTAAGCTTAAGTACAAATGTCAAATCACCAAACATAGAAAACAAATATACTGAAGTAGTAGCTGACATCATAAACATTTTGACAGTAGAGCTCAGAGTGAGCTTACTATTAGGTAGCAGCTTTTATTGAGTAATTTTGTTGTGTTCAATATGTGATTGTAAAATGAAAGTGGTTCCAAAGCAAGGACTAAGGGAGTATTTTAAGAAGAAAGGAACAAGACTGATAGTTGAGTATATAGAAGTGCAAATTAAAAAATTAATTACTTTGAGATGTGCTAATAAAAAGGTACTAGTTGAGAGTAATAGAAATTTAAGTGTAGAAATAGAAATGAATGGGCAGCAAAATTATAAAGATACAAAACCTTTTGAATGGAGGGAAACTTAAAAATCTGCTAGCACATACCTTCATATGGTAAACTTAAGTCCTAGAGAGGCATATGACTTAGGGTCATGCAACTGGTGGTGGAAGCTGCTGAGAATTAGGATTTGCTATGTAACTTCTGGTTCTGTATTCTCTCTGTCACCTCATGCTGCTCTTTTGGATTAAATGTACGATTTGTGTATGAAATTTATATCCTATCCTATTTACAATTCTTAGTTTACTAGGACCTAAGAATTCGCTCAATTTAGTGGCTAGATTTTGGAGTCTTTTTAAATATAAATAGTCTTAACATCCCACATTGTTGATTAGTCTTATAGCTCTAGCGGAAGTGAAGAGTTTCTTTTTAGACTATAGTGGCTGTTGGGCTGGTCACAGTGTACCTCTGTTAAATTCTTGAAAAGTAAGGTAAAAACACAGGCTAGAGTAGGAGATTTCTGTGAAAATAAAATATTGATGAAGTAGTGATGTAGTAGAGAACTAGGTACAAAGTAGACAAACTTATTTGATGTATTGCCAGGGGATAGCTATTTTAATCTTTTTGTGCCTCAGTTCCTTCATTATAGTGGGCATGACAATATTTACATTCTGAAAGTTGATATTTTTTATATGTAAAAATCTAATTTAATGCCTTTTGCATACTGTACTCAACAAATATCAGATAGTTTTCATTACTGTGTGCCCCAGCCATTATAAAATGAAATTGCTCCAGTATCATAATCTAGGAAAATATTTTTCAGATAGGCAAACATTGACTTAAGTCAGGGCATCTCAGTCTGGGTCACATGTATCACTGAGAGTACGTGATTATGTATCAGGAGGTATGTAAAAAAGCATAGAATAAATATGCTTAAGAGCATGAATTTTTAAGATGAAGCATAAGAAATTTAGAATTGTGGAGTATTTTTGGGTTATACTTTTCTACTCCTGGGGATATATTTTCCTTCTCAGCCTTTATTAGGATATTTTGTCAAGAGGGACTGTTTAAGTAGAAAAGTTTGAGAAGCACTGATTTTAGAAAGTGTGGGACTAAGCATTATTATCTCTTGCAATATCTGGAATATTCTTCTAGGACCCATATTGGCCTCCATATTTAATGCCTTTTAAATATATATAATGAATTGTGAATTGGCCATTTTCTTAATTCAGCAATGTAACTTTTTTGAAGTGGCTGACTTATGAAAATCAAATAAATCTAATGCCTGTTAGATTTATATAGCAAAGATGGGGAAAAATTATCTGGGATCTTAACTGAAAATGTGTATGATTTTCAGTTTCTTTACTGATTGTCTTTGATAGATGAAAATATTTTTGTTGGTATATACACAGATATTTATATTCATATAAAAATAGAATTTCCCTTAATTATTGAATTATTTCTAGAATTTAAAAAATCTTAAATATTCTGTGTGGATTCTTTTGTTTATCAGTTCATTTTGTATATGCAGCTATAACCTGAGTTCACTGGTCAAATGTAACTGGAAATTATAGTACTTTCTTATTACATAAAAATGAATTGAAGATTGAGTCTTATGATAGTTTTTTGTGTTCTTTGAAGAAATTCATGTAATTTATACCATTTGATTAATCATATATTTACCTAATATCTACTACTTGCACAATACTTATTAAGCATAGTGCTAGGGTATCTATTAAAAGAACAGAATTTGTCAAAATATAAGAATATATATATTCAGCAAATGTTTTGCCTTTAGAGACTCATCAGTTTGTTCCTCAGTTTGGTTAGTCTTTAAGGTAGAAAAATGCTCTGTTTTTATATTGCTGCCAGAGTTAAAATAAATAGCATGTTAATGAGAACACTAGTCTTACCTTCTCTAAAATTTTAATGATAAAATATCAAAAAATTAATATAGACAGTAAATCTAGACTTTTTCAAAGAAGAATCAAAATCAGTATGAAGTGGTAGAATTGAAGATCTAATGAAAGAATTGGGTCTAACTCTTCTAGATCATGAAGCGTGGATAGAGTTTAGGTAGGTGAATAGGAGGAAAACAGCATTCCAAGAAAAAGAAATAGCAAAATAAAATCTTAGGGTGAAAGATGAGCATGAATTATCGAAGAGCAATGAAGAGATATGTTTGGTTGAGGCTGAAGATCAAGCCAAACGTGAAAAGGAAGGAGGAAGCAAGACTCAAGAAAGCATGCTAGGAAGTTCTTCAGTATTAACTAACAGGCTTTCTAGGTTTTGTGCTAAGATGTTCATAAATATCACATTAAAAACTGAGAAAGGTATAAACCTCTTTATTAAAGACTTGGAAACTGTGACTTAGAAATATTAGATAACTCTTTCTAGGGCACAGTGTGTATATGTATCCAGGTGACTTAAAAGCCCATGTACCTCCCCTCCCCCAGTTTACTCCCCCAAAGCCCTTGTACTTTCCACTTTTCTAAGCTGCCATGGTGAGATATTATAGGGCTTTACATTTACTTGCTTGTCTGTCATTTATTCTTTATTATTTTAAGTAAGTAAGAGGATGATAATATATGATAATATGATAATGATAATATGATAATATATAATATGGATATTTTAGGAAGGTTGTCTAGCAGCAGAGTATTAAAAGGTGGTAAAAAAATAATTAAACCAATTTTTAGGGAAAATAAGGATAGGCAGACATAGAAATGATCTAATAATGGAGTAACTTTTGATTAGAGAAATGAGTAAATAGAAACTAGTGCATAAATTTCTTTAGGGCTTTTCTAATATATCTTCACTCAAGGTGCTCTCTATACATAATCATTCTACAAAAAGTTTTCAGTTATTTCTTAATCTGATAAATTTATTGAAACAATCAAATAATCTTAATTCATTTTACACCCTTTTTAAACTGGGATTCCAGGAAATAATTAAGCCCTAATACCCTAAGACATCCATTGTATGCATTGATTTAATTATTGCTATTGTGTACAATCCTTAGAAGAATTGAGTAGTCACTCTGTGCAATAGATGAGGAACTCCACTTGAGAAATCAGTCATATCATTTGGCGGGGATTTTTTTTTATACTCACATAATCCTGAGAATATATTGGCAACTGGATAAATGTTCCATTATCATAATATTCTAATAATATAACAAAAACTTTGTTTAAATTGTTTTTAGGTATGAAACACCTTTCTAGTACACTGTTTAAATTCTTTATGCCTAAGTAAGCAAAAGATACCCGGGCTTATGTATAATTCACAATGGAGTTAAAATGATCCAAAAAACTGGGATGCAAAAATCTTTCTAGGTTGGGTAGACGGTAGGTAGGGTGAGGGGCACAGATAGCTTACTGCCTCAGTTTAGAGAGTAGCATGGCTTGGTTACAGCAGTCTGTCAATTTGCTAGTCTTTTGACCAGTAAACTAGACTATCTTCCTACTTTTTTCCTGCAGACTATACCCACATATATTTACTTAAAAGATTGTCTGTATCTACTTCTTAAAAAACAGATAATGGTGCCATATACTAAACTTCCTTAGATAGGAATTCCAGTGTCTTTGTGGTCTGCTCTCAAAATGTTTTGTTTTATTTTTTCAGTTACTATTAACAGATTTATTGCAACCAAATACTTGATCATATCCCCAAAATAGATATTGAATTTTTTCATCTCAAGCGCCTTTGCTTATACTGAAGTGCCTCACCTTACATTCCCACTTGATAAAAACCCTTTTGTTCTGCGACACCATGCCTGTATATCATCAAAGTTTCCTTGATAATTCTATTCAGAAAATGATTGTTTCTTCCTTTATGCCCATAGTAAGGACTCAAAAAATAATTATTTGCGTCCTCTTAGTTCCAGTAGCATCTAAGCCGTGAATATCTCATTGTAACATGCTACATTCTAACGGAACCATTTATAAACGCATCTTTTCAATTGAACTATACACTTTTGGAAACAGGGACAATATCTGATTCTTCTTATCAGCAAAATACAAATGATACCATCACTCACTTCATAGGGTTGGTGTGAAGATTTAGTGCCTGGAGTTCAGAGGTAACTCAGTTAATGTTGCTTCTGTCCTTTCTCCTTCATAACCTCAGAACACCTATCACTGCTGCATACTTACTTAAGAAAAATTTAACATGTGTTTCATAAATAAGGTTTTGCACCATATCCCTTCAACGTGTATGATGAGCAAATAGGGCTTAAAATTTAATAAGTTAATTATGCACTACTCTTTTTGTGTCGCATTCTTCTGTGTTCTTAGGTTGTTACTGTCTTTTGTTGGCCCAGGCCTCTGTGCTTATCATATTTCAGATTGTCATTTACTCCCTACTTAGTTTAGGTGTTAGTTAACGTTTTATTATGAAATTTTTCATATATGAAAAAGTCGTAAGAATGGTACAGTGAACATGATGTATATTCTCCACCTAGATTGACCAGTTAATAGTTTGCCATATATGTTTATCCACTCTGCCTCTTTTTCTAAATACATACATATACACATCACATGCGTACACACACATTTTTCTTGTTTGCACACACATACTTATTTTCATTTGAAAATAAATTGCAGACAACATTGCATGTACACCTCAGTTTTTGGCATGTATCTTTTAAAAACACTCTCCTATATAATCAAAATATCATATATACAATATTAACAATAATTCCATAATAATCATCTAATATTCAGGCCATATTCAATTTTACCCAGTTTTCCAAAGAAAACCCCTTATATTTTTTTCCCCCAAATCAGAATTTAATATTTATACAGTACGTTTGGTTATAGTTGGGTTTTTTTGTTAGTTTGTTTGGTTTTTAAAAAATTTTTTGAGACAGGGCTCACTCTGGTGCCTGGGCTAGAGTGTAGCGACGTCCTAGCTCACTGCAACCTCAAACTCCTGGGCTCAAGTGATCCTCCTGCCATAGCCTCCTGAGTAGCTAGGACTATAGGTGCATTCCGCCACCAGGCATGGCTAATTTTTTATTTTTTGTGGAGACAAGGTCTTGCTGTTGCCCAGGCTGGTCTTGAATTCCTGGCCTCAAGCATTCTCCTGCCTCAGCCTGCCGAAATGCTGAGATCCCAGGCATGAGCCACTGCGCCTGGCCTCTTTAGTTTCTTTTAATAGCTCTACCATTTTCCAAAAACCCTTTGTCATTAATACTTTGAAGAATCTGGACTTTTAGAAAAATCTTTTAAAAATATCTTACATTCTACATTTGCCTAATTGTTTCCTTAAGGTATCATCTAACCTTTTCTCATAATCTCTATTTTTGCTGTAACTGGAAATTTAGTGTAAAAAGGCTTGGTCAGACCCAGGTTAGACATATTTTGCAAGAATTTTTCTATGTGAGGTTGGGTCCTGTATATGCTCTCAATTGATGAAATGTGATGTCTGGTTTTACCACTCTAAGTGATGCTGAGTTTGAACCCTTGGTTTACATGGCAGTTGCCAGCTTTCTCCTTTGTGATAGAATGGTTTACTCTTTGCAATTCATAAGTAATCTGTGGGGTGTTGGAACTGAGTGACTATTCTGTTATCCAACAAACTTTAACTTAATGGCTTTATCATCCGTTTATGATCCTTGCCTAAATCAGTTATTATAATTGTCAACGGAAAAAAAGACCAAACTCTGTAAAGTAATTTTAAAGAGATTTACTCTGAGCCAAATTTGAGGACCATGACCTGGAGCCACGCCCAAGAGGCCTTGAGCAAGTGGACTCGCAGAGGTTGGGTTACAGTTTGGTTTTATACATTTTAGGGAGGCAGGGGTTACAGGTGAAGTCATAAATCAATACGTGGGAGGCATACATTGGTTTGGCCCGAAAAGGTGGGCCATCTCAAAGCGGGGGCTTACAGGTTATAGGTGGGTTAAAAGATTCTTTGTAATTGGTTAAGACATGAAGCTTTGTGTAAAGGCTTGGAATGTTTCAACATAAGGAGCTCTTTATCAGAGATAAGCCACTGGACATAGATTTGTTGTGTAAATAGAGGACCTGCAGGTTTGTCTTGCATAGCCTTAGGCCTGTTAATGGATTATAAAGGATGTCACCAAGAAGGGAGGGGGGAATGATAAGGCATGTCTGACCTCCTTCCTCTTGGCAGACAATTTAGTTATAGGGTATTCCTTTGGCCACAAGGGGGTCCATTTAGTCAGCCAGTGGGGGGAGGGTGAGCCTTAAAATTTCATCTCAGTTCACATAATGGAGTTTGCAAAACAGTGTTTATCTAATTCTATTATCCTTTCTGTACTTTTTGGCTCATGTTCTTTTATAAAGAAAGATATTCTCTTCATTTGTGAATTTTTATTTGTTCAGTTTTTTATCACTTATAGTCATTAATCTTTCTGATAGTCAAATTGTCCTGAATTTGTTCAGTGGGAATTCCTTCAAACTGGTTTCTTTGTTCTTTTGCCATACCTCTATTAGTCTTTAAGAACTTATTTGCTTTCCAACACAAAAAGACCCATGCTTGCCTTATATTTTCGTGCCCCAGGCCTAGAATCAGCTATTTCTCTGAGTCCTGTTTCTCTTTAATGGTGAATGGTATTTTGAAAGCAATATCTGTGCACTAGGTGTGCTCATTATTACTGGGACATCACTGCTTCTAGGCCTTTTCAGTGGATATTGCTATGAAAGAGACAAATCATAAGTTTATATGATTATGAGTTTATATTGATATTTATAAGTTTTTGTTTTTTAGAATTATTTTATTTTTGTGTCTCTTTTATACTGAAAATCTTAATTCCCAGAAATGGTAATATATTTCCTTATTTTTTATATTATGATTATATAAATAGTTTCATAATTATAGTACCAGTTTTATTAGAGATTATAAACCTACCTGGACAGGTTCAAGATATCTTTGCAATTCTTTCAGCATACAGAAATTATTACAAAATTTCCCAACATACAGAAACGTTGAAAGAATTGTTCAGTGAAGGCCTATATACCCACCACCTAAGTTCTATAATTAACATTTTACTATATTTGCTTTTTCTTATATCTATCCCTCTATCCATCTACCAATCCATCTTATTTTTTATGAAGCAGTTCAAAATAAGTTCTTTAGAAAACCTGGAGGAAATGGATAAATTCTTGGAAACACACAACCTCCCATGCCTGAATCAGGAAGAGAAATTCTGAACAGACCAATAATGACTAGCGAGATTGAAACAGTAATAAAAAGTCTCCCAAGAACAAAAAAGCCCCAGACGAAACAGATTCAGAGCTGAATTCTGCCAGACCTACAAAGAACTGGCATGTATTCTACTAAAACTGTTTCATGACATCAAGAAGGAGGGAACCCTTCCTAACTCCACAAAGCCAGTATCACCTAGAAAGGACATAACAAAAAAGGAAAACAACAAATATCCCTTACGAACACAGGTGCAAAAATCCTCAAGAAAATACCCACAAACCGAATTCAACAGCACATCAAAAAGTTAATCCATCATGATCAAGTGAGTTTCATCCCAGGAATGCAAGGATGGTTCAATATATGTATATCAGTAAATGTGATTTATCACATAAACAGAAGTAAAAACAAAGACCATACGATCATCTCAATAGATACAGACAAAGCATTCAGTAAAATTTAGTACCTTTCATTATAAAAACCCTCAACAAACTAGCCTTCAAAATAATAAAACCCATATATGATAAACCCACAGCCAACATCATACTGAATGGGGGAAAGTTGAAAGCATTCCCCCTAACTACTGGAACAAGATAAGAATGCCCTTGTCACTGTATCTATTCAACATAATGCTGGAAGTTCTAGCCAGAGCAATTAGGCAAGAGAAAGAAATAAAGGGCATCCAAATTGAGAAAGAGAAGGTCAAATTAGCCCTATTTGCCGACGATATGATCTCATATCTAGAAAACTCTAAAGACTCCACCAAAAGGCTCTTAGAATTAATAAATAAATTCAGCAAAGTCTCAGGTTACAAAATCAATGTACAGAAATCAGAAGCCTTTCTATATACTAATAACAGTCAAGCTGAGAGTCAAATCTAAAGCCCAATACCATTTACAATAGCTGCAAAGAAAATAAAGTATTTAGGCATATACTTAACCAAGGAGGTGAGAGATCTCTACAGGGAGAACTACAAAACACTGATGGAAGGAATCATAGATGACACAAACAAATGGAAAAACATTCCATGCTTATGGATGGAAGAATCAATGTCATTTAAATGTTCATACTGCCTAAAGCGATTTACATATTCAGTGTGATTCCCATCAAAATACCAACATATTTCAAAGATCTAGAAAAAATAATCCTACAACTTGTATGTGGAACCAAAAAAAGAGCCGTAATAGCCAAAGCAGTCGTAAGCAAAAAGAAGAAATCCAGAGGCATCACATTACCTGACTTCAAATTATACTACAGGCTGTAGTAACCAAAACACCATGGTACTGGTATAAAGGTAGAGACTTTGACTAGTGGAATAGAATAGAGAACCCAGAAATAAAACCGTATAGGTATGAGCAACTGATTTTTGACAAAGAAGACAAAAACATGTTATAAACTTCATAAACAGGGTTATTTGTTTACCTTTTTCTGTTTGAATTAATTATATTTTTTGGATATATCATGTTTCCTTGTGCCCCTTCCCAATTCCCAATTGGTAATCCCACACTAAGAAGCAGCCACTGTTCTGATTTTCTTGCACCGTAGGTTAATTTTGCCTATTTTAGTACTCAGTATAAATGGAATTATATGGTAGAGGCTTCTTTTTTTCCATATAATACTTTTCAAGATTCATCATGTGATAAACATGTATCAGTTATTTTTCCTTTTTAATGATAAATGTGTTCTACCATATCCCTTTTACTAGGGTTGATTCTTTTCTGTTATTTCTGCCTACTTTTGGTCTCTTGCCAATCCCTTTAGGTATTTGTTTTTTAAATAATTTTTCTAGATTTTTAAATTGTTTTCTGTAGGAATTTCTCCAATATGAGCTACTCTGCCATTATCAAAGCGGAATTTGTTTAGTTGCATCTTGATCAAATAATTTTAGTTTTTGTACTTTATGGAATATCTTGTTTTCTTTATGACTTGATATGTTCCATTTTCATGATTGTTTCATTGGCTTTTGAAGTTATATTTTTATCAGAGTATAAAGTTTGTGATATATGTTCAAAAGATCTGTGCTAATAACTATGATTTTAAGGTTTTCTATAGCTTTATTTATTTTTTTTACAACTTGAACTGTCTTATACTGAAACAGGTTAAAATTTTTTTCTTCATTAAGGTTTTGTTATCTTTACCCTTGTATCTTCTATACTTTCTGCTTTATAAAGATGCTCTGTAACGTTTGGTACCTTAGGTATTTGTGATATATTCATTGTCAATTGCAGCATTTAGCATTATAAAGTGTCCCTTTTTTCATTGTTGTCTCAGGTAATGCTTTTGGACCTGGATTCTACCTTTCCTGATGATAAGATCACATTCCTGTTTTCTTATTTGCATTTGTTTGATATATCTTTACCCATCTCTTTATTTTTAGCCTTTCTGTATAGCCTTTGAAGGTGTGTTTCTTGTATTTATGCTAGAGTTGGATTTTACATTACAAGCCAATCTGAAAATCTTTTAATGAAGGAATTAAATCCATTTATATTTACTAATATAACTGATGTATCAGCCAGTCATATTCTTTTATGTTATGCTGACTATGTATTATAATCTTTTACTATGTGATCTATTTTCTTTGCTCTTTTTCTTAATTTTGGAAGAATTTTGTAAGTCATGGTAGTTACTATAATTTTATATAAAAAAGTTTATATACTGATAACTATATAATGCCCTTAGTTCTTATTTTTCCCTTACTTTGGCTTCTCCTATTTTGTTTTTCTGCTTTAAGTGATATTATTTTCTTCTTATCATCTATATTGAGATCAATGAACTTATTTTATTTTCCCCTTTCTCCCTTTTCTACTTTTTTAAGTTGTCTTATTTTTACTTTGGTGGAATGGATAATACTTACACTTGTATCTTCACATTTGTTTTAGTCTTTGATCTGCAATTAAGTATGTATAATGTTCACTACTTATGCTTTTATTGTACTTTCCAAAATAATCTCTTTTGGAAGAAGCTCATCAGCTAGTAAAGTCTTCAAGATGAGCATAATTTTCTTCATGTTCTTACATGTTTAGTGTGTTTTTCTTCAGTATTGCTACTTAAAGGGTAACTTGTCTAGTTATCAAATCCTTAGCCAATACTTTCTTTCCTTGAGTTTCTTGAAGACTTTGCTCCATTGTCTTGTTATTGAGAAATCTGATCTTTCACTTTCTTTTCTTTGTGAATGATTCATTCTTCTTCCCTGGAGACTGAAAGTGGTTTTCTTTATCCTAAAGTCTGATTATTTTACCGGGATATGTGTAAGGCTGACCATTTGGCTCATTATGGGCCCTTTCAATATGTAGATTCAGTTCTTTTATTTTCAGAAAGTGTTCTGGGGTTATATTAATAGAATAAAGTATTAATTCTATCTCATTATTTTTTCTTATTTAAGAACTTTAATTACACATAAGTTGGATCTTCTTTACCTTTATGTCTATCACTTTCTGATCTTTTTTTAACACTTTATTTCATTTTTGTTCTTTTGGTTCTTTTCATTCCCATCTACTATGTCCCTTAGTGTACTTTCACTTCTGTTCATCCTTGAGCACCTTATATTTTAATGTTCATTTCAGAAATGGTTTTATTTTTTCCATTTTCTTTCCTTGTTCTTTCCTCTCATTCTTTTCTCTCTTTGTATATCTGCATTTTGTTTACCCTTTACTAGTGTGAGGTTTTAGATTTCAGGTTTCTGGTTTCTTTCATACGTGCAATAATTTAACTGCACTTAATTCATTTTGGAGTATTGTGTTAAAGTTTATATTTGTTTATATAATTGTGTTTATATTTTGTGGAGGTCAGGTTGGTAGAGTATTTTTATCATCTGAGGAGTT
>NW_012135525.1:2478344-2480901 GCF_000956105.1 Propithecus coquereli
TTTTGGGATGATGTGAGATGATAAAATGCCTTTATAATGAGTTGAGGTGAATGTTATAGGCTACTATTGACCTTGAACACAAGCACTGGGATACCTCAAGAGTCAACTTGATAACACAAACAACTACTAATGGATGGGTAGCATATATGTTTAGATACACAGGATAAAGGGATGATTCACATCCTGTGAGAAAATGCAAGATTCATCACACTACTCAGAATGGCACACAATTTAAATCTTATGAATTATTTACTTCTAGAATTTTTCACTTAATATTTTCAGACCATCGTTTATCGTGGATAACTGTAACCATGGAAAATGAAATCCTGACTAAAGGAGGAGTACTGTACTTGGTTTCTTAGTTCAAGAATGTTTTCTATTATGGGAATTGTGAAGAGCAGTTTGTTTAATAAATGATGTCTTTTGGGATGTTGGTTGATTTTCTTTTTACTAAGTAATAACCATAAAAGAAATACATGAAAATATAGATAAGCCCACTCTATTTCTATTACTTTTGTATTTAAAAAATTTAGGGAATACAAATTGAATTTCATTACATGTATATATTATATAGTGGTGGAGTCTGGGCTTTGGGCGTAGCCATCACCCAAGTAGTGTACGTTGCACCCCATAGATAATTTTCACCTCACACCCTCTCCCTCCCCCCTTTTATGGCTCCATTGTCCATTATATTAATACCACTCTGTGTGCCCTTGTGTAGCCATAGTTTAGGTCCTACTTATAAGTGAGAACATGCAGCATTTATTTTTCTGTTCCTGGGTTACTTTCACTTAAGATAATGGCCTCCAGGATCATTCAAGTAGCTGCCAAAGCCATTCTTTCATTCTTTCTTATCGCTTAGTACTACTCCATGGGGTGTGTGGGTCTGTGTGTGTGTATGTGTGCCACATTTTCTTAATTCACTCATCAATTAATGGGCACTTAGGTTGATTTTCTCTTCTTTGATACTAATTTGTTTCTTGAGGTTTTTAACTTCATTTGCTTCTTTCTTTTCACCATTTCCCCATTTTATAGATGAGGATGCTGAGGCTAAGAGGTTAATAACAACTCACATAGCTAGTTAATGATGAGTGAAATCCAAACCTAAGATTGTAAGAGTCCAAATCTACTGCCTCTCCATCAAAATGATCATATCTTTTTTTCATTTCATTCAGTAGTCCCTCAACATTCATTGAGTTCTTGAATTCTTTAGAAGGTACTGAGCTATATACCAGGGACTGGTGATACAGCAGTGAACAAAATAGACCAAAAAAAATCCTGGTACTCGTGGAGCTTACATTTTAGCAGTGATATCATCCATCCGCAAACCCACAGCCTGCCCCAGTCAATTCATCTCTTCTTAACCTCTGAAATTTTTTATTTGGCTTTTTAAAAATAATAGTAGTCAGAATCATTTATAGGACTTAATTATGTTTGTCATTGAATATAATTGTGATTTTTAATAGTGCCAAAATAACTCTAAGAGTTTTACATAATTATTGTACTAGTTTCTTATACTCCAGTTTCCTACTTTATTGCTTAGATACTATAACTTAAAAAAAGAAACAGTATAGATTGGAAGTGAAAATTATGTACTCTTAGTAGTTCTGTAATAAAACATGTACTTAAAGACTTACTGATTTTATTTTTTGTACTTTATATGATTTGGTGTCTGTTGAAAAGAGTCTGTTATGTCACGTTTGGAGTAGAAAGCTCATCTTCCCAATTTAAGATACTTATGAAGCCGTTAATTTTATACTACATAGTTTTAGGATAGGTTAAAATTCCATGCTAGGCATTTGAGTGTTTTAGTTTTCGCTTATTTACATAAGAGGTAAAGGATTTTATAACCTTTCAGATAGAATCCCATTTAGAATTCTTTTAGTACTTCATTAAGAAAATGTAAAATACATTCATCATTGTGCTATTTCTTATTGTAACTTGTTAATTTTGGCAAAGAAATGCTATTTTAAATTCCCATTTGAAGTAATATAAAATGGGATAATCTGTATTTACTTAGTCAATTTTAATATAGATTTTTTAGCAACAAAGTGGCAGATTGGCACCCTCTGTTGGTCATTTTATTTACCTACAGACAGAAATATAAGTAATAAAACAAAATTAAAAGCTTATCTTTTATATGTTTATATCTGTCTTTTGAATTAACATTTAAAAGACCAAAATAATGCTCTAAACTGGGTTCATATGAATAAGTACACTATCATTTAGCGGCGCTTTGTTTCAGTAATTTTGTGGTTGTTTGGTTTTTCCTCAGGCTGGCTCTCTAATTCTAGCATTCAGAATTGGCATTAACATTGCAGATTTTCAAACAAATATTTATTTAACTGTAGCAAACTATTAGCTACAGTAGCACATTATTAGATAATGTTTATCAATTTTTTGTTAATTTGGATTAGTTAGAAAAACATCACATTTTAGTACCCTAAATAACAGTTTGGGGACTTATTTGAATGGAAGATAATTCAAGCTTCAGAAAAGGCTGTATTACTTTAGTTCTCATTTTTTTTAAGATAGTTACTCTGTAAAATTATATAGT
>NW_012135525.1:2482241-2484764 GCF_000956105.1 Propithecus coquereli
CTATATTTTAATATCATATTTGGAAGTATCTTATATCCTCAGAATTTCTTTTGAAACCTTTTTTATTGTCATGACATTATTTTCCTCTCTATACAACCACTCCTTCCTTTTCCACCTTAGTTAATTTATTGTTTTAGTATGTACTTAGTTCTTTGGAATTTGGGGAAATGAAATATGATATTGTATATAAATATATGGCAGAGAGTAATTTTTTGGATAATTGTCAGATTTTATAAGGATAAGGTACATTTGGACAGCAAAGTTGCATAATTGGAAAGTTTATTAACTTTTTCAGGTCACTATCTAGTAAGCTAGAAGTATAATTTGTAGAATAGTGGTCCAAGGTATTATACTTCTGGGGACCTGGACAAATATTGTAGATTTTGTTTATAGATACAAGAGATCACAAAAGGCTTTCATTGTAGAGTAACCAGTATACAATCATTAGGGAACATAAACTTTAGGAAAAATCAAACAGAATGGCTCTAAATATTTCTCTTAACTGTTTAGCTGTTGACTAAACATCTTAAAGTTTGAGTCAAATAGTTTATACTAACTGGAAGTCGTTATTATTCATCAATATGTGTTTGCTTTTTATATTTAGGCATTTATTTGTGAAAGACTTAAAGCAATTGCTTATTAGAAAAGATCTTTTTTTCATAAATCTTTTTTCTTTTGACAGTAATGTGAATTTTGAAAATAAAGAACGAACAGCATGTAAAGGAAAGATTGCTATATCAGGTATGCTGTAGATAAATCATTTTATATTGCTGAATAAATTCTATAAACTAACTAGAGTTGGTAGGTTTTGTTTTATGCTCTGCTTTCATTCTCTTCATTTTATTTTTCATACCTATATCAGAATATTTGTTTGAAAACAGTTTTCATCATTATGGTCTACATTTATGCAAAACTTTACAATTTGAGACAACTGTTTCATACATTACACATGCCATGCAGTTTTTTCTGTAGTACAGCCTTGTAAAAATAGTTGGGATAATTGTTCTTATTCTACAGACTCAGAGGTTAAGTGACTTGCTATAAGTAGCTGAGCTGGGCTGCAAACCTAATCTTTTGACCCTGTTCCTTTTGTGCTCAAAAGCTTTAATATTGTTTTTAATGTTTGTCTAGGCTAGAAATTCCATAAGGGTTGGAACCATGTTTATTTTGTTCATCACTTTATACCTAGAAGCTAGCACAGTGCTTGGCACATAATAAGTGTTCAAAGAATATTTTATTGGGTGGATGACTGTTCTCCGTTACCTACAGGGTAAAGACCAAACTTTTTTCTCCAGTTTTCCATCCTGACCCAATTCTTTTTCTAGCCGTATCTTTCATTACTCCTATATATAAGCTGTCTGCTTTAGGCAGACAGTTCTCTCCTTGGCCTGTCAACACACCCCATGCTTCTGATACCAAATTAGCTTATGAAATAACTACATTTTCTTCTAAATTTGTTTGCTCATCTATAAAACCTTCCCTGTCATTCCAGTTAAAAATGATGTTTCCTTTCTCTGAATTCCTAGTGCAGTTAGGAGATCCTTTACCACTAGATGGCACTTATGCTGTGTAGTCTCAGTTTCTCCAAAGTGTTAAGGAAATAAAGACAATGGCTTGGCAATGCCACAGATTGAAGTGAATACATGGCTGACTCGTGTGTACACTAGTTAGATAATGCACTTTTACAAATATTGTGTCATCATAGTTGGGAAACAACAGTATGTACTTCATCAGTTTTAGGTAATAACTAGGTTATTTCATTGGCCAAAAGCATTGTACTAGGGTTGCATTTCAGGCCCTGTTACCCAAGGAACTGTTCTCAGTGATGTCTTTATGAATAAACAAAAGTGATCATACAGGAAGGATAGACCTGCTTTTTACAAAGGACATAAAAATTGGCCAAAATCAGAGAAATATGAATAGTATTCTCCTAAGAAAAAATTCTTTAGAAAAATAACTGGAATATATAAAAATCTGTTGCTTGTTTTATAGTCATTTATGTTTTTATCTTTCCAATTATAAGACTGAAATAAAATGTATTATACCTCCTTGTATTCTTTTGCCATCAAACATAATACTTTTACATAGTTGTTCATCATGTTTAATACATTTTATCATGAATAAAGTATTGTAGATATTTAAAGGAGAGTTTCTAAAAATAATTAAACGTCTTTCATTTCTTGTTTTTAATATGATGCCACTCAGTATACAAATGAGCTATGTTAAATGCTGTTAAAGACTCAAATGCCATGATAGAGTCAACATATTGTCATTTTCTAATAAATAATTTATTGGCTGCAGCAATTCATGATATAGAATTAACTGTACATTTAGAAGAGGACTTAAGTAAAAGCATTTAAAGAAAAAATGTTTCCTGACCACAATTACTCAAGTGTAAAAATTGAACTTATTTCTGCATGTGTTCCTTCTTTCCAAAAGATAATTTTAAATTAAGGAACTAAAACTCTCAGAAAATGGAAAATTTATATAATTTATTTTCATATTTGCCGAGACTTAATGATC
>NW_012135525.1:2485489-2529212 GCF_000956105.1 Propithecus coquereli
AAAAAAAAAAAAAAAAAAGTCAATGAAGACATTAAAAAAAGACAAAGGTAAGAGTACTGTAAACTAAAACTGAGTCAGCCATTTACAAAAATCTGGGAGGAACTTTTATTATTTGAAGCTGAATTAAGAAACATAGTTGATAGATTACAAATCCTTTGCCATCTGAACAGTACATAACCATCTGGGAAATAGATACGAGACAGCCACCTTCTCTAGTGTAGATGACATCCACCCTCTCAGCTTAGGCATGGGAAAGGGCAAGGCTGACCCACAGATTGTGGGTGTACAGTAAAGGAAGTCAGCGTCCATGTTCTTTCCCCAATAGTGTAAATAGTTAATGCCACCATAACAGAGCAAGAACAGCTGTGAATAAGAACAGTTGTGAAATGAAATTAGTCAGCAAGTGTGGTCAAGCAAGAAGAAGTGGGATTGTTGACAGGACATCAGCCAAGTCATAATTATAAAATAGTGAAGCATTCCCATTAAAATCAAGAAGAAAATAACAATGTCGGATATGTCAGTATAATTTAACACAGTTTTAGCAATTCTCACTAAAATAGTAAGAATAAAAGATGAAACTGTTGAAAAGGAATAGGCAAATTGAATACTGTTTGAAGATAATAGATTGCAGATTTATAAAATGTAAGGGAATTTACTGAAACACTGTTCGAATTAGTAAAGAATTCAATAAAAGTGGCTGGATTCAAGATAAATATACAAAAAGTGGTAGTTTCTCTTAAGACCAGCTATATCTGGTTAGAAAATATAATGGCAAAAATGATCACCTTTATAATAAAACCAACAAAAAATAAAAACATTAAATGCTCAGGAATAAACTACCTTAACAAAAACATTAAGGTAAATGTATCATGCTATTCTGTATAAAGACAGAATATTAAATAGTTGTCAGTTCCCAAATTAATTTGGATAGTAGAATACTTAAAAACATTTGGGGAGGGAGATACTGACAAAATAGTTCTAAATCCACATAAATTGGCAAACAAGATTAAGATATTTTCAAAAGGAAATATTTCTAACAGTAAAGTATATTATAAAGATACAATAGTTATAATAGTATAGTGTTGGTATTGGGATAGAAAGTAATTGATAAGTGATTCAATGAGATCCATAAACATAGCTGAGGAGTAGACATTTACTTAGAATAGCATATATGATGAATATGGCATCATAAATCAGGAAGAGAAGGATGATATATACATGGAGCTAGAGCAATTATTTTTATAAGAATATATTTTCACCACGTATACCCAAAATTTGTATATAGATTAAATAACTGTTAAAAGTACAAACCATACACAATATCTAGAAAATGTGCTGTTAAATAGTAACACTTTATTTTGGCTTTAATGGTCACAATCCGTTATGCAATTCAGAGGTTCATGTCACTGTAAGAAGTAAGACTTAGCAAAATTATTGTCATTTCTTTTTCCCTTCTTCATAGATATTCGAATACCACTAATGTGGAAAGACTCTGATCACTTCAGCAGTAAAGAACGTGTGTATGATTTTAATTTGTAATTGAAATGTTTTCTTTAGTATATAGTAAATTTGTGATTATTGGGAAAAATACTGCTTCCACACTGAAAGAAATTGATGTCATTTGGCAGAATAAGCAGAATCTTGCTGAACTGTTGTTTTTTGATTTTAATATAAATATGTAGCAATCGCTTGATACTAATTAAGATTATGCATATCAAGTGTACTTTTCGTTGTTGATAGGAACCTGTGCAAGCATAGTAAGTTATGGATGCAGGGTGAGGTGAAGGGAAGGGAGAAGTATGGAACAAAAGAAAATATTTAAGGAAAAGGTAAAGGCAATGTTTCTCCTGTTTGACCAGAATCTAGAAGATCTTTTCTGCCTTATTTTGTTACTTTAGATATATTTAGTGGGATGTAAAAGGAAAGATTTTTAGTTTTTAGCTTGATCTGATTTTTTTTTCCTTCAGCATTTTATGGCTTTATAGATAGAGTCTTCACAAATCCATATATTGCTCAGGTCATAGAAATTAACCTCAAATGATTTCTAGCTGTTAGAGGCAAAGCAGGAAAGATATGATAATCCTTTTGTCTTTCTTGTCTATTATGATGCTTTGTTCCTCATACTTTAAAATCTGAATTGTGTTGAGCATAATTAGTTTTATATGAAGAATTTAAAATCAGGTTAGTGTTTGTTATTCAATTAGGAAATATAATTTACTTTACAAAGGAATACGTGTGGGAATTAAGTAAATCTTTCTGATTACTAAAGAGAATAAGTTTTTCTGAAGAGATACATTTTCTCAATAGTGAGGATTTAGTCCTTTAACCACCTAATACTTTTTAAAACAGCACCAAATTAAAAGGCCCAGCAGCTATGTTTTCTGTCTTCCCATGTCTAATTTTTGTAGGTTTTGTTGGTTTGTTTGTTTTTGTGGCTTCCTCTCTTGCTGTTAGTTTGGTGGAAAATATTTTGCTGTTGTTAATATGCCTCTTAATCTCTTCTAATAAAAAAAAGTCTTTTTCTTAAATAGACTTGGAAACCAAAATGACAGAGGTAATATATATATATATATAATAACTTTGCTATTAATTAAAGCTTAAAGAGTTTTCTAGAAATAAAATTTCTGAATTTGGTGGTTTCTTTAGGCTGCTAAGAGGCTTTGTATTTAACTGTCTTTTTGATACTTCCTTGTTTACTTGTGTTCTATTTGGATAAGGTATTTATTTCTATATACTAAAAGCAAAATCACTATAGAACGTTAAGGATTACAACATACAATATATGGAAATAACCTATTAACAAATATTTAAGCTAATTTTCATTGTCAAGTGGACTTTAATATAATGTCATGATATATATGGATTGTTGCTTAAAATGTTTTTGTTCTCTAGGATCTCAGCGCTATGCCATTTTTTGTTTATTCAAAATGGGAGCCGAGGTTTTTGATACTGACATGGTGATTGTGGATAAAACAATCACAGATATATGTTTTGAAAATGTAACCATATTGTAAGTATTTTTTTAATCTTCAGAGAATGAAAATAATCTAAAATTCTACTTTTTTAAAAAGGAAGTCCTAATTATTGGGTCTTTGAATTCTTTTTGAAGCACTAAGATTTTATAATGGTTAAAATGATTTTGAAAGTTACTTTGTTCAAAAGAAGGCCATGTCTACATTTGCAATTTTCTGATGTAAAATAAAATGGAAATCTTATGATTAGTATTAGCAGTAAATATTTGACTCATTGGATATAAATTTTTAAATTTTATATAAATATTTATAGTTCCATTGTTATCCATTATCCACTAAGTTATGAATAGAATAGAATTTTTTTGAACACTTTGATATAGAGTAAAATGGGGCATAAACAGGTTCTTCCATCTCAGATAGGAGATTTCGTTACAGAAATACTTAAAGAGTATAACAACTTTATAAGATAATACTAAAGTATATTCTATAGGAAAAGCACTTTTGTAAAGTTTTAGAGTGTTCTTTTTCTTATGGTACTCTTCTTTCATGGACTCCAAAACAATAAAAAAAAAATAGGTGATCTTCAGGGCTGTTTTCATTGCCCCTGTTCTTTTACAGGCTCATTTTATTGTGTAATAATATAGAACCAGAATGACCTCCTTAGGTAGCCATAGAAATCATTTTTAACTAACAAAAGTTTTTCCTGGCCCCTTTCAAAGGTTCTTTGGGTCTAAATCAATGTGGGATTTGTATTCTTTTCAAGCTTTTAAAGACACTGCCTTTGTATCTAAATGTTAATAGCTAATAGACTATTAAGACAAAATCAATATACATGTTTTTTGTCATTTTCAGTTATGGACCTAGACAGTTGAGATTTCAGCGAACTAATTTTGCCACTCACGTAACGTTAAAAAAAACTACAGCAAACCGTATTTTGTGACTTCTGGTCCAGTGTCCCATAGTAATAGTATATCATGAAAATATAAAATGCACTGTTCTGGTTTATAAGCAGTAATGCAGACCTTCTTACAAGTTGTACTGAACCAAAGAAATTTATTTAGGGTCCAAAAAATATCCCCAAATGCTTACATAATTGAGGCTAACAAATATTTTTTCGTAAGTTATCTGAATACATTCATTTCCATTATCAACTACTGTTAGTGAATTTTTTTCTGCCAAAATTACCCTGTTAATGGGCTCTTTTCTTCACATCACTTTGCTAATGTTTGTTTTTACCACAAAGACAAAAATCAGATTTTGTTTTGTTTTTTCCCCTAGAGAAAGAACAATACAAGTTAGTTGGGAAGACAACACATGATTTATAATTTTCTAAAAATTCTGTAAATATTTTAAATTATTCTAAAAATAACTGCTGACAAATGTTAATGTTTAAAAATGTGCTTTTTGTTATGATGATTGTTTTTAATAAGTATTCAATATTTATGAATTTCTGGTTTTCCTCTAAATATTGAGACATTTGTTAGTCATTACCAGGAATACTGTATGTTTAAAAGTTGCCAAATAATAAACTGTAAAAATATCTAGAAGTTATTCTTTGGATTTAACTAAACTATAGATTGGCCATTTATATCTTAAAACGTCTGTGCTGCATTTTTAAAATCTCTGAGGCTGATGGATCCTCCATCTGCAGGCAACATCTGCTGCTGATGGACCTCTTTTGCAGTCTTAAGTATATTTTATTATTAGTAACACCACCACAGTCTTTTATGCTAAAGGTAGTTCATTGTGTATGAAAAAGGTAAAGCCAATCTTAGCATTTGCTAAAATTGCAGAATTTCTGCATTTTGGTTTAATAAATTTATACTGAGTACCTTCTACATTCCAGGTACAATGCTAGGGTAAGAATACAAAGATCACCAAGACAGCACCTACCCTCAAGGAGTTCATACTTTGAAGTATATCCCTTTATGTGGTTTTTATGTTTTGTTTTTTCCCCCTATATAACAGTATTCTGAAATGTTGTTTGTAGTTTTAGGTGCAAAAGAGGGGTGGAGGGGCACAGTGGTGAGTAGCCTGTAATTGACTATGAAGAATAAATGAAAACTAAAGTTTCAACAGATTCTGTTTTGGAGGAATAGTCATTTTAGGAAATTACACATATAAATTCCTTTGAAATAGCGGTATTAAAGGAATGACAAGGAGAAATAGTATTGGCAACAAAATGACCAGAGCATTTTATTCTTTCACTTTAAATAATATGCCTATAGATATTGGTTAAATTAAGTTAAGATTGCCCTAGTTATGAAGCTGATAGCTCTGAAAGTCGCAATGACTCTCTTAGTCCATTTAGATACTAAATAAATGGAAGGAGATTCTTTCTCATTAACATATATTAACATAAACTTATTTCAAATGCTGATTTTATTTTATTTTTTCCCATAAACTTTGCATTTATTGAAGAGATTTTGCAGTCTTCTCTGGGCCTCTTGCAACCATTTATTTATTTATTTTTATAATAAAATAAGTTTTATTGAATATATTTGTTTACAATATATAGTATTATATATATTTGTGTATATGTATACAATATAGTTTACAACATAATGTTATGGGACACATATAGATAGTAAAGTGGTTACTAGTTATTATAGTGAAGCAGATCAACAAATCTGTCATCTCACACTGTTACTATTTTTGTGACAAGAGCAGCTAAAATTTAACAAAAGTTCCTAATATAGTACAATTTTATTAGCTTTAGTCTCCATGTGGTATATCTCTAATCTTTTTCATCCTATATATCTGCTGTTTTTTATATCCTTTGACCGACATCTCCCCACTTCCTCCCATGCTACCCCTGCCCATGGTAACTACTATTTCATCCTTTATCTCTGTGTATTTGAGCTCTTTCTTCTATTCCACATATAAATGAGATCATACAGTATTTTTCTTTCTGTGTCTGGCTTATTTCACTTACCATGATATCCTCCATGTCCAGTCATATTGTAGCAAATGGCAAGACCTCCTTTTTTAAGGCTGAATAATACTCCATTATGTGTTTTATTTTCTTAATCCATTCATTCATCCAATTATTTTCATATCTTGGCTACTATAAATAATGCTGCAGTGAACATAGGAGTGCGTTATCTATACTTACAGGGTGATGATTTCATCTCCTTTGGGTATAAACCCAGAAGAGGAATTGCTGGATCATATGGTAGTTCTATTTTTAATTTCTTTAGGAACCTCTGTACTGTTTTCCACAATGGCTGTACCAACCTCCATTTCCACAAACAGTGTACCAGGGTTACGTTTTCTCCACACACTTGCCAGCTTTTATATCTTGTCTTTTTGATAATAGCCATCCTTATGGATGTGAGATAATATCTCATAGTGGTCTTAATTTGCATTTCCCTGATATCAAATGCTGATTTTAAATGTTATGAAAGCATCTAAGGATGTTATAATTCTGTTTTCTACTGAGATAAATTTCTAACGTTATGAATGCCCTTGTTTTTAGTAATGAAGCAGGGCCAGACTTTCAGATAAAGGTGGAAGTGTATAGTTGCGGTACAGAAGAATCTTCCATAACCAATACACCAAAAAAACTGGCTAAGAAACTTAAAACATCTATAAGTAAAGCAACAGGAAAGAAAATAAATTCAATGCTTCAAGAAGAGGATCACGAAACATGCTTGCCCTTCAATTCTACTATTTTGTAAGTTTTCTAATACAATATTTATGGTGACATAATATAATTATACATTTGTGGTATTTTAAAGTTTTGTATGTGGAATGTATGCTTACATTTTAGATGGAAAAACATCCTGAAGCAGAAACAAAACTTGGTTGACATTTACCCAGCTGAAGTATTCTTAATGCCTTACTTTAAAAAGGTAGAAAGTTTGTTGACAGAGTGATTTTAATGCTTTGGAATTCCAATACAGGATGAGTGTCCCTTACCCAAAATGCTTGGGACCAGAAGTGTTTCAGATTTTGGATTTTTTCAGATTTTGGAATACTTGCATATATATAACGAGATACATAATGGGATAGGACCCAAGTCTAAACATAAATTCATTTATGTTTCATATACATCTTATACATGTAGTGTGAAGGTAATTTTATACAATATTTTTAACAATTTTGTGCATGAAGCAAAGTATTAACTGTATTCTGTCACATAAAATCAGCTGTGGAATTTTCCACTTACAGTGTCATGTTGGTGCTCAAAAAATTTGAGATTATGGAGCATTTCAGATTTTAGATTTTTGGGTTAGGGATGTTCAACCTATATCTCCCCAGAAAGATGAAATGTTTTTCTTGAAAAAGGACTACATATATATATATGTGTGGAAGTATTTGCTACATATCAGTCTACTAATTGAATTTCTATATATATGTCATGCTTTATTCTTATGGATTTTTAAAAATATTTTATGTCTTTAACAAAACTACATTATCATTATCACACCTAACAAAATAAAAAATAAGTCCTTAATATCATTTAATATCTAGTCTATATTCAAATTACCCAATTCTAAAAAAGTCCTCTTGTGATTTGTTTGTTCAAATCAGAATCCAAACAAGGTCTATAGTGTTAAATTTAAAGTGAATCTTTTAACTTTCTTTTAATCTATTACAATTTCCTGCCCACTTTTTTCTTGCCATTATGCATTGAAGAAACCAGGTCTTACAAAATTTCTGATATTTTGCATTTATCTGATTGCATCTTTGTGATCTTTTTAAACAACTTTTTCTGGCCTTTATATTTCCTATAACCTGGTAGTTAGACCTAGAGGATTGATTAGATTCAGATTCTCTTTTAGGGCAATAATAATTCATATTTTCATATGTACTTTCTACTACCTTCCATTAGGAGGCTTTGTCCTACTTTTGATAATGTTAAAATTGATCAATGGGTTTAGGTGTTGCGAGCCTGTTCCATCCATTATAAAATTCCGTATCGATCTATTATCTAATGGTTTTAGCAGCCATTGCTGATCATTTCTTATTTCATTACGGATTATAATTTGGTTACTTTCTAAATCTGTCCTGCATTTTTTCTTCTAAAGCAGAATAATGCAAAGAACTTTTTCTCTGGGTACAATTGCAATAAAATTGGTAGAGAAAAGAGAAGAAAAAATACTTGATTCTTACATTCACCAAATTTTAAAATAATAAGTTGATACCCTAGCAATCATGGAGGTGATCAATGTTGTTTTATATAAACACTTGAATTTTTATATATTTGTGTTTAATCTATTATATTCTCTTTGATGCCCAAATTGTTCATCAGTGGGAAACATTCAAGCTGATTTCTACATCCTTTTGACACAACTTGATTTTGATAGCTTTTTTGCTTTCTGACACAGTAAGATGTTCCCTCTTCATCTTGTATTTTTCTGCAGGGGCTTAAATCCCCATTTCTCCAAGGGGCCCTGGTTTCTTTCAGATACTTTTCTTTAAACATTGTGTTCGTTTCTTCACAAATAGTTTTATGTTTATGTTTCTTTGGAACACTGTTGATCAGGCTGCATTCCTAGAATTTCTTTGCTTGTCTAGTAGAGTTGGCTCTTCAGCATGTCAATAACTTTACTGTAATTATAAAAAGCAAAGTATTTTAGGTATAGATCCTGGAAATGTCAATCATCAAAATGTAATTGAATTACTCCTTTCATGTTAGATATATTACATGTGAAATATGCCTTGGCACTCTAGCATAGTGACTTTCAATCTATTTTGATTGAGATTCATGCTAAGAAATACATTTTACATCATGACTGAGTGCACAGTTACATAAGTGGGTAGATTTTATGAAGTAATACTTAACCTAATTACTATTTATAATAGAGTATCGAGCATTTTCTTATTCTATTGTTTTCTGTTTTTAAAAACTACTGTTTGTGAATCACTAAGTTGATTTCATGATATATGTATGAATGGGTCCCAATCCACAGTCTGAAAAACAGTCATAGAAGATGTAAATCTTTCCACTACAAATGTCATTTAAAAGGGGCAAGGGACCTTTAATTTTCTTCTTTAGATTTACAACCATCTTAAACACTTTACTACAGTAAGATTATTTCAAGGATTTGCTGGAAGGTACTTTAATTCAACCCTAAAGTAGTAAGTAGAATTATTTCTTTTTGATGATTAGATAATTCTATTTCCAAGTTGAAACAGATTTTAGAACAGAAAGAGACCTTAGAGGTAACCACCTAGTTTAGTAATTTTAAAATTTTTAAGCAGTGAAGCTCCCTATTTTAAAAAAATTACAGGACTAGTAATTTCTACTATCCAACTAAGTGATACCTTGGACAAGTTACATTTTTCCTTGGGCCTCAGTTTTCTCATATGAAAGATAAAGATGCTTAGCAACAGCCATTTCTTTTAGAAAGCTCCTTAGAGACATTTCTAGGGTTTCATGCACCTTTGAAGCATGTAAATACAATGAATGGACTTCTAAAACAGTTTAAAATTTCATTGTTTGGCAGTGAATACTTAATATTTTTATTCTGTTATTTATTACTTGTGTCACCCAAGACATTAATTTACTATCCGAGTTTTTGTTTTTCCCTCTGTAAAATGGTACATGGCAATAATAATGATAATAAAATAATATCTATAGGAACTCTATAGGATCATTATGAGATTCAGTAAGATAGTTCATGAACTTGGAATAAAGTAAGCATTTAATAAATGTGGCATTATTTCCATTATTTTTATTATTTTTACTGTTCCCAGACCAGTACTTTTTCTAAGCCTTTTTTAAAACTCACACTGAAGTCTTCAGTGCAGAAACTGGACATAGGATTATAAAACATAGCCATATCTGTTTTCACTTATAACCATGTTTATAATTTTATAGGAGAAGATCATCTAAGTGATGTTAGGACCTATCTTTAACCAATATTTCTCTTTGAAGCTTAGAGGCATTTTTGAGAATAACATTATTGTATATTAAGCTCTTTTTAAAAGAGACAGGTATATTTATCTTAAGTGTTCATTGTCCTATTCACGTTTTATCATTCTACTTGGTTTATTCCTGAATCTAAACACTGATTTTCTCTATGAACATTTCCCATGAAACTTGTATGCTATTTGCTTATTATACCATTAAAGTTGGTCAAAAGATAAGATAAAATATTTTACACCATTTCACCAAATCACGTTCTCCTAATACCAGCATTCTAATAACCTTCTAGTGTGAATCCAGTTATACTAGGTTAACTCATAGCCCAGGACTGCTCTTACCTAATACTTCTTTAACTGACCACTTCAGCACCATGATAGGAGTTTGAGAATAGCATTAGTAATCAGCATGCGTAAGGCGATCAATTTTGTTTAATAGTGATCTACATCAATGTGATGATTTCTTATATAGCTTTCAGTCTTTAACCAAAATGGTCACATATAAAACAATACATATCTTCCCTAGTAATATGACGTGTGACCAAATATAGCTGTTTTTCCTGACAAGTGTGCATTTTTTTAGACTACCATTTAAACTAGTCATTTATTTTTTCATAACATTCCATCTCCTCCAAAAATGTTATAACAATTGGCCTATTTGATAGAAAAAATGTAGCTGATTAAACTTTTGGGAACTCAATATTAGGGTTGGCTAAAAGGAATGAGTGTAATGTTTTAGAAAGAAAATGTTATCCTGACAAGAATGTTTTAAAAGTGAGGTCATTGTTGGTTTTGGAAGCACTGGCACTGTGATTAGTCATGGTTTAAAAATGAAGTTACTTGAAATACCATCATAAAGTATTGTTTGATCTGAAAGAAGACAGTGAACATTTTTGGTAATTTTTAGTATGCTCCCTAATATGATTCATTTATTCATTTTATTTGTGGAACTTAGCACACTAAAATTCCTTTAACTAGATTTTCCCAGTGCCTCTAATAGCTGAATTATTAATAACTATTTTATGTTCCTTGATAACTATTTAGTACATTATTCTTCATTGTATAAATATCCATCATTTAAACAATCATCTTGTGAAAACTGGTAGAATTGAGAGTGATTATTTTACTTGACAAAAGATGTATTAAAATTTTTAAAAATAAGCCACCATACTACATTTTAAATAAGATTGAAGTTACAAAACAAGTATCCGAACACTTGTATAGAATAAATGGATTATTTATGTTTTTAGGAACAATGTTGTTAAAGATAATGCAGTTTATAAACATAACTAAGGTATTATTCAACTACTGCATATAATAAATTATTCATTTAATCGTCTTTGAAATGATTATTTAGCAGTTATATCATATGGTACATTCAAAGGTTAATAAGTCATGGTCCCTGCACTCAAAATTTTTTGCAGTAAAAATGTGGTCACTATGTATCTGTTTTAACAGGAAAAGTATCTTAATTTTAAGATATTTCTTAATGAGGTATAAAGGCAGTATGGTGTAGTGGGGTTCCTTTTTCAATATACCTCTTGCTAGCTACAGGCAAATCGTCACATTCTCTGAACATGAGTTTCTTCATCTGAAAATGTGGACCCCAAAATATCTGCCCTGCCTACCTCAAGTAGTTGTTTTGAACCTTAAAAAATATATTGCTTGTCAAAATGCCTTAAACTGCACATACTGGTTTGCATGCGATTGATTTTTAGGGATGGTTTTCATCCTGTTACTACTTAACCACGTTAATTATTTCATTAGAAAAATAATATAAACTTGGGAAATAGAAGCTAGAAGAGAAAAAAAGTAACTCATCGTTCAACCATTCTAAACCACATACCTTTTATCATTTTGAGCTGATATTTTCCAGTCTTTATGTACTTATTTTAATGGCCACACCATCTACTGGTTGGCTGTATCAGTTTACTTAACATTTTTAGAGGAAGTTATCAATAACTTTTTTTGTATTGTCATTTTCAGATGTGTCACTCACTGGAAATAGAGGTAAATGTCTTACATATTTACCTTAAATTAGTTAAGGAAAAAATATCTCAGTCACAATCATTTCTTAAAGCCTGAGAAATATTTTAAACGTATGATTTGGTCATTGCATAATTTTAGCCTATTCTGCCCCACAAATTGCTTTCTAAACATGCCACTTTTCTAATGCACCCAACGTAAATGCACAGCCTATAACATAGTTTCTTTCTGCACACGCTAATAGCATTGTTTTATATTCCACCGTAAATTGGAATGACTCTTCCTAAGGTGAAGACTACTCAAATGTTTTTGGTGTTCAGTGAGAATAAATTACAATGCCACTCTTAACATAAACTCCCAAAGTTTCTTCATTCTTTTTCTCTCTCCCACCATTTCAGATATTTTTCTTGATGAACTGAACATATATGTGTCAAGACTAATACAGGTGTTAATCTATCTAATACTTTGACCTCTCAGTTTCATGACCTCCTTGCCTCCAGTGATACTGTCCTCTCATCCATTTCAGCCACTGCCTCGTGATTGTACCCTAGATCTTGCCATTACCAATAATTGCACATCATCTGAAATCTTTATAGTAGGTATCCAGTCACTCTCTCTACCCATCTCCCAAATTCCCACCTTTTTCCTTCAGTGCTCTGACTCTACCTTAGCTTAGACTACATGATTCACCATTTAATTCTTTCCTAGCATCTCTCTCCTTTTGTTATACTTACCTTGGAAAAACTCCAGTCTTGGTTAAATCTCACTTTTAGCTCCTTTGCATCTACACTGATGAGAAATAGATGAGGAAGCTGGAGAAAAACAGTCATAATGGTCTCACTTGAGACACGTGATCGCTAACCTTAAGTGAGTTCTCAATATGACTGAGCTATTCTACTGTTTCCACAGCCCTCTATTTTACCTCTCTTCAACGTAATTATTTCATGTTATTCTCTCTTTTCTAATCTCCTGTATCCCCTCTCCACTCGTCATTCGTAGCTGATGACTTTGTTTCATATATCATTAATATTATTGAAGTAATCAGAAGAGAACTTGAGTATCCTCCATCCATCAAATCTACCAGCTTACCTGCATCCGTATCTGTTTGCTGTTTCCTCTCTTGTGAACTGCCTTTGCCTCATCTAAGGCCCATCTACTTGTACACTAGATCCCATCTTCTCAATTATTCAGAGATAGGCTCCTGCACATGTTTCCTCCTCTCCTACATCATCAACTTATCTTCTGCATCATCCCCGCAAACATATAAACATGGTAAAATACCTCCCATTTCATAGCGATCCTTTATAGAATATAGTTTTTTATATTCCTGTCTTCACTTCCTCTCCTCCCATTTTCTCTTGACCATTTCACTTAGCTTCCCTCATATTACCCCCATCACATCCTCAGAGGTTTCTTGTCAGAGTCGACAGTGATCTACATGTTGCCACATCTGATGGTCAGTTATTGGTGTTCTTCTTGGACCTTTCAGCATTAACACAAATGATCACTGTCCTTGAAATAATTTTTTCCTTGCCTTCTAGGATATCACTTTCTTGGTTTTTCTTCTACTTCCATGACTGTTTGTTCCTTGCCTATCTCCTTTGTTCATTGTTCTTCAACTTAAACTGAAATAATAGAGGCCTTGTGTCCCAGTATTTGGTCCTTGGACTTCACTTAATTTTCTGACTTTCATTAAATTTCATCTATATACTAGTAATGTCCAAATTTATTATCTCCACACCTTTTCCTCTCCTAACTCCAGACTCATAGATACAGCTAGTTACCCCATAATGCATCTAGGTATTTAAAACAATCTCAAACTTACTTGCCCAAAACTAAATTCTCACTTCCTATACCTATTTCCCTCTCAGTCTGCCTCATTTCAGTTAATAACAATTCCATTTTTCTAGTTGCTTGAACCAAAAGCCTTGAAGATATCCTTAATTCTTTCCTTGTACATCCCATGTTCACATTAAGTCAACTTTGAGAATACATCAGGATTCTTTTTTTTTTTTTTCCGAGACAGAGTCTCACTCTGTCACCCGGGCTAACCTACTGTGGCATCAGCCTAGCTCACAGCAACCTCAAACTCTTGGGCTCAAGCGATCCTCCTGCCTTAGCCTCCCAAGTAGCTGGGATTACAGGCGTGTGCCACCATGCCTGGGTAATTTTTTCTATTTTTAGTTGCCCAGCTAATTTTTTTTCAATTTTTACTAGAGACGGGGGGAGGGGTGTCTTGCTCTTGCACAGGCTGGTCTCACCTCAAGAGATCCTCCCATCTTGGCCTCCCAGAGTGCTACGATTACAGGCGTGAGCCACTGCTCCCGGCCAGGATTCTTACCATTTATTAATATCACCACTCTACCACAATTACTCTATCCCAGGTATGTAGCAGTTATTGCCTAGTCAATTGCAGTAGACTGCTAGGTGGTGTCTCCATTTTTACTCTTGGCACCTGTGGTCTGTTCCCCACACAGCAGCCAGAGGGATCATTTAATTATGGTATAAGTCAAAAATCACAGAACATGCCTCTGCTCAAAACCCACCATTTGCTTCACATCTCACTCAATAAAATACAGTGTCCTTATCATGCCCTACCAGGACTGCAGTGTATAGTGTGTGCCCCCACTTACCTTTTGGGCATCTCATATTACTCTCTCTCTCCCTCACTGTATTGTAGCCACACGGGTCTCCTTGTGGCTTTTCAGACATACTTAGCATATGCTCACCTTAGCCTTTATACTTGTTGTCCTCTGCCTGAAATACTCATTCTTCTGTTCTAATGGCCCATTTCTTTCCTTCAGGTCTTTGCTTGAACGTTACTTTTTGCTGATAGACCTTGCTCTCCTACGTTCATCTGAAATAACACTCTTCCATCACCTTCGTTCTCTTACCATGCTTTACTTAGCCTCATGGACCTGATAAAATTATATATTCATCTGTGTGTTTTTCTTCTTTTATAAGAGAGAAGGACTTCTCCCCGTTACCCCCTCCCCCCATTTTGTTGATTATTGTAGCCTCAGCACCTAGAACAGTGCCTGCTAAATGCAGGCAACTCTATTTAGTGTCAATAATCATTTTCTGAAAATAACATATTGTGCACTAAAATGCTAACAGGGAGTCTATATCCCATTATCTTAATTGGGGAAATTTATAATGCTTCATCAATTTAAAACTCTCATCTAGTTCTCTAAAATATAGTTCCACAAAACCTATATGTCAGGGACAAATTGTCATGTTGAGATAATGCTTAACAGGTTGCACTCTGTTAACCAAACAACTAATATGATTTTATTTATTTATTTATTTATTTGGAGAAGGGCAGGAGGGGAATGGGACAGGAAGGGAGACAGAGAGAGGACTAATAGGATTGTTAATCCCCAATTTGTATCCCGTAATAGTTACTTTTCCATTATACTTGCTGTTCTCAATTACTTTCTTTCTTCACAGTTTTTTTTCTAATACTTCCTTAACTTTTTTGGGACTCATTGTGTAAACACTAGGCAAAAATAAGAGCTAATTATGAAATCCACTGTAGAACTTGTTCAAGATAAATGAGTAACAGCAGAGAATGTTCCACACTAAGTATGAGGCTTGTGCCTCTCAGTTCTAAGCAGCAGTGGAGATTTATTGATACTTAGTAAACTTTTCAAAAAGTCTGACATGATACCAATTGTATTCAGAATGTAACTTAAAATTTTATGTATGCATTTTGTTGTAGAAATTTTATGTTGAGATTTAAAGACAAAAACATAAATTAAAACATTGAGTATTGAGATATATCTCTGGTCTATAATGGTGATTTATTAAAAACCAATAGGCAGGGAGTACCAGTCTAAGGAGTATGCTTTTATTTATTGAATAGGCTCATGTATGCGTTGCATACCTACTAATGTATGCATGTTTTTTTCTTTGTAATAAGAATTTTATTAAAGAGTTAGTAAGAGACAAAGGAGGTTTGTGAAACATACCACCTGTCATAATTAATAAAAATTCCTGTCAGACATCAATCTTTTCTATATCTGTCTGTCATTTTTTTTAACATACTCTGATGTTTTGCATTTTGACCTTTAACTGTTTTGGAAAATAAATAGTAAAACCAAGAAAAGTAATGAAATAAGATTACTAGCACGGCAAATACAGTTGTTATTGAACAAAACTTCACTTTTTATCACCACAGAAAGTACCAGGATATGAAATTCGTCACCAGAATTTCTAGATATTTTGGCAAGAACCCCCAAATCTTTGAAGTAGATAGCCAGAAGGAGGAGATTCATTCTGTCAAAAATAAGCAAAGCTGGACACTAGCTAAAGTGGTAAGGGTAGATTTTAATCAGTAATGTACTATTGCAATAGGGAGGACAGTCCAGCAAGAACTGCGCTCAGCTTTGATTTGTGTGGAGAGAATTGGATGTTTTAAAGGGAGAATGAGGAAATAGGAAAGGGGTGAGCTGGGCTCAGTCAGAGAAGTAAAAATTTCCAAACAGTGGAAAGGTACTTGGTCCATGTACAACCATCTGGACATGCTAGCTGGTACTTAGCGAAGTTAGGCTGCTACCCTCCCACAGAGATTAGGAGACAAGGACCCTTTCTTCAGGTGTTCTGAAACAAACAGTAAATTCTTTGGACAGCCTTGAATTTTCTCAGGCAGGCACTTTAAGAGAGTGTAAGGACATCCTAGGAATGCACGCTTAAGCTGTTGGAGACAACGTTAGTGTTCTGTTGAAGTCTTTATAAGCCATGGTTGAGGTCTAGTTGAGAAGAGGACTCAGGAACCAGGCTAGAGTTTCATCAAGAAGACAGTCTTTGTTCCTGGCAAATTGATGTAAATCAGATCCTATCATTCCCCTTAACAACTGTCCATGACTTCTCATTACTCTTAAAATTAAATCCACCCTTCTTCCTGGGCTCACCAAGCCGTGGCCTAGGTGATCTAATCCCTGCCTGTATTTCCAGCCTTGTGTTGCACCATGATTCCTTCTTGCTTGCTGCGCTCCAGCCGCACTAATTTACTTTCAGCCCTCCCTTTGTACATGCTGTCTCTTTGTTTGGAACACTTTCCTGCATTCTTTGCTTGACTAGATCCTTTTATGACTCTCTGTTACCTCCTTAGAGAGATTTTCCCCAATTCACCTATCTAACGTAGGTCCTCAGTTTTCTCATCCCCTTTGTTTCTTTCAGAGAAAAAGATGCATTACAACTTGCAAATGCTGGTATTCGATTTATTCCTCTGCTTACTCTTTTTTTTTTCTCTTGCCTGCACCAAAATATAATGCTGAATCTTGTTTACAATTGAATATCTATCTCCTAGCATAGGACTTGGCACATTTTAGGTGTTCAGTAAATATTTATTGAGTGAATAAATGGAGAGCCTTCAGAAAAACATTTGTGTGAGCTAAAACAAATAATTTGCAGATTTTATTGACCAAATATCATAAATAAATATACTAAATTGATTAATAACATTGACTATAAATCTGTCATCTATAATATCTCAAATTTTTTGTGGTAGAGTATGTATAACGTAAAATTTACCATTTTAAGCATTTTTGAGTATACAGTTCAGGGACATTAAATATGTTCACATTGTTATACAACCATCACCATCATCTAGAACTTTTTCATTTTCCCAGACTGAAATTCTGTACCCATTACGTACCGGTTCCCCATTCTCCTTATGCCCAGCCCCTGGCAGCCACCATTCTGCTGCATCTCTGAATTTGACTACTGTAAATACCTATTATAAATGAAATCATATAGCACTTATCCTTTTGTGACTGACTTATTTCACTTAGCATAATGTTTTTCATGGTTCATCCATGTTGTAGCATTTGTCAAAATGTTCTTCCTTTTTAAGGCTGAATAATATTCCATTATTATATACACACCACATTTTGTTTTTCCTTTCATCCCTGGATGGACAGTTGGGTTTTTTTCATCTTTTGGCTGTTGTGAATAATGCCACTGTGAAAGAGGGTATACAAATATATATTCAAGGCCATGCTTTCAGTTCTTTCGGGTGTGTACCTAGAAGTAGAATTGCTGGATTATATATTAATAGTAATTTTATTTTTAATTTTTTGAGAAACCACCATAATGTTTTCCATAGCAGCCACACCATTTTACATTTCCACTGGCAATGCACAAAGGTTCCAGTTTCTCCAAATCCTAGCCAACACTTGTTATTTTCTGGTTTTTTGTTTGTTTTACTAATAGCCATCCTAATGGGTGTGAAGTGATGTCTCATTGTGGTTTTGATTTGCATTTCCCTAGTGACTGATGTTGAGCATCTTTTCATGGTTTTATTGGCCACATTTATGTATCATCTTTGGAGAAATGTCTATTCAAGTTCTTTGCCCATTATTAAATTAGGTTTATTAATTTGTTGTCTAACATCTAAATATTTTATGTAATAGAAAACATACAAAAATACTTAAAACGTGTCTTCTTTTTCACTATTAGTGGTGTAAAGTATAATTTGCTAGCTCATACTACCCTAACATTGGAAAGTGCTGATGACAATTTCAAGACCCATAATCTGTCTATTAATGGAAATGGTAAGTACATTGTATATTTTACTTATTACATTTATCTATACATATGTGATGACAGTGATAATTTCTAATTTTAATATTTTCACCCCAAATGCATATTGGCTTAAAATAATGTAGGCATGAGTGATTCTGTGAATTCTTTCAAATTTGTCTGTCCCCTTTCCGAAAAGGAATATCCTTTCCCTATGCTGAGATTTGTTTTTGAGGCTAACTTAGAGCAGAAAGTATTCAAGTGTTCTAAATCTTTATCTTTGACTTAAAATTGAGGACTTCACCACTCTTGTAGCTGGAAATTAAAGACCTATCATTTTAAAAGTTAAAATCAAGGAAATCAACCCTTCTGTTGATAGGAAGCAAAAGATATAAAAAAGAGAAGATAGGGCCAAATTAGTCCTAACCCTTTTCTCTATGTATGATAGTGGTAGTTGTGTTAATAGTTTATCCAAAAGAAATATATAGCAAAGTGAAGAAGGGGGTTAGGTGATTTAGGAAGGTTTGTAAAACTTAGCATGAGCACTCTCTACTCTTCCAGATTATTTTACTTGTGATGAATAAGATAGAGCAGTGTTGGTAAAGTAGTTTAGAAATACGATTTAGATTATTTACTTCTGTTCATTTTCTTAGGCAAAATATATAAAAATATGTAAATATACTATATTATACTTGCTGTTGTAAAGATGGGTAGCTATGTACTCATGAGATTGATAATTTTATACCTACCAGTGTTTTTAAAGTTTCACAATAAAAAGATACATTAAAAATAGAGAAGAGTTTGTGAAATGTACAGTTTAACAAATAATTGTGAGATGAATATCTGTGTAACTACCTGCACATCAAGAAATAGAACATTGCCACCACTGCTTTCCCTCAGTTACCCTAGGTGTACATATTTCTTTGTACTGCCTGTATCTTATACTTTACATCTGGGATAATTTTTCTTTCTGTTTGAGGTTTAATCTTTAGAATTTCTTTTAGTACGTTCTGCTGGTATCAAATTTCTTGGTTCTTTTCGTTTGTTTGAAGATGATGTTATTTTGCTTCATTATTGAAACATATTTTTTTTATAAGATATAGAAGTTTGGCCATTTTAATTTTTTCTTTCTGAATATTAACAATATAATTGCACTATTTTCTGGTTTTTATTACAGGTTGTTGAAAATCATTTGTCATTGTGTTACCTCTATGAATGTAATCTTTCTTTCTTTTTTTTTTTTTTTGAGACAGAGTCTCACTCTGTTGCCCAAGCTAGAGTGCTGTGGCTTCAGCCTAGCTCACAGCAACCTCAGACTCCTGGGCTCAAGTGATCCTACTGCCTCAGCCTCCCAAGTAGCTGGGACTATAGGCATGTGCCACCATGCCCGGCTAATTTTTTCTATATATATATTTTTAGTTGTCCACATAATTTCTTTCTATTTTTAGTAGAGACGGGGTCTTGCTCTTGCTCAGGCTGGTCTCGAACTCCTGACCTTGAGCGATCCACCCGCCTCGGCCTCCCAGAGTGCTAGGATTACAGGCGTGAGCCACTGCGCCCAGCCTGTAATCTTTCTTTTTATTTTCTCTTTGGTTTTGTAAAATTTCACTGTGATATATTAGGTGTAGAATTTATTTTTATTTATGCTGCTTGGGACTCCCTGAGCATCTTTAAACTGTTGACTGATGTACTTCATCTGTTTAGACAAAATCTCATCCATTTTCTTGTGTTTCTCCTCTTGTATGCCCATTAAACCTATTTTGGTCTTTCTCATTGTATCCTATATGTTTCTTGCCGTTTATGATGTAGTTTTCATCTTTTTGTCTGCTTTTGGAAATATTTTTATGACCTGTCTTCCTTTCTCTTATTCCCTCTGTAGCTGTGTCTGATCTACTATTAAACCCATATGCTAGGTTCTTCATTTTAGTTATCATGTTTCTCAGCTCTAGTAGTTCTATTTGACTTTTTCAAATCTTCTATGTCACTTTCTATACACTGAATACGTTAATATTATCTTTTATGTTTTTAATAAAAGAGTAAACATAGTTATTTTATAGTCTGTGTCTAATAATTCAGATATCTAAAGTCTTTCTAGGTCTTTTTTTTTTTTTAACCAGTTCTCACTCATGGTATCTCAAGTCCTTGAATGTCTGGTTATCTTCGTACACCTGTCCACGTAATTGAAATTTTGCATATTAGGAATAAATTGATGCCACGTATTTCTGTTTGCTTCTGGCAGGCACCTAGAAGGTACTATCAGTCCAGTCCCACTTTATGCAAGGACCATGTCTGAGTGTCTCTGGACTCCTCCCAACCCAAACTCTACTCCCAGCCCCAGACAATGGGAATCTGGATAGCAGGGTTGGTTTACATGTAGTTCACCACTACATTATTGGTGATCTCTTTGGGATATCAGCTTAGTATGCAGAGAATCTCTAAACTGATCCCTTGGGCAGACCCTGAACTTCGATTTCTCTTCTCCTTCCTTCATCTGGCAGGAATCATTAAATCATAAGTTCAGATTTGATGGGATTGATAAATGCTTTCAGGGCAGACTTAGCTTCTGTGCTCACTTAACTTGGTGGTTTTCATTAATCTTCAGGTTTGTCCTGGAAATTTCTTATAGTCTTGTTTGGGGAATATTTTTATGATATATTTTATTTGGCATTTTTAGTTTTCAGAGTGGAAAGATTGGCCTGAACAGTCTGGCCTGCCATCACCACAAACGTAAAGTCTGCAACAGTATTTGCATCATCAGTTTTATCAGGAAATCTGATAAACAGTTTATTGTTATCCTATTTTTGTCAATTCTCTAGAATTATTAGTACTGCCACCATATGTTTAGTGCCTATAATGTGCTAGAAACTGTTGTAAACTTTTAAAGCGGTTTTTACTCTTAACACTGTGAGATGTAGTTATAAGGAAGCATTATAATAAAGTGATTAATAGTGGAGATCCATTGCTCTTAGATTCATATTCTAGATCTACCACTGGTTAGTTCTGTGACCTTCACAAGGTCTTCATTGTATTATCATTTACATTTTACAGATGGGTAAGACGCAACTTAGAGAAGGTAACATGCTAGATCACATAGCTAGCAAGTGGTCGAACCAGACTTTAGGTGGTCGACGACAGGCTGTGCTCTTTGTGCTGTGCTTTACTGTCAGGCAGGATTACTATTAAAGTACCCAAAGACCAAAACATTATGATGTGTGAAGATAATGGAGTTGATGAAAGGCCCCATTCTTTCAAACAAATCATCTGAAAAGTAATAGAAAGGAATAAAATTCACAAAGGGAGCATCAATTTTAGCAGCGATTCCTCAGTTGTCTTCAGTGTCCTGTAAGATATTACTGGATTCTCCTTCAACAGAATACTCATGGGCGAGTAAGCATGGAAGCTATGTGTTACAGCTCTCTCAGAGAAACACAATACTACATATTAAAGACTGTGAAAAGACCTGTGCATAAACCTATACAACCCAAAAACTGTTAACATTGGAACATGTAGATTTCACAGAACAGATTTTAAGAAACACCAAACTGTGTGCTTCTTTTTATGTAATAGGTATATTCCTAAGAAGTATGTATAAATCAAAATTAAGTCTTTATGTTAATATAATGGGTTTTCTTAAATAAAGTTATGCCAATATCTACCAAATACTATAAAATTAAGAGGAGATACAAGGTTTTGAAAAATTATAACTCAATTTAATTGTTCCTGTTATTGAAGGAAACAGCCCAAAGGGTATCTTAAGCTTTATATTTGCCATCAAGAAATTTTTATATTTTTTATAAGATAATGAAACCACATTATGAAGACTGACTCACACAGAACTGAGATGTTATCTGCATTCTTTCTTCTGCCTATTTTGTTTTGTTGTCGTCGTCGTTTTTAATCTCCTTTTTGTTCCCCATTTGAAACTATGGATGAATTAGTTAAAGCCTTTGTTTTCTGTTTCATTTCATTTTGTGCTCATACCTCCCTTAGTTAGAAAAGAAAAATTCAGTATTTTGATTGATATGTTGCACATGGACTGAGAGGCAGCATTGAAAAATGGAAAGGGTGTGGTTTGAGGAGTGAGAGTACCCTGGATATGAAATTATGAGAAGCATCTATTATGTGCCAGATACAATGGTAGATGTCATATACACATTATCTTATTTGATTTTTGTAACAGCCCCCCTACTTAAGATAGGTGATATTTTTTAAAATGAGAAATTAATATTCAGATAGGTTAAGTGAGTAGCCTAGATGCCGTATTTCTTGTCAGCGGTATAGAGAAGCTGTAACTCTACATTTTCTTCCACAGTGGTCCTGAGCTGTAAAGAAACCTAGGTTAAAAGTAACAGGTGATTGCTGGATATGTGGGAAGGACATCCATTATTCCTCTTCAAGGACTACAGTCAGGAAGGAATTAATTTTCTTGGCATGCCGTGAAATCTGAACTTATTTTACCAGACAAACACATTGTTACATGTGGTATTTAAGTTCCAGATGATTATTGATTGTACAAACTTATGGACTGGTCTGAGAATCTAATCATCATTTATGATTCTGTTTCTTTAGGAAGTTCATTCTAACTTAAAAACAACTAACTTACAGATACTTAGAACATAAACCAGTCATAAATCTGAGATTGCCTATATTTTTAAAAATTTGCTTTCAAACTGTATAGATCACAAAGTTGATTTTAGCATGTATTACTGAGGTGCATGCTTTTGTAGAATTTTTATTTCATTTTCTGCCTATTTTAGGAAAGATAACTCATTGTTTTTATTTGTGTCTGCATTTTGTAGTCATTGCATGTACTGTGTTTGTGCATTTATTTCTCCCAGGTCAAGTACCTTTCTTTCTAAAAGATAGCTTTAAAAAGATATTAATAAAAAATTTTGAATAGTCTCAGAACATTTGTTTTGTGCTATTCTATAGTAGAATATTAGGTAGGGAAGTTGTTTAAAACTTTGCTTTACTTTGTACTCTTCATTTAGGCTGTTCTTTTTCCTTTAACTGGTACCAAACATTGGCTACCTTGCATCTATGTATTAAGTAGCTGTATTTTTACTAAAATTTTTTTTTTCAGAGTAACTAAAGCTTTTAGGTAAATAATAGTTACAGCCAATGGCTATCCATTTTATGGGTACTACCAACAGAAATGCATTGAAAACTTTAAAAATCATTTTTGTACAGTCCACTGTGAACTAAAGATCATATGTTAGGTTTTTATTTATACCCTGATGCACAGAATAAATTACTTAATGCTTTCCTCCATACTCATATGAAAGCTGTATACCTACCTGCATACTACATCAAAGGAGTGTCTTAATGTTTTTTTAAATAACTTTTTAAAACAATCTGAAGCTTGTAGAAAAGTTGTGAGTTGAAAGTCAAGATTTTTTTTTTTTTTAATTAGAGATGAGGTCTTGCTATGTTACCCAGGCTGACCTCAAACTCCTGGGCTCAAGTGATTCTCCTGCCTCAGTCTTCTGAGTAGCTGGGACTATGGGCATATGCCACCATTCCCAGCTTACATCTCCAGATCTTCCCTCCCGCAAAAAAAATATGAGAGCAAATTGTTTACATGAGATTCTATTACCACCAAATAAGTTAATACATATCCCCTATTATCAGGGCATTTGCTTACATCATCACAACTCTCCAAGTCAAGAAATGAATATTAATGCATTACTAACATCTAATCCTCAGCCTCCATTCAAATGTTGCCCACTGTCTGAATAATGTTCTTTATGGCAAAAGTTGACCCTTGAACAACATGGGGTTTGGAGTGCCAATTCTTGCACAGTCAAAAATTCATATTTGAATTCATAACTTTTGACTTTTCCAAAACTTAATTACAAATAGCCTACTGTTGACTGGCCTTACTGATAACATAAATAGTCGATTAACACATATTTTGTATATGTATTATATACTGTATTCTTATAATAAAGTAAGCTAGAGAAAAAATGCTATGTCTTCACATTGAGTAGGCCGAGAATGAGGAGTGGGGGGATTGATGTTGCTTTCTCAGGGGTGTCAGAAGCAGGAGAAAATCCACATATAAGTGGACCTATCCATTTCAAACCCATGTTGTTCAATGGTCAAATGTGTGCTATTTCTTATTAGAGTTTCAATTTATACATTGATTTATTTATATCAGTAGAAACTCACATTTTCTATTTTTCAGTGTATCGTAATGTTAATACCATTGTTTATTTTGAGGTTCAAGATATCCCCAATTTAGCCAATGGGAGCCCATTCAAAATGGCTCTATGTCTTTTTGACACACCTCCATCATTCTTTTGAGCACTTCCATGCTTTATGGCATATTGAGATATTCCAGCTCATCATGTACTTTCCCTCCCCCATCCCTGGAATCAGCCATTTCTCCAAGGAACCCTGGATGCCCTCTGACTTGACTTGGGGCTCTGACACACTGTTGTTCTGAGTCTAACACATGTGTAAATAAGATTCGGACTCCGATGGCTGAGCTCCTGCCCAAACATGGACACTTTGCTTATTCTTCTTGAGTTCTGGCACCTCACATCAAGCAGCCACCCCCCATCACCCCCATAGAGGCCCTCCTCACTCTGCTTGGGCCCTGATTCCCCCACACCAGGCCATCCTCTTAGTAGAGATTCCCCCTGAGCTCTGTTGCTCCACCTCAGGTATCCTTGCACAGGGACACCCTCCTCACCCTGCTTCCCTGGGACGGACCCCCCAATCTAGGCTGTGCCTCTGTGTAATTGCCCTCTCAGCCCATTCAGGCACTGATACCTCATGCAGGCAGCCCTCCTACTAACCCTCTCAGCCTGCTTGGCTCCAACACCCAGTCCTAGCACACCACAGCTCCTTCCACACACAGCCCCTGGCACCAATGGCCATGTTGGAGGCTCCACCTAATGGTTTACCACTGAATTGTTCAGTAAGAAGGGGAAGAGGAGGGGCCAAAAATGTTTGTTAAATTATCTTAAGTTGTTCTCCGAAATAATGTTCTATTCAGAGGATCACCTTGCTAATTATTATAATGAAAATCACAGCAAAAAGTAAAATTTGACAAATATAAATTCTTTTGTTGAAATGTTTTTTATATTAAATGAGGTTACTTATATTCTCTGAACAATCTCCATTGAATAATTACTATAAGATCAAACAAGGTCAAGAGACTAAACAGTTGATGCTTATTCCAGCTGATAAGATGCTATAAACTTACCAATCTGATATCATCGTGTCCTTTTTACTTTATTATATTTGATTTGGTCACTAAATGTGGTACTGGTATTTGAATAGGATGAATTTTTACATGAAAGTAATTATAAAATATGTTCTTATATAAAGCAAAAAAAATGTAAAAAGAGAAAAATAGAAAACTCAAAATGTATAATGACCTTAAATAAACATATATTTGTAACTTGACTTTTTTCCTTTCTCCTTTAAATAGAGGAGTGTTCATTTTGGCTTCCCCTATATGGCAACATGTGCTGCCGATTAGTCGCCCAGCCAGCTTGTATGGCTGAGGATGCATTTGCAGGATTTCTTAATCAGCAGGTTAGAGGACTTTAACTATCCTACAACAATTGTAGCTCCAATTTAAATCGTAATATAGTGGTAGTCGTTTGACCTTCTAACTTTGAGAAGTATTTTTTTTAAGTCTTTTTTTTAAATGTTGGTTTTCTAATTGTTATCAGATACAAACTTTGGAGGATGCAGGGGTGGAAAAGATGGCAAGGGGAGGGGTCCAATGTAGTTTTGATGGCTGAGGAGCTACCTCTCTGTGCTCCTCTGCTTTGTGAATAGCAATAATGGTAATCAGCCGCAGAGGGCTCCTTGTGGAAACCAGCGAGGGCTGCTTAACACCTCTCACACGAAGGCCTTTCTGGCAGACAGCTTTTGGCACAGTTTAGGCCTCTGAGCTTCCAAAGCTGCCTCTGTGCCACCTACTCCTGGTTTATTTATAACCATGGTTATTTATATTCAGTAAATAATTAATTGTGGGCTTCAATGAATCAATAGCTTTTTCTAAAAGATTCCATTAGGAGGAAAGAAAATTTGCATTCTTACAGGGTAGTCAACATTTTCCAATGCTTTGAGAACAGTAAGGGAAAATTGTATTTTGAACATTCAGAGTTATTTTTATAATTTTCCTGAGTCACTTGATGAATTGCTGTGGAATTCTAAGCACTAATTTTTAATAGACTAGCTTTTCTGAAACTACATTGATTTATGATTTTATGTGTGTAAAAAGTTATATGGTAATCATTACCACCATTTTGCTTAACGCTTTTGAGAATTCCAAACTTTTCTGATACTAACTTACTCTTGGATTTAGGGCAGCTATACTTATTGAATAGCAGATTAATTGATAATTCTATCACATTTTATAAATACTAAATAACTAATTTAACTTTGATAACTTAAGTATTTTGATGAATTTAGAGTTAAGGTAATAAAAGTTGATAGTTTCTTGATTTTCTTTTTTTCTTTCAGCATATAGTAAAAGGTCTGATTAGTTGGAGAAGGCTGTATTGCATCTTGAGAGGGGGTAAACTGTATTGTTTTTATAGTCCAGAAGAAATTGAAGCTAAAGTGGAACCAACTTTGATAGTGCCCATTAATAAGGTAAATGAAATGTTATTTTGAAAATGAAGATTCATTATGAAGTTTGTTCTTGCCTATGCAATTCACATTATTGCCATCTTATAAAGAAAAGGGAAGGACTGGTAAAAACAAGTTAGTTCATAAAGATAATTTAATCTATTCTTATTTTTGTTTCCATTGCAGAACTTATTCATTAAAGGAAATACTGTACATTTCCTAAGAAAACGTAGTAATGGAAATCTGTACAGTAAATAGGTTTTAAAGCAGAGAATGGAACTCCATATTAACAGAATATTTAAATTTTCCATGAATTTATTTAAGATATTATATAAACATAAATTGTTAGCTCATGTTACAGTGGTGCTCTTTCTAGTTAGTATTCAAATGAACCCATACAAAGACATTCCTGACTATACTTTCTGATTTCTTACGGGATTGATGGGCAAATGTCCAACCTTCTGTCAGGACAAGAAAGCCTGACAATCCATTCAGAATTGTTGAATGCTTATACTGCACTTAAAAAATAGTACTACACCACCTAGAGAATCTGTCAAGTATATATATATTGTTTGATGCAAAAGAGACTATTGAAATTTAGCTATAATTTTTCACCTAAAATAATGTAGGAAAATTTTTCAGTCCAAGGCAGATTTCGTTTCTTTTATTTCACTATTTTAAGTCTATTGTTGATTAGAGGGGTTTTCTTTTCCTTTTTTTAGATTTTATCCAATATGTTACATTGATAATTTAAAGAACTTTTTCTTTATTTTATAATTTTTATTTTTAGTTATGGCTACATAATAGTTATACATATTTGAAGTATGTGTGATTTGATTTGATTGATTGATTGATTGATTGATTTAGAGGCAGGGTCTTGCTCTATCACCCAGGGTAGAGTGTGGTGGTGCAATCATAGCTCACTGTAATGTCAAACTCCTGGGCTAAAGCAGCCTTCCTGCCTCAGCCTTCTGAGTAGCTGGGATGACAATTGTGCACAACCACTCTAGGCTAATTTTTTTTTTTTTTTTTTTTTTTTTTTTACTTTTGTACACATGGGATCCTGCTGTGTCTTGAACTCCTGGTCTCAACCAGTCCTCCTGCCTTGACCTCCCAAAGTGCTGGGATTACAGGATGAACCCCCATGCCCTATGCAATGTTTTGATACAGACCTGCAATGTGTAGTAATCAAGTCAAGGTAACTGGGGTATCCATAACCATAAGCATTTATCATTTCTTTGTGTTAGGAACATTCCAATTCTACTTGTTTAGTTATTTTAAAGTATAGTATAACTTACTGTTGACTATAGTCACTTCGTTGTGCTATCAGATATTGTTCATTCTGTTAATGAAAAATAATAAATTCTATTAATAACTATATTTTTGTACTCATTAACCATTCCCACTTTCCACCCCTTTTTATACCATTTCTACCCTAGAATACTTTAATGGTATTTCTGTAGCAAAATATCATGTTATTTTTGCCTGTGGACTGAACCTCATTGTTTTTAGTTGTTTTATTTTGCTTGCCTTTGGAGCGGTTGAATTGAAGTATATGATAAAATATGAGCCATCATTTATGTTCTCTTTGTCTTTGAAATTTTCTTTTAAAGAAAAATGTAAAGTTGTATGTCCTTAAATATAATGGTTGTATTCTTGAAAATATGTGGGTACCAGTCTGCTAATCTGTAAATTCATTAAGTTTATTTCCATGACATTTTTCAATAATAATACTTTTATCTATTTCTGTCCTGCTTTTTGGAAACTATGCTGTTTTTTACGTAAAGGAAATTTCTTTAAAAATTCCAGAATATTATGGGGGTATAAATGTTTTGGTTACATGAATTGCTTTTGCCCTGCTTGAATCAAAGTTATAAGTATGCCCATCACCCAGATAGTGCACATTGTACCCGTTAGGTATGATTTCACCCATCCCCTCCACGCCCCCCAACCTGCATGATTTCCGTTGAGTTTTACTTCCATCTGTGCACATGAGTGCTGATCAGTTAGTTCCAATTTAATAGTGAGTACATGGATTAATAAAATGTGGTATATATATACCATGGAGTACTACTCAGCCACATAAAAAATGAATTAATACCTTTTGCAACAATCTGGATGGAACTGGAGACCATTCTCATAAGTGAAATATCTAAAGAATGGAAAAAGAAAGGAAATTTTTAGTAAGACCTTTTATATATAATTAAGTCCACCTAATTTAACTATTTTGTTTATTAGCAAAATTAGTGTTGCTTTAAGTAATATAAATAAATAACATGTCAATATTATAATGAATTTATTTTGGTTTAGAAAATGAAGTTTTTGAAATATATAATTTTATTAATGAAAAATTGACATACTTTTTTAATTACTTGCCAACTTATTGTTTTGTTTTGTTTATGCAGTGTTCTCTTTCCTCCCACTTTTCTACGTATGTCTTCTCAACATATGTCTAAGCCATTGTCTATAGGTCTACTGTGGCTTCATGCTCAGAAAAGTTCTTAGGATAGAAAAAAGTTCTTCTGAAAAGTTCAAATGTCTTCTGAAAAGCTCAAGTGTACAGAAGAGTTTAAATAGAATAATGAGCCCCTGTATACCTTTACCTTGACTCTAAAGCTCTTGTTAATGTTTTGCCACATTTGCTTACTCTCTACTTAAAATATTTTTCCTGAACGATTTGAAAATCAGTTGCAAACAATGTAACATTTCTTCCCTGAATATTTCAACATGTTTCTTAAAACCAAGGACATTTTTTCATAGCCATAATATTATTGTCACACTCAAGAAATTTATTTTTGATGTAATATTATCTAATATACAGAGCACATTGCCCTGATTGTCCCCAAAATGTTCTTTCTAATTTTTATTTGTTGTTTGATCCAGGACTGAAACAAGGATTACAAATTACATCTAGTCAACATGTCTTTTGTTTCCTTTCATCTAAATTGTGCCCTTCTTCTCTTGCATTTATTCATTCATTCATTTATGTCTTTCATTACGTTGATATTTTTTTAAAGTCCTGGCCAATTTTCTTTGTAGAAAGTTCCCAAATCTATATGTGACTAATTGTTTCATTAGATTCAGCTTAAATATTTTTAGCAAGATTTCGATCTACATGATTATATCTAATTTTTTTTTTTTACTAGATAGCCGGGTAGTAAAAATGGAATCCTACCAGTTTCTTTTCGTACATGTTGTACTACAGAAATGGATAGTCATAAATGAAATTAAAATGTAATCTAAACAAATGATATTTTTAAAGCATTTGTTTTATTTGAAGACAGTCTTCAAGGTATTCAACTCCTGTTATATCAGCCCTTTAAGGTGGACAGAGCAGGTGCAGCAGCCCTGTTTTACATTAAAGCATATTATTTCTGTTTTACAAGTGAAGAAGTAGACTCAGAGATCAATTTGCCAATAGAATTTGCCAAACTAGTAAGGAAAATTATATGGCTCACCCTTTTCCTAATGAGTAGGATAAAAGTAGATGTAAATTTAAGGACAGTTTTTCTGTTTCCTCACAGACATACCACTAGACTAGATTTGGAAGGCAAAATTAGACTTTTTCCTATCTCCATACCCACTTTGAATCAGTTTTAAAAGTAAAAATTAGCTCTGAAATGAGGTTCTGAGCATGAAGCCACAGTAGACCTATAGATAATGGCTTAGACATATGTTGAAACTTTACCATTTAAATTTAAGAGGACATTTGTAATGAAACTCCTCTGTTACTGTAGTCAGTGCATCTGTATTTCCTCTTTGATGACAAGGATCTAATTCCAGAAAAGTGGTTATGGTGTTTGTGTGGCCTGACTGAATTGACCTTTTTAAAATGATTTATTTTTCCTTGTAGTCATAAAGGCTGATGGGCAAGCAACTGACAGGATTCTGTAGTCAGTCAGTGCCATGATTAAGAGGACTGACATCAACAGACATAGAAATTCTGGTGGTTTTTCCACACTGACCATCACATACTCACAGGAAAATTATTAATCTAATAATTTGTATAGATGTGGCCTTAGACTTGGGGACAACGTGGGCTATATTTGATGTTGAGGACTTATGACTTAATTATCTCTTCCATTGTATACTTGACTCTTGTGTAAAGTACAAAAGAGAATTTTAAAATTAAAACATGAGGTAAGAGTTAAGTTTGGGAAGATACATTTATTATTATTATATGTAATGTATAATATATAAATATAATTTAATTGCGTATCTCAAAAATGAAACTTACAGCACTCTTCCATTTTCTAGCTTTGTGATATTGTCATCTTAATTTTCTCCAGTGCTGATTCCTGTCTTTTTCTGTGTAGAAACTTTTCCCTTTGTAGTTTTTACTTCTATTTCAAGTTTCCTTTGATCCCTTCCCCTTCCTTTCACCTAAAAACTTCCCACTCAGTAGTGAATGTCACTGATATCCCTTTTCAAATATGTCAGATGCTATCCCACTCAAGAAATATATTTGTTACTTTTTAAAACCTTGTTATATAATTATCCTATTAAAATAATTTGTATTTGTATTCTCTCAACTTATAAAATAATTCAAATATACAGAAAAGTTGAAAAAAATACCATCATTATCACCCATATACACGTCACCTAGATTCCTCAGTTAATATTTTGTCATATTTGGCTTTATCTCTTTGTTTATCTATATTTTTTGCTGATCCATTTGAACATAAGACTCCAGCATTATGATACTTTATTCCTGAATACTTCAACATGCAACTGTTAAAGAGAGGGGCCTTTCATTTACATATGTAATTATACTATTATAACAGCTAATTAAATTAATAATAATTCCCTGGTGCTGGAGCCTATTCTTCTAAGTGAAGTATCACAACAATGGAGAAGCAAGCACATGTGCTCACTATCAAATTGGTACCAATTGATCAACACTTATGTACATATATGAAAGTAACATTCATCGGGTGTCAGGCCTAGGTGGGAGGGAGGAGGAGATGAGCAAACGCACACCTAATGGGTGGGGTGCGCACTGTCTGGGATGGGCGTGTTTGTAGCTCTGACTCAGGCGGTACAAGGCAATATATGTAACCTAAACATTTGTACCCCCATAAAATTTTGAAATTAAAAAATAAAAAAGCCCAATAATTCCCTTATGTCATTAATATCCAACTCATATTCAAATTTTCCCATTGTCGCAAAATGTCCTTGTGTTTTCAGTCTAGGACTATTCAGGTATTATGCATCCTCTGTAGGTCTAGTAGCTTGATTATATTTATTTTAAACATTTTTTAACTGGAATATTTTCTAGATGATGACAAATACTTTATAGAGCATCCCATTAAGAGGTACATGATGTCAGGTTGTTTCACTAGTTGGTGATGCTGTCTATCCAACATAGAAATAATCTTTCCTCTTTATAATTAGCAAGTAGTCAGTGAGTTGATCCCTTGGCACTGTAAATATTTTTGTTGTCTAACAGTCTTTCACATAATGGTTTTAGCAACCTATGACTGTCATTGCCTGAATAAGTTACTCCATTGGAGATTCCACATTTTCTTATACTGTCCTTCCTTGTGCATGTATTAACTGGCATTCTTTTGTAAAGAAACACTTTTACTTATTAAGTAGAAATGAACTTCACAGTTCCCTCTGAAAAGGCAGAATAAATGCTTAATATCTGAATTATTAATACCAATTTTCAGAGTAAGAGGTTGATGATATGTATTGGTATTATATTGGTATTGGTAATATGTATTGGAGTTGGTATTACCCTCTCCAGGAGTAGCAAATTAATGTTTTCTTATTACCTTACCCTACCTCCCTCTCTTTCTTATCATGATAAATTCATAGGTTTTTATCTATTCAGTGTTTTAAATTACTTGGTTTCTTAATATAAAGTAGATGTTTTAATTGTTTTTCTTGCCTTGAAAATTTTAAAGGGTACACATGCCATTAGTGTATTTTTAAATAAACAAAGGATGTTTGGTAAATGCCAATTGAGTATTTTCTGATATAGCAGGTAAGGACGAAATAAAACTTTTAAGAGTAATGTTTTGTTTTAATTTTTAGTATATTTCCAATGCTGAGTCTCTAAGATCTTTTTAAGCTTAATAATGTTAAACATTAAATACAAATCAGAGTTCTTTCTCCTTTGGTTGTCTTTTTTCTTCTGTCATGATTTAGAAAAATAATAATTTTGCTGGATGCTACTTTAAAAATTATGTGAAAACATAAATTTTGCAGTTGCTAAGGTATATAAATAATAGTTCTGTTATTTTGATCACAGGATCTGTTCTCTAACTATAATTCTTGTCCTTCTAAATGGCATTTCCTGTAAGGCTAAGTTAGTTCATTAATTTTCATAGGGAGCCATCTGTGGAAATAGTCACATTAAGGGAAGAAAAGCCTAAAAGCTATTCCCCTCCCCTTTTCAATCCAAATTTGAAAGGGTGATTTACTTCAAAGTGATTGCTTCAACTTCAAAAAACTTCACTATGAATGTTTTTGAGCAAGACATTCTCAATAACGGGTACTTAACTGAATTTCCTATACAGCATAGAAAGCATTTTATTAGCCAAAGCTTTATCCATTACCCATGGGGTGGGGAGTGCGATGGTAAAGACATGTGGGTCTTTGAGATCAATAGTTTTTTCTTGATTTAAATACTGTACATCATTCACTTAAATAAAATCCATAGTGAACAAGTCACTAACACTACCTCGTGTGGTAGACCTTAGTTAAATTTTTTTGAAGTTACTTTTACCTATTATGGACCTTGGAAAGCAAAATTATTAGGAAGCACATGGGATTTTCTTTCAATTATATTAGTCTTTTTAATATCTGAATCCTATCAACTATTCAGATTGTCCTTTATTAAATATAGCAAAAATAATTTTTTAAAACAGCCTTTTCCTTCAGGAGTTTATATCTGATTTCATTAACATAAATTCAAAATAATTATATCAAACTGATACTAATCATACCTAATACTTAGTTTAATTTATGGTTATCCTTTACACATTTCAAACATTCTTTGCCATGTATTGTGAAGGTATGCTTTCTTTGTCATTAGAGTATGTGTAAGGTCTAAAGCTTGTTTTTAGTAGCAGCATTTTGTCTTCATCACTGATTAACAGGACTTTAGACCAAGCACCTTTCAAAGAACTCACTTATCTTTACAGCATGTTAGGAGAGAAGATGTGAAATATTATCTGCATTGCAGATAAGAAAGAGGCTTTAATAGACTTGTTTTTTTTGTATTTGTAGTTTATTTTTTAAATTGTTTTTGGAAAAATTTCAATAATTTATATGGAGAATAGAATAAATGAACCCGTTTGTACCCTCACACGTTGCCCCACCTTAGAATTATTTTGAATCAAATCCTAGAGACCATTGCATTTTACTTGTAAATATTCCAGTTGTCACACTTAAAAAATCTATAGTTTTATTATATATGTAGTCATATATAGTTACCATATCATCAGAAATCCAGGCAGTGTTCAAATTATCCACTCTTATAATTTTTGTAGCAGTTTTTTGAATCAGAATCCAAATAAGGGCCGTGCATGCAGTTGATTGATTAGGTCTTTTAAATCTCTAAATCTGTTGGCTCCTATTCACGCACACCTCAGACACACATAGAGACACACAATTTGTTTGTTGTGGAAGTTAGGTCATTTATCCTACAGGATTTTCCGTAATATGGATTTTACTGCTGGAATCTTTGGGTTATGTTTTTTCTTATGTTTTTGGATCGTGTTTATGTTGGTCAGTAAGAATACATTTTAGTAAGTGTTACCTACTTTTATCAGGAGGCATACAATTTGGGTACTCTGTTCATCTCAACATCCACTTATGAGCATTGTTTAGATCGATTATTTTATTCAGGATTGCAAACTGATAATATTTTAGCATTCTTTTTTCATTTATTAGCTGGGATACCTCTACTTCATCAGCTATTTGGTTACCCTGAGGTACAATTCTTATAGGGAAGATGGGACAAGTGCTTGATTTTTTTTCATTTATATATCAGTTACTAACACAATGAGGTACTTCCCTAGCATCCTTTAAAGATGACCAATGAGTTAGTTTTTAAATATCATTGTGAATTTATGGATTTAAAGACATGTCATGTATCAATCTATTACCATTGTTATTCTTATTGGTGTTCTAATTGTGCTGTATTTGACTAGTAGAAGGCTCTTCAGGTTGGCTCTTGAGTTTTTTTTATACACCTTAATAATCTTCCTTTGTTTTCTGGTAGGACAAGATGTTCCAAAATCTTATACATTTCCAGACCCAGACTGGGAATCAGCCATTTCTCCAAGAGCTCTGATTCCTTTTTGTTAGGAAAGAGTAGAGACCATAATCTGGGTGCAGTAGCAGACTTAAAGGTCATATAATCAAAAGTAAAATAAGAAACAATGTATAAATCCAGTCCTGATATAGCAATTTTCCATGTACATAGAAATGGAAAGGTGGAAGTACAGTTTTAATTCAAAATAATAACCTAAATGAAACTTTCCTTTTGCTTCAGAGTTTATTATGTTTTGTTACAAAATTGACTTCTCAGATTGTTTTCAATGACATCACTTGGCCTTCTCTGGGTAACGCCACTATCTCATTGCAGTGAAGAGTTGGAGTTCAGTATGTGCTAATTTACAAAAAGCAAAGCAAGCTACAGATTAAAATTTCACAGTAAATCTTAAATCCATTTACAAATCAATAAAAGTTGACAATAAAGCCTCCCAAATCAACTAAAAGGTTTAGGATTAGCAAAAGCAAAACAGGAAACTCTGGCCTTGGATAGAACACCTCTCTCACATGTTTCCTCATATATAAATTAAAGAGGTGGATTACAGATTATTTCTAACATCTGAGTCTATCAGTACAAAACTTTTGATTATTGTTTTTGAGTTATTCTTTTCCTATCTCATTCACTTATTCTTAAAATTTTTTTTTAGCCACTTAGTGCTAGACGATATTTTAGGTGGTAGAAATAGTAGGAAGAGAAATTCCCAAATTCTTTGTCTTCATACCCCCGCTAAGAAGGGATAATTCTCTCATCTATACATTATATGAGCCTATAATAACAGTCCTAAAATTCACCTTAGTGTTTTCTATTCACTTTTTGAGAGGAGCACCATTATTGATAACAAAAAGCAATATTGCTTTCCCACAACAAAAAACAGATTGCATAAACTTCCTGACACTGAGAAACTTTACTGGTGCTAATCAGTTTTTCTTTAACATGCAATTTTTTAATTTAAAGTTTCTCGTTAAATTATTTTGGATGATTAAAATATAGAAGTTAATTCAAATTCTGCATTTCATTTGCACTTTTTAAAAACCTCTCATGTTTTAAAGTGTAGTGGTATTTATGGTTACCAGAATTAATGGAGTGTATACTGTAGTATTTATATATTGTTGCATTTTATTCTCTTAAAAGGATATAAATGATTCAGTTCATCTGATTTTCTACATAGTGGTTTCATTTGAAATGATACATTGGTAAAAATATACATATTCATCTATAAAAATCATGTTTTCCTTATTTAAAAGTTAAGTCTATTTTAAGCCTATATACAAAAAGTCAGAAATTTGTGTTAAAATGCAGTTGGGTGGAAGGAAGCACAATTTCAGTAACAAGAATACTCCTAATTTTATTTTTTTAATACTAACAAGAATAAAGAGATTTTTTTTCCCTCACTATGATTTAACCTTCAATCAGTCTGATAGGGTAGTATATCAAAGACTCTTCCTAGAGCTTAAGTCATTCACTATTAGTAATAATAAGCTTTATATTTCCAGAGGTTGATTAGATACATCTTCCAGCTCTAAGGATGCCATTTAGGGCAGCATTTTTTATATTGTAAAAATAATTGCTTAAAAGAGTTAACTCACAAAGTTTGTTATCAAGGCATAGGAAGTAAAAAGCCCTGTTATAGTAAAATTAAGATGCTGACCATAAGTCCCATTACAGTCCTCTAAAGACACTTAACATTCCTAGATTTCTACAATGACAGGAAAGACTATCTCTAAGATGGTTACCAATCCTTATATTTTGTGATATTCTAAAGGTTCAAAGTTATGTTGCTATTTTATACAGCATACATTGTTCCCCTGTGATTTTTGGTTAAGAATTTATTCCTTTAGAAAAGAACTTCTGTAGTATATGTGGTATTCACCTGCCTCTGCTTACCCATTTTTCAGGGAATGGATAGCTTTTCTTTCTAACTCTGCTGCTTCTCTCATATCCACATAAAATCCACATTATATGTGTATGTAGGTTTTGGCATGTGACTGTACAGTCTCTCTTCATGTTATACTCAGTGAAGAATTTCTTTCTACTCTTAATCAGCTTTTATAACTGCCAGCCAAAATATTGTTTTGCACACATTGCAGTAGGCTCATCCATTTTTCTCTGGAACTGTTCTGTACAATACAGTAGCCACAAGCCCCCAGTGGCTGTTAAGCGCTTAAAATGTGGCTGGTCTGAGTTGAGATGTGCTATAAGGGACAAAATACAAATTGAATTTTGAAGTCTTAATATGAAAAAAGAATCTGAACTACCTCAATGATTTTTTTACATTTATTACATGTTAAAATGATAATTTGGATATGTTAGGGTATATGGAATAAATTATTAAAATTAATTTCACCAGTTTCTTTTTACTTAATGTGGTTTTTCGAAAATTTTAAATTATATATGTGGCTCACAGTGTATTTCTATTGGACAGTGCTACCCTGGAGTAGTATAAAACTAATCATTATGCAGACAGCCACATTTCTATCTTTGTATAATAGATAGTTCTAGTCTAGACTTTATTCCCCAAGGTTCCTTGGTCTAAACTACATGTAGTTGCTAGCTTGCTATGTGCCATTGCCATCCCTGTGTGTGACTTGGGAATAGGCTTCTGTCTTCTACATATAGATTCAATAAGTGTCATTACAATGTCATACCCAGTACCACTCATAAAAAAGATTCAGACTATCGGCATGAATGAAACCATTGCCTTTGTCGTAGAGTGTTGCATTGAGCATTTAAAAAAATAATCTTAACATTATGAGGGTTATATTACTTTCTGTATCTTTAGCTATGAGCTTTGTAAATGAATATTGCATATAACATTTAACAAAATAAATGTTAATGAGGAAAACCTGTTTTGCTGCAGTAAACACTAAGTTATGGTTTTACTGCTATAACTGATAACACTAGATATTATACATGAATATTAGAATAAGAAACATACTTTCTATTTTATTACTGTGGAAAATATAGTTAGCATGTAATTCATACTACAGTTATGACATGCTATACTTGTTTTATTGCAAATTTTAAGATGTATGTAACAGCAAACTCCCACTTAAACTGAGATAGATCAAAACAGAGGTTATGTTTTAATCTCATATAATTTGGCATAAGGGCTATATGTAACATACTTTAAAGTGTTCTTCAGTTTTTAAATGTAAAGCATTCTTTTAAAAAACCTAGATCTGAGTTTGAATATTGAAAATTCTCAAAACTACATATTTTAAATTTCAAATGATCAGCAATAAGATTATAATTACATCTGGTGTAAATAGCAGCCGAGGAATAAAATATTTGTTTGATCATTACAGAAATGTCTCTTGTAAAACACCAATTTTGTCTTAATTTTTAGGAAACCAGAATTCGGGCAATGGATAAGGATTCCAAGAAAAGAATCCATAATTTCTCTGTCATCAACCCTGTTGCTGGACAAGCTATAACTCAGATTTTTGCAGTTGACGATAGAGAAGATATTCAGAAATGGATGGAAGCCTTCTGGCAGCATTTCTTTGATCTTAGTAAGTAGATATTTGGATTTTCTAGTAGTATATTCATGTAGCGTGTAAGGATGCACACAGCAATCTAAATATTAAAATTATAATCTTACAGTTTGTAGCAAGAATTTTTTTATGCCGTTGAAAAAAGATAGTATAGCATCAATGCATTGGTGCTTTTTTCTCTCAATCTCTTGATTGATAGCCTGACTGACTATTGAATTCTTAGCATCCCTATCTCATACTTCGAGTTCCTTTGGTTGCTAAAACAGCCAGACCACATTCTCTTAAAATACTAGATTTTAACCACCGCAGGCAATGTATTTGATCCAAGAGGTAAGAAGCCTTTGAGGAGCAAAAACCTTTTCCAGGATAATGATGATCCTAAAATATTGAAATGTTCAGAAGGAGTCTCATTTTTATGTAACCTTCTGTTAAGTCCAGATTTGTTATAATATCATCCTGGACATCATCCAGAGAGATTTTTTTTAAGACCACACACATATGGTTTGTTCATCTCATTAATACAGTCTAGTGACATGGATTATAAAAACAATATCTATAAGGTATAAAATATATGAGGTCCTAACATGTAATTCTCAATTTGAGAAAGAATTTTGTCAACAGGAAAATATTACAGTTTTATTTGTTCTTTGTCTCTTCTGATAATAAATTTAACAGCATATTTATTATCTACCATTTTATATTGAAAATGTAGAATGTTGATGATGGCTATTTTTTTTATCAAATTTAGCCTACTATTAGATTCAAGCAGCATTTTCTGTCTGCAGAATGCTATTCTATAGAATTACAAAGTAGAGCCGTTTCCAAACAATGGAAAGTTATTTCCACAACTCCTAGAAATAATCCTACAGATACTTAGGAATTCTGTTATCTGGAACACTATGAAGAGTTAATAGCTGCAGTCCTCAGGTTAATTTTTCTAGGTCTACTCTGATTCACAGCCTCATCAAGTATTATAGTGATGGTTGGGGAGGAGGCAAGAAAGGGAACTACATTTACTAATTATTTCCCATACTCCAGATGACTTCATTTATTTCTCATAACATCTTTGTGAGGTAGAAGTTATTTCCTTCTGTTCTAAAGATGAGAAAACTTAATCTTGAAGAGGTTTCTGGTTCATGGGATTGAACTAGAGGATTTCCTCCATGGCCTTCTTGGATTCTTTAGGATATGTTTTCCTTAAGTACCATCTCTAGTACTCAATAAATGTTTAAATATTTGTTCCATACTTACCAGCATGTACTACATTTATTTTGTTAAAAATTTCAGCAGATCTTAGGTGAGTAATCTAAAAGGCAACAACTTCCTTTATTTTTGCTGATCATAGATAAAATTTTAACTGCTTTCTTAAATACTCTGATTTAGAGAGTCTGTCTTACAAAAGACTGTTATTTTTAGAAATGATTCTAGTATTTCATAAATTGTATTTGTATAAAAGCAGGAGGGAAGGATAAATGAAGGTGTAATGCCAGAATATTGTAGTCTGCATATCAACTACTATTAGATGATAAGCTCGTGTTTTCATTATCTAAGTATGTGAAGTAATTTATCATGTTCAAATGGGGAGTTGGAGGGATAAGAATCTCATGACATTTTTGTACTGTCAAAGTAATAAAAAAGTGATAACAACTTGGTTCTCAGGTCTGCTTACTTCTTTGGTATTTAATGCTTTTTTTGCATAAACACTGCCAACCTATGTAATTTTTAAAGTACAAATTCTATTACATCTATGCTTCGGTATGGAGATGTGAAGCAAAGATGGAAGTGTTTATACCATCCTAAAACTTGACTCGTACATTAAAATTTTTACTTTCTTAGTGACAGGTGTAGCCTCTTTTGATGTTGCTTGAAATATGGTGTGTATAACAAAGTAGAGGATAGATATCTGGGACAGAATAAAGTAAGAATAATTTAATATTTGTAGCAAATTTCAATTCTTTGGTCCCACTTAAGAGTAGAAAACCAGGAGGGTGAGAGAATTAATGAGGAAACATTGATGGAAGTAGGTCTGTTTAGCCTGGGGAAGAATAGCCAGCAGGGAGGGGAATAGAGATTGGGGAACAAGGGGGATGTAATAGCTACTTTTGTTACTTGAGAGGTAACAAACATGTAAAAGAATGACACTTGTTCATCATGGTCAATAGGGGTAGAGCTAGAATGGTGGTTCAAAGATATATACAATTAAAATAGACTTGGAACATTAAGTTTTTTTCAAATATTTAATAATATAACTATTGAGTTACATTAACAGCAGTTACATTAGCAGTTAAATTAGCATAATAATTTTGACTGGGAACATTATAACAATAAATAGTATTGTGGGAAACATCTTCAATATATAGATTGTTATATGAATAAAACATATCCATTTAATATTTCATATTGACCCTTTGTTTTCATGTTAGCATATTGGCTATCTTGTATAACTATGCATACAAATTTATTCACCAGCAAAACAAATGTTGCAGTTGTATAGTTTTGACCAATGAACATAACACATTTGTACCTCTGACTTTAGTAACACATGGAATAATGTGGCATTATATTCCAATTTTCATTATGATTAGTATTCTACTGGTTTAACAATGAAATGCTTTCATCTATCAATATAGAGAAAACACTGTACTTTATAATAATTTGTCTAAAACTGTGACAGAAATGTTTGCCAGTTTAAAGTGTTTCATTATTTTTCCATTAGATAAGGGCTTTTTTTCCTGCCCCCAAGAAGAAAAAACTGGCTTTTATATATTTATCTAAAAGAGGAAGTGGAGGGAGGAATAAGTTATCAGATCTCAGATCCTACTAGGTTTAAATTCTGGAGAGCAACCGTTGAAGCCTACTCAGGAATTTATTCCCTTTGTGAGTTGCTGTGTAGGTTATTTTGAAATTTTTACCATATCTGTACTTAGCATCATAACAAAACATACCAAAAGCCTTTTTTATGTTTCTTGACTATTTAAGGTAATAGATTTAAAATTTATGCATATGGTACCATATTACCATAACAATATATTTGACTAAAAACAATAAAAATGAATAAATAATTTGACTAAACATGAAATGTCTTTAATTTTTAAGCTATGGAAAATAATCAAGTTGAATATTGATATGGATATTGAGAACATAATAGTAAAAAAAGGAAGAGAAATGTAGATCATAAATCAATCTGAAAAGGCACATGAGTGTATTACATTTAGTTTTCTACTACTGTTAAGACAGGCTGTAAGAATGGTGAGCCTCAATAAATTCCTTTTATAAATTTATGGATACATAGTATCAAACACAGTTGTTATCTAGCATGCAGGTACACAATAAATATGGAAAGGTTAAATTTTCTGATAGCCACTCGGGAGAAATAATTCTGAAAATTTTGTTTTAAATTAAAATAGTGTGAAACATAATTAAAAGTTAATAATGTACCCACTTTTAAATTTTAACTTATAATAATAGTTGAAATAATTTATTAAGAATATTTTTTTCTGGCCGGGCGCGGTGGCTCACGCCTGTAATCCTAGCACTCTGGGAGGCCAAGGCAGGTGGATTGCTCAAGGTCAGGAGTTCGAGACCAGCCTGAGCAAGAGGGAGACCCTGTCTCTACTAAAAATAGAAAGAAATTAATCAGACAACTAAAAATACATAGAAAAAATTAGCCGGGCATGGTGGCGCATGCCTGTAGTCCCAGCTACTCGGGAGGCTGAGGCAAAAGGATTGCTTGAGCCCAGGAGTGCGAGGTTGCTGTGAGCTAGGCTGACACCACGGCACTCACTCTAGCCTGGGCAAAACAGTGAGACTCTGTCTCAAAAAAAAAAAAAAAAAAAAGAATATTTTTTTCTGATTCCAAATTTCTAATGGCTTTATTTAAAATGTCCTTCCTAAAACAAATTAGACTCAGAATTTTATTGAATGAATGTAGTAATAGGGTTTTTTATATGCATTTTACTTAAATGAAAATATGTTTCTCTACAGTTAGATGATTTTCAAAAGCATGATAATCATCTTAAAGAGATAGTTGTTAAATAAACAATTCTTAATTCTTAAGTAAAATTTTCAAAGTTAAAGCCATTTTTGAGAACCACTGCTTCTTAGATTTTTTTTCTATTTCCTTCGAGGTAATTATATTTCAGTTAATTTTTAACCTTTCAACTATCTTAAATTACTGGATATTTTATCATTTAAAAGAAAAGAACCTGTACAAACTTTTGCCATGAATAGAAATTTTAAAGTAGTTATTGACCATTTAGTGAAATAATATAGTATTTAGTATCCTAGAGATCTTAGGATATCTGTGCATAGAACTCTATTTTTTAGAGAGATTACTTTCATGCCCAGAATTAGACTTTGAAATTAAGGGTAGTACTAGACTTTTGTGTAAGCTCCTTTAAAATAATGCTGTATAAATTCACTTTTATTTTTCAAAGCAAAACATGTTGATATCTATTCAAAATGAAATATGTATCTTCACATTTATGTTTTAAACTAGCCTGCTTTTTTCTACCTTTCTTAGGCCAATGGAAGCACTGTTGTGAAGAACTTATGAAAATTGAGATTATGTCACCACGGAAACCACCTTTGTTCTTGACAAAAGAGGCGACCTCAGTCTACCATGATATGAGTAAGTGGGATTTGTCTTTTCTAAGCTGCAGGATAACAAAAACAACATTGTCCATACTCGAGCAGCTTATTCTATTGACATTAAAATGCTAAAATTTTCAGAACACAATCAAAATGAATGAAAAGAGACTATGATTATAGACTGAGGAACTCATGTTTAATAGATGAATTAATACAAAATTAATGAATATACATTTTTCGTAGTTTGAATGCTTAAGATCAAACAAAATTTTAAGGCTTAAAATGAATAAAGGCACAGTGAAAATAAATGTTAGCTGGTAGCTGATGAAAATTCTCAAAATATAAACTTGAAGATTCTACAATGTAATCATGTTCAGTAATTTTTTTCTATATTTTATTAA
>NW_012135525.1:2529947-2558117 GCF_000956105.1 Propithecus coquereli
AAACACTTTATTGCTTATCCTAATCTAAGTTTTTGATAACCATTATATATAACATATTAATTTGGAAAATAATAACTTATTCACATAAAGTACATATTGCTTTTTAATTTTTTCATGTATTTTTTAAATTATTTCAGGCATTGATTCACCAATGAAACTTGAAAGTTTAACTGATATAATACAAAAAAAAATTGAGGAGACAAATGGACAGTTTCTTATTGGTCAGCATGAAGAATCCTTACCACCTCCTTGGGCCACACTCTTTGATGGTAATCATCAAATGGTCATCCAGAAAAAGGTTTTGTCTCCCGCAGGCGAGCAGTTACATGATGGGAAAGGGAAAAAGAGACGAGCTCCCCTGCCCCCTTCTGACAAACCTCCATTCAGCTTAAAAACACAGAGCAACACAGATCAATTTGTTAAGGACAAGTGGGGAAAAACAAGTGTACCTCAGACCTTGCCTTTGGAAACCAAACTGTCAACCCTAATGCATCACTTACAGAAACCAATGGCTGCTCCTCGAAAACTTCTTTCTGCCAGGAAAAATAGTTTAAGTGATAGTGAGCATGCAGACACTAAAACCAATTTTGAAGCCAAGCCAGTGCCAGCTCCAAGGCAGAAATCCATCAAAGACATTTTGGACCCTAGATCTTGGTTGCAGGCACAAGTATAGAAAACCCTTAATGTATAAAACATTTAACAAAATCTATAGCTGTGAGGCTTAATTCTGAGGTATTATAAATATAGTAATATATAATTATATAGGTAACTATGACAGTGATTTACATCAATAATTAATAAGCTGTTAGATATAGAAAAACATTTTGTAACGAAGCAATGGATTTCTCGTTTACTTCCAATCTTCAGAATATAACTGATTTCCCCAACAGAGTGCAAGAGGCAGTTGCTAGACAATATCCTAATTGTTGGAAGGGTTAATTTATTCCTAAATTAGTACCAGGCAGTGAATAAGCACTAGGCAGAAGAAAGCATTAAAATTTCTTTTGAGGAGAGACTGTCTAGTAATTTAAAATGTGTTAAAAATGAGCCATATTCTCATTGTAAGAATTTTAATACTAATGGAATGTTTCAAAGGTTTTATTCAAACCACAAATTATAGAATCCACCCAAGAAAATTTTCTTCTTAGCATTCTGGAATTCTCATCTAATGGTTCACTGGCTCTCATCTATTGTTTAACTCACTAGTTTATAGGCCTGACCTTTTAAATTCCTGGGATAAATTTTGGAATATTAAATTTTTCATCTTTAAAGGGAATTTGTAATGTGCTATTCAAAGTTGTTTCCTTGATGAGCCCTGAAATCCTGTTGACATTAACTCTCATAAATGAAGCATAACTTTTATTAGATTAGAGAAATGGTAGATGAAATGTTCTTTACATCCAATTTTCTGTGTGTGGTGCTAATTTCCATTGTGACTATGGAATTTGAGGAAGTGAGTAGCTGATTAACACTTTAAAATTCATTTAATACTTATTTAAAAAGCAGATGGGCGATTCAAAAATATCAGAAAAGTTGGCCATGGTAATAATTCTCAGAATTAGTCCTTTTTTCAAAATTTTAATTAGATTTCCTTTTGCTAGTAAGGATTGATGTCTGCTATTGATATTATTCATTAAAAGTCATTCTTACAATAATGACATTGGAATCATTTCCATAGGAGGTAATTTCCATAGCAACTAATCATAGTGACCCAAACAGGATTATAAAATCAAGTGAGGAATAAATAACAAGGGGAAGAATACCTTAAAGGAACAAAAAATCCATTTTTTACAATAATACTTGTTGTAAACAGGAGCTGAATGGTTTAAAAAATCTGATCAGTGTTTCCAAATAAAACAGTTTCCGTAAGGTGTCAGCAATAGCACTAAAAATCTCAAATCACACTGAACCTAAATGTCATTGCAAGAAATAAAAATATAAGAATTAAATTACTGCCCTGTATATAATCTCTAGAGATCTTTTTAAAGCTAGTAAGAATAAGAACTCTATTTGGATCAGAACTGCAATTTTACAAAATAAAATGAACACTTGACCCAAAAAAACATTAATTTAAATGGAGTCTTTCATTATTTTTAGATAGCAGAGTCTTTTTCATTTATAGAGAATGATGTAACTGCCAGGTCACTTTTGTGTTTGCCCAGGACTCCTAGTAAGAATTGGAACTTGAGGGAGTAATGATACAAAAGATCTCTCGTGACTGGCAACACCAGGACAGACATAGTATTTGGTGAAAAGAAAACGCTATATGCTTGCCTGATGGAATTTAGAGATAACACATGTATGAAAGCCTAAAAAGGTGGATTAATTTATTTTTTCTAACTAGAAGGCTCTCATAAATTTCTGTTATAATTGCCATTTCAGTAAATGACATATTGAAAATCTAAAGGATATTATTGTTTGAGTTTTTGTTTATTTTTTCAAATCTTGCTGTTTTTGACAGTGTTCGTGACTGTCATTGCCACTAAATTATTGAGCTGGAAGATGCTGCAGGCAAAATTGTTTCTGAAACTGGCATCTAAGCATTCTCTTTTTTCCTAGTTGGTGCCTTCCTTTATTAAAAACCAGTATTAAAACTTCCAAATTATTAATATATTCTTGTCATTTCTCCTCATGCAAATTATAGCAGGAAGAATTTAAGTTGTACAGGAAAAAGAATTTATTCAGACAGAAATTACCTAGCAGTTGTTCCCTCAGAGGTGTAAAGCCCTTCTTCCTAGAACCATTTAGGTGAAGACTGACCAAGGACCACCCCTCTGCCAAATTATTGTCTGTTTCTGGGGGCCCATCTTACTGTATGTTACAAAGCCTTTGAAATCAGCCTAGAGTCTTCATCTGTGCTTTTTTTTGACTGTTGTGCTCATGAAATGCAAATTCACCCCTGCCCCAAATGACAGTTATAGTATAAAATTGGTTTTTCTTTCTTTCTTTCTTTCTTTTTCTTGCTTTCTTTCCCTTCCTCCTTTGCCTCTCTCCCTCTTTCTCCTTCTTTCCTTCACAATTAAAAAAAAATCTAAAAATAGTAAGTTTAACACTATATCAAGGAGTTCATCAAAAGAAGTATTTGTTTTCACATTTCCTAGATCAGAAGTTTATGACAGACACACCATGTAATATGAAAAATGTTTCTACTTTTTATGAGCTGGCTTTTACATTCCTTGTTTGTCCTTTTGTTTCTTGATATTTGAAGACCATAAATTTGAAACAAAGAGCTGTCAGATCTTGATAATATTATAATTGGAGAAACATAATGGAATAGATACTTTATGATATAATTCTGATGATCTGAAATAATGTCTTAGAGACTTAGACAATTACATTTACATTTCAAGCTCTGGGATATAAATTACTTACAATAGCATTAAGATAGTATTACTTTTAATTGCTACAAAGTGATGTTTTTTATTTTAGTATCTTACAAGGACAAAGAAGGCATTTTTTTATTATAAATGCACACCTCCTAAGGTAAATAGTCTTTCAAAAATATCGGGCCTGCCAGCTCTTGCTGAGTTTTGTTAAATCCTCCTTAACTGTCTGCAGTGCCCCCTGACTTCTTTTAAATGGATGTGAATATATGTGGAAAACTAAATCCATTTATTATAAATGCCTTATCTTTACCCTTTAGGATCCTACTCAATGCATTTTACCTGGTACTACTTATTAAAAATGGAAGCTGTCTTGAATTAGAGACAACTCACGTAAGGTAGGTTAAGCAGTCAAATATTTCTTTAGGCTTATGTTTAGCACCTTAGCCGCCTACTGAGAAGTTAATTAATTCAGTCCAAAATGAAATTATAGAGCAGTTTGGTGCAGTTTATGTTAAATGCCATTTGAATATAATCACCTGTTACAATGAATGAGGTACAACCATAGTAGCTAGAGATAGAGTGCTATACCATGACCAAGAAGAGAAGTACTTTTTCAGGAAAAATATCTGTTCCTGTGGTCCAAATTTATCAAAACTCATTGTCTTTTTACAGTGAAACACTGAGCAGTAACTAAACTTTAACTGATAACCATTTATATTCTTCTAGTAGTTATCTTCACTGTTCTATTAGTCTTAAACTGTAATATAGATAGAGTTGACATTTTGCACCTACATTTCAAAGGCATATTATCTTTAAATGTTTACATCCTTATGTATAACTGCTTCATTGCTAATAATAGTGACATGAAAACTGTTTATTTTGGACCATGCATGTTCTTAGTTAACGCTGGGAAAGATATGACCATTTGAGTTTTTAAAAGACAAGATTTCATTTGAAAACACATTAGGATGTGTTGTTTTCTGACATATTCATATAATTGACATTGTAATTTTTATTTTTTAATTAAATGTAGGTCAAACTTCTGGATTAAAATAGACTATTATATCATGGACATATTTTTTTTTAAGTAACAAAAGTATTTGATAAGGAAGCCTGAGTCATGTGATTAAAACTTCTGTACATTAAAAGAACTGATTCACGAAGACATTTTCAAACTTCTTTTGTTAGGGTCCCTCCTGTGGGCTAAACCAAGAGAAGTAGACAGTGTGGTAGAATCAGTTTAATCAGAGAAAGACATGTCTAGTAGCTGGTGGTAATTATTATAAAACTAACATTCTGATAGCCTTGGTATAATTAATGTTTATTAAAATGTTTGCATATAATCTTTCTTAAAGTATACTCTTTTAAAAATCCATTGATGTAATCTTACTTTTAGTTTAGTGGTCCAGAATTTTCCCAGAGCATGAGTCACTCTGATAATAAATTAGGTACCCAGGATATTCAGTTGCTGTTAGCCACAGGGAGACTCCCTGATTTTAATGCACCGCCCTCAGTACTTAATTTATTCCCATGGAGCACCGCAGGGAAGGGGGAGAGAGGAGTGAGCAATCCTGGCTCAATTATATTATTTCAACATTTTATTTCTAAATCTGTAGTATGATCAGAAACATTTAATTTTTTAAGAAAATAGCTTCCCTTTCTCTAAAAGAGAAAGGCCTGCTAATCAATGTGCTTACATAAACAAAGTGTACCTATAGGTTCAATGAACAAAAAAAAACTGTTGCAGAAATATTAACACACATTTTTCTTTATCTGAGTATAGGAGAAAATACCAATCCTGACATGTTTGGTAATTAGGAAAAATCATCCCAGATCTTACTGAAAATTGTATTTTAAATTGCAGCAGTTTGCTTTTGAGAGATACAGTAATCTCTTAATGTAACTACTAAAGGAGAGGTAAATTGAAAAGATCTTGTATGTACATAATTATGCTATGTCATAAGCATGTTTCAAGATATCAAAATAAATTTTGTTGAAGATGGATACTTTTCTGTGTCTTATATCAAAAGATTTTTGTCTACTCAAAAGAAAAAAAATCATTTTGTAAGTAGACGCTTTTTTGTCGAACTTAATAAACATGTTTTAACTTAATCAGTTGTAACAATTTTACAATTTTATATTAAAGGGGAGAAAAAAAGTATTAAGAGGAATAATCCATTTACCTGAAATATTAAAACATTTTATATATATAAAATATAAAACTGTAGATATTACATACATCCATACACACATACATATTCATACATGTACTACAGTAGATTTTTCAATCCAGGTATTTTCAATTAGTTTTAAAGGATTTTTTTTAAGTGCTGCCAACAGTAGCAGAGTAAAAATCCAAACCACTTTCCACAGTTTACAGAAACTGTTACAACCCTGCTCCAACCTGTCACACCTACTAGGCACTTTGTGCTCAGTTCATATGCTTATAGGACTAGCTGTTGATTAGGGGGTCACTCTGAGCTCCTGGAGACCTATCTCCAGTCCTTGCATGTGGCTCCTTCAATCTTCAAGGCCAGCAAGAGTATATCAAATCCTCCTTGTGCTTCAAATCTCCTGACTTTTTCATCTGCTACCAGTTGGAGAAAATGCTTTGCTTTTTAAAAGTGATTGGTTGAGGGGTGTCCACCAGGACAATCTTTCTTTTGACTAATTCAAGGTCAACTGATTAATAACCTTAATTACATATGGAAAATCCTTTTGCATGTAATGTAATCTTGGATGTAATATCCCATCATATTCATAGGGCAAGGAACCATTGAGTTGGAGGCACAGAATAATTAAGTAACTTTCCCAAGGCCTCACAGTAAGTGGTAAAAATGGGATTTGAATCTGATCGGTCGTCATCCAGACTGAACCCTCTCATCCTCCTCAGTGTGCCAACAGCCTCTAACAAATGTGAAATAGCAAAAAAGCATCGAGAGCAAGTTTTACTAGACTGGCCTCCAAAATCTTTTTCCCTGGTAATGTGGTCACTTTGTATATACGTTTGCATTAAAGCCACAAATGAAAATTCACAATTAGATCTGGCCCATTCTATTCTGGGCATGAGCCTGTTTCCTGGGTTGAGGGAGCATTTGGGTATATATAAACCTGACTGTACTACCAGGCTGTGGAAAGCACTAATCAAAACATAATGGGGAGGAAAAGATAAATTTTTTCTGAGGACATCTGGGAGAACTGGAAGAAGTGGTATTTGATCCAGGCCTTGAAGGATGAGTTGGTCTTTGTTAATTACATTTCTTTAGATAGAAGGCAACAGAAGTTAGTTTAAGCTGAAAAAGAAGAAAAGAAGGGAAAGTTGGACAGGACAACTCAAGTGTCCTTCGCAACATGAAGAAGGAAAGAATAAAGTCTGTTCTTCTAGCATGTTAGAATAGTCTTTTAGAGTAGTGACTTGGGGATACAAAATGAATCACACACCTTAATTGCTTAGAACTATGGATCTCAACCAGGGATCATCTTTGCCCACCACAGAACATTTGATAACATCCAGAGACATTTTTGATCATCACACTGGGGGTGGAAGGTGCTGCTCACATCCAGTTGGAAGAGACCAGGGATGCTGCTGAACATCTTATACACTGGACAGCTTCCCCACACCAAAGAATCCAGCCCAAAACATCAGTAGTGCCAAAGCTGATAAACCCTGGCTTGGAATATGTGTGTACGTATCACCTAAGATAAAAAGCAATAAATGCAGTAAAAAATGTAGAAAATATAATGGGAATACAAAGAAAGGAAAGCTCTTAGGAGGCATTTGGGAAGACTTTTTGGGGGAAGTGACAGTTGAACTGGGTCTTGAAAGGCATGTAGGATTGTACTACGCTATAGGGGAGAGGGCATTTTCAGCAGAAGGAACAGAATGAGCAAAGGGGCAGGAGCATTATGGTGGGTTAAAATGTGTTCACAAATTCTTGACATTCTTCCCTGCAGAGATGGAGCCTAATTCTCCTCCTCCTAAACATGGGCTGGATTTAGTGATTCACTTCTAACACAGAGAATATGGTGGAAGTGATACCATGTGACACATGAGGCTGGGTCATAAAAAGATAGCTCACACCTACCTGTCTCTCTTGGATCACTGACTTTGGGGAATCCAGCAGTTATACTCAAATAGTCCTGGGAGAAACCCATGTGGAGAGAAATTGAGTCCTCCCACCAATACCTGTCCCAACTTGCTAGTGAGACACTTTGGAGGCAGATCCTCAAGTCTAGGCATGACTGCAACCTCCTGAAAAATTTCAAGCCAGAACCACTCAGCTAAGCTGTTCCTAAATTCTTAACCCACAGTAACTGATAATAGGATAATAAATGCTTATTGTTTTAACCACTAAGTTTTGGGTAATTTATTTCCACCACATAAAATGTGAAAATATAGCGTATACCCATGAACTTGAAATGGTTTAGTTGCATATGGTTAGGAATTAGTGAGAAATACCGTTAATGAGGCAGATGTGGTCTTACCATGGAAGGCCTGGAATGTCAGGCGAAGGTTTGCCTTTTATGTGATAGGCTGAAGAAATTTGCCAAATGGGCTTTGTACATCCAGATCACATCTTTGACTGATTCTCTATGAGAGTAAGTAGTAAGGGCAGAGATAGCTACAAATAGTATCGGGGAGCATCCTCATTGAATTGTCGAGAAGAAAAAAAGCAGCCTGAAAATGCTACCACTATATATTAAATTCACAAAGGGCAGGGGCCATTTTTTAGACATGCTTTGTCAATATAAAGATGCTGAGAGGATCAAACCTCCCCTGGCTTTATTTTTAAATTTCTTAAAAATTTCTCACATATATATATCCAGGTCTCTAACGTGACACTATTAGCTCGATTTTTCTTACCTGCCAGCTTTCTTGCAAGGGGAGGGTGACACATTCAATTGCATCCACCTGAGACAGCATGACTGAGTTTATCAAATTCTCTTTTTAGTACACAAGAGGGAAGGAGAGGCCTGAAGGGTTGTGAAGGGTGACAGAGGGGTGAACAGATTGAAGGGAGGAAACTTCGGGGGCCTGGGGCAAACGTCATTTACGTGCGTCCAAGGGCTTGGAATAGAGTCTATGATTCCTGCTTCCCTCGGATGGAAATTTGACTTTTTTTTTTTTTTTTGTAATTTGTGATGCCAAAATTGTTTCTTAAATAAGTCAGTTTATGAGAACAATGCTGCCATCTTCTCCGAATCAGCCCCTCAGAGTTTCTCTGGGAAATTAGGATGTGTCGTGTGCCTGGTATGCTCCAGCGCCTTTGCTGTGTCACGTGGCTAAGCAGTCCAAGAAAGTAAGTTCAGTAAAACTTTGGAGATACGATTCCACTTTATACTGATTACAACCCAAATCAATAACTGAAATAAAATGTTTAGAGTGGAGAACAAGAAACTATGGGACTAAATGTACTGCAAATCTTATCAATACAAGTGAAAATAGTGATTTTTCTGCCACAAACTTGCTGGGAAGCAGTCAGTAACTTGTACCATTAATAAAATATTTGGGGGAAAAATGCACTCCACCAACACTTTGCTGGTCCCTGTCATATGCAGGACTCTGCTAGCTGCCTGGTATCCGAAGATGGAGGATGAAGGCTAGTCCTTGTACTCACAGAGACTATGAATTAGTCACATTGACTCACAGGGTTTAGTTCATGTCAGAAAAAAACAAATGTTTTTCTGACCAGTAACCAGCCCTAAAATATCCCTTGTATAATACTGCACCTTTGTTTTACCAGCAGATCTGTATTTCCAACAAAATCTTACACAAGCCTTTAATACATAAGACAGATCCAAGTGGAAATACTCTAGAGTGGGGAAGGGGCAGGTCCACTCGGCACCCCCGTCTGGCTTCCTCCCCAACCCCTGCCCAGCGTTCTGTACGGAGCTTCTCTGTTAGCATTTCCCAGAACAGTTTGAAAACTGCAGGTTGAATGTGTCACTTGATTAGTCTTAGTGAAGTACTGCTAGCCATTCCATTTAGAAGCTTTTGAGCTTTTTCCTTGTTGTAGTTAATTGGCCTTCTAGAACCTTACTTTGACTGGATTACATAGTAGACAATGCTCAATCCAACAAAACACACACTGGAAAGAGATTTATCAATAAGAAAAAAAAAATCCTAATGTCAGCACATGTGTAAGATTTATATTTCATGAGCTGGTAATATATTGTTTTTTAATTATATAGGGTGGAGGAAGGAGGGCACCAAAATCTTTGATGCCTAGAGGCCTAATTCGCCACTAATTAGCCCTCAGCTGATTCCTGGGACCACAAGTCAAAGAGAGAACATGTCTCCTTTAATCACACATCTTTCAAGGGGCAGATAGCTACTTTCCCTATTGCTCCAACCTCTGTTTCAAAGTTGGAAGAATGCAAAGATGTTCACTATGTTCTGTCTTCCTCCATGTTGCAAAGTCTCCCTATTTGGTCCTTCAAATCAAGATAAGGTTTCTTCATCAATCCCATTTCTAGTAAATTGCTCATTTAACTAGTCCTTTAGCAGAATTTAACCACATAGATACAGAGACAAGAAGTTTTTTTGGAACTTCTCACGCTATCTGAATGCACTAAGTAGAAACTTCAGCTGAATTATAGAAAACTTCCCTAATGTAAAACAAAACAAGATAATAAAAGCCTACAGGTTAAGAATAAGTGGGAGTGAGAGCCCCAAGGCAGGGGAGTCAGGCATGCAGTGGAGAAAGGACAAGGTCTGAGGGTCCAGCTCCCTCCCTTAGCCACATTTTCCAGTCTGCAGCGATCACAGTGCCACCATCCCGGGTTTGAGTCCCAGCTCTGCCACCTCCACTCACCGGCCTTCAGCCCATCGACTGAACTCTGCTAAGTCCGGGACGCTGTGAGATGTCGATGGGACTTTCATCAGCTTATCATTGCAAGGATTTAATGGAAGATGGTACATAAAACTATCTGTAAAATTCCAAGAAGACAGTAAGTTTTCAATAAATGTTCGTTATCATAGCTATTATGGTCCCAACCCCAGACATTGTGAGGAGTCAGTGGTCATGTGTAGCTGTGCCATGAATTCAGATGTTAAGTTAACCTGGCCTCTTCCTAAAGGAACCCAAACAAGAACTTGCTCCTTTGATGTCTCACCACAATTTGAAAGTAAGTCAATGTCTTTGCCAAAAGTATTCTTTGAATCAGAGCTGGAGGTACTGATGCAACCAAACGTTCATTAGCTTGGGACTGACTGAATGCCTGAGTACCAGTCAACTTGGAGGTTCTGCCAATCAAAAATATGAGGTGTTTTGTTTTTGGTTGTTGTGGGACTTTTTTGCTGTCTTATTTTTGATAAATTAAAGAAACGAGAAGTGGCAAGTTAAGCTGCCATAAGATGAGAGGAGAGTCATCTGAAGTTGGTACTGAAATCAGAAATTTGGGTGGCAAATTAGTTAGAACAGGGCTGCAGAAGCAATGGGAAAGAGTTGGGGATGGGGACAGTGGCAGGGGCCCCAGAGTCACCCAATTTGTTGTGTACCCATTAAATTTGACGGATGTTTTTCCAGTGAATGGTAAAATTCTAACTAAGCCTTAGGCAAAAGAATGTCTGGTAAAAGCTATACTTTTCTCTTTAGTAATTAACAAGGCCTGTTTGTTTTCTTTACTCATCTCTTGTTTGAGATCATTGTTCAATAATTATAAAATATAAATAGAATATTAGCATCTAGGGTGTATTTGGTTGTTGAGAAATCTTTCTCTAGAGAAAATGTAATTTCATAATTGCAGTGCTTATTATAAGATCCTTAGACTAAAAAGGAACCTCAAAGGTAATTTACTTCAACCTCTTTTCATAGGCAGAAACCACCCTCCTCAACCCATAATATCCATGAATATCCAGCCTCTATTTCACATGATTTTTTAAAGGTTTTTTTTAGCAAGTTCAGCCCATTTCTTGTAATTCCAGTTCTAAGAAAGGTTTTCTTACACATTGAGACAACTCATTTTTCCTGAAACTTGCAACCTTTTCCACTGACTGCCCTTTGTTATTCTAATTGGTGGTGACTTTCTGGTTTTCTTCTGACATTTGTGGGACTAAAGGTGATTACTTTTTTCAATATAATAGTAATCAAATACATAATCTCCAGAAACTCATACTGCCAGCAGCCTCCAAATTCCTCTTCACGTAGCATCTCAAATACTTCATTAGAACAGTTAAGCAAAATTTAAAATACAGTGTGACATTTCTCTAGCAGAATATAAGCTTCATGAAGGACAAGCCATGTGTAGTCTTGTATTCCTAGCACCCAATACAGTACCTGACATGTAATAATGGCCTTAGAAGAATATTTAAGAGTCACTGAATGAGCATTTTGTAGAACTGCCATTGTTTATTTTCCATTTGGCGTTTACCAGTAACTTTCTTTTAAAGATGTCTGCTATTTGGATAGTCGTCACTCCATTGTTCATTAGTACATGACTTTGGTAAGTATATCTCCTGTGAAGAGAAATATTACAACAAACTATTATGGCATTCAACACTGGTATTTCAGTTACTCAACTAATCCACCCACTGATAGAGTGAACTTTGAATTAAATGCTTTGAAGACTAAAGTCAAGTAAATCTTGATAAAAATCAAAGGCTGAGGAAATCTTGTTTGACAGAAGGCATGAACAAAAATGCTAAAATTAATACTGTTTGGGGAGAAACACTTCATTCCACAGCCGACTAAATGAAGAGTAATAGTTCAAGAGTATCAAAATGCCTATGTGATCAAAAGACAGAAACGGCTTTTTTTTACTACGTCTTTTAATATTCCAGGACTCATAATATTCTGCCTACATGAGCACCTGTCTTTGTGGTAACTCAAAGTTTTTGAACACCTTATCTCGCCAACCGCAAATTTCCTGTGAGATAGTTAGGCACTGAGAGCTCCCAGTACTGTTTTCAAGATGAGGCGAATGCTTTAGGCTGTTCACACACCAAATTTCACGGAAGCCTGTGGAGGAAGTGACAGTAAGACTTAGCCGTTAACTCCGAGGCGTAGAAATCAGCATCAGACCTTGAAGGGACATTGTAAACCCCTGGTCCAATGTGGGCTTTCCTAATAAGACTTTTATTTGTGGTAACTTGCTTTATTTCATCAGCCACATCAATTTTAAGTAATTTTTAGTCATAAAAGTAATACAGGACATGGTAATACATACATACATGCATACATACATATATACATACATTTAATGCCTTTCTGTAACATGTTACGGAAAGGCATTAAATGTAAAAACGAACAAAAACATATGTATTACTCCTTCCCCTCACATCCTAGTGCCGCTTTTCAAAGATTCCCATTACCCAGGGATAATCACTGTTAACAGTTTTCAATGTGTATTTCCAAAAATTTCTATGCATTTAAAAGTGTGTTTGTGTGTGTGTGTATACATACACACACGCAGTTACAGCAGGTCCTTGAATAATGTCATTTTGTTCAATTTTGTTCGTTTCATTCAATATCATTTAATTATAACGTTGATGAGAAAAAGCATCGCTTGCTGGGGCCGTGGTATTTGTGGAGTTCGCACATTCTCACATGTCTGCGTGGGTTTTCTCTGGGTGCTCTGGTTTCCTCCTACATCCCACCGATGTGCAGGCCAGATTCACTGGTGTGTCTGAATGGTCCCTGTCTGAGTGAGCATGGGTATGTGTGTGAGCGCACCCTGTGATGGGATGGCATCCTGTCCAGGGCGGGTTCCTGCCTCGCACCCTGCTGCAGGGAGAGGCTCTGAGCACCCGAGACCCTGAACTGGAACAAGCAGGCAAGTAATTATCTCACTTATTCTTATTCATCTTTCTTAAATGCATGTACAGCTCACATTTCTTACAACGTTCAATATCAGAAGTGTTTTGGTCCTTATTTAGAAGTTTGGTAACGTTTTTGTGAACAGAAATATGCCACAGGAACTTAACTCTTATTTATATCTATTAGCCTGTGATAAAACTGTGTTTGTTATATGTTGTTTCACTTAAAGTTGCAATTTCCAAGAACCTATAGACAATGCATTAAGTGAGGACTTACTGTATATGTTCCAGCCTATTAAATAGCTACACTTAGAAATTTTACAGTCATTTCAAACTTAACATGCTCTTCTACTATTCTCTCCCAATTCTGATCTTCTCACAGTTTTCTTCATCTAGTAAGCACCAACTGCATCCTTCCAGTTGGTAGGTTCAAAAACCTTGAAGTCATCTTTGGCGCTCCTGTATCCTGAACACCATGTGTCCAATTCATCAGCAAATATTGTTGGGTATATGTTCAAATATCTCTAGAATCCAACCACTTATCACCATCTCCCTTGCTTCCACCCTATTCCAAGCCACCATTATCTCTTGCCTGGGTTATTACAATAGCCTTCTAACTGGTCTCCCTACTTCTGCTTAGCTTTTTATTGTCTATATTCATGATAGCAGACAGAGGGATCCTGTGAAAACGTAAGTCAGATTATATATTGTTCATGTTCAAAAACCATTCAAAGGCTCTCCATTTAATTCAGAGTAAAAGCCAAAGTCAGTCCTTGTAGTGACCTATAAAACTCTACTTGTTAACCTATAACACTCTACCCTTACCTCTATAACTTAATCTCCTGCTATTGAGACCCCCTCACTCTCCTTGCGCCAAATATATTGGACTTTATGCTCCTGCCTCAAGGCCTTTGCACTTGCTGTTTCCTCTGTCTGGAATGCTCTTGCCCTAATTATTCTCATTTCATTCAAGTCTTGATTTCAATGTAACTTTCTCAATGAGTCTTTCCCTAGCATCTCTTCTTAAAATTGCAACTCCATCCCCAAACTCACACTTTCTATGCCCTTCCCTGCCTTAGTTTTCTCCTTAGAATTCACTTCCATTTATCTTTTTAATTACCTTAAGGATTATGTTTCTAAAGATGACTACATTAGCTGTGATTCCACATGCTGCCCCATCAAGAAATGGAGTCTCTATTTTGCCCCCACCTGAATCTGGGCCTCGGCCTTCCATGCTTGGAATGCTTCCTCTTGGAAGTCAATTGCCACCAGAAAGAAGAAGAGCTGCTACCCTGAGACAACCATGCTGTAAGGAAGCCCAAACTAGCCAGGTGACGAGAGGCCACATGGAGGAGTCCCAAAGCTCCAGACATGTGAATAAAGCCTTCTTTAATCTCTAACCTATCACTACCATCAGCTGAATGGAGTCAAGTAAATGATACAGACTGAATTCCTGACTAATACAATTGTAAGGAAATAAAAGGTTGTTGTTTGAAGACAGTATGTTTGAGGATAGTTCATTAAAGCAGCAGCAGAATCTTGAAACATTCCCATAATAGAAGGTAAGCCCCATGATGACAAGGATTTACTGGTTTTGTTGCCTGCTTCATCCCCAGTACCTACCATACTGCTCAGAACAAGGTAGGTGCTCAGTAATCATCTGTTGAATGAATGAATATATGAATAAAAGAGAGAGAGAACATAATATAGAGAACATTACTAGTGGATCCATGTTTCTTTCCAATGCCATGAAAAAATATGATATGGAACCTAACTATGGCAGTGAGAAGAAAAATTAGTGGCCATGGGCAAGCCGCCTGCAGGGCCAGATTCCCAGGCTGGCCAGGACATGGAGGACACTTACTGATGTATCTCAGGAAATCCTGTTTCACAGACATTGCCTTCAAACTTCTTTTTAAAGCTATTAAATCAACTTTTTAATAAGCCTAATAATCTTTTAAGGTGAAGTTTGTCTTTTTAAATATAAAGGTAGCATAGGCACATGGTAAAATTTTTAAACAACATAGAAAATTGTGCAACGAAAAGAATCTCAATTTTACCCCACTGTTAACAATTCCTTTGGTAGCAGTTAGAAAATGTCTAGGCACAGGTGAGGCCTTAAGGTTTGTTCTATTTTGTTCTTTCCTTTTTTCACTCTATATAATATCTTAAACAGGTTTCCCTAAAGGTATATACAACAATTAGCTTCTATTTATTGAATACTTACTAAGCCACTGTCTTAGTCTGTTTAGTGTTGCTGTAAAGGAATACTTGAGGCTGGGTAATTTATTTTTTTAAAAAAAGGTTTATTTGGCTCACGGTTCTGCAGGCTGTACAAGAAGCATGGTGCCCGCATCTGCTCAGCTTCTGGTGAGGGCCTCAGATTGTTTCTGCTCTTGGTGGAAGGTGAAGGGGAGCTTGCACAAAGATCACTTGGTGAGAGAAGAAGCAAGGGTAGGGGGAGGTGCAGACTTTAACAACTAGCTCTCCAGGGAACCAATTGAGTGAGAACTCACTCACTGTGCCCCCTCTGGGGAGGGCATTACTCTTTCATAAAGGATCCACCTCCATGAGCCAAACACCTCCCGTTAGGCCCCACCTCCAATATTAGGTTCAAATTTCAACATAAGATTTGGAGGGATGAACATCCCAACTATAGCAGCCACCATACAATAGCCTATTTAATCCTCGCAAAAACCCAGTGTGGTAGATATCATCATTATTCCCATTTGTTATAGATGAGGAAATTCAGGCTTGAAGAGATAACACAACTCGCCCAAAGTAAACACTTTCATTATCTTTAAGCGCTGCATTGTTGTATTCCATTGCAGTGATCGGACTAGCAATTCTGAAACTATCTTCCACGCGCTCTAGGCTTTACAAATGAATAAGTCTGTTGAGGATAATGGGATCCAGGTTTCTCACTGTTGAGGATGGGACTTACAAGCATGGAAAGAGGAAGACTAGAATATACCCTGTAGTGTGGGATTGGAATTGAAAGTATCACTATGAACTCATTTTTGTTACATATACATCTATATACTAGCTCTGTCCACTGAGAAGATCTAGAAATAATATTATACCAGTAGCAATGAACATGCCTCATCCCCAGATCTTGGTTCTAAATACTATTCTCCAGTAAAAAGAAACCAGAGATCCTTATAGAAATGACTGACTCTAGTGCTGGGATAAGGAAGGCACAAGATGATTCTGGAACATCTTGTTGCACCAGAAAGTACCCCCAGTGGCCAAAGCTGTAACCATTTGAGCAACAAAATAAAGTAGTATTGGATTATAACACAAAGTATAAAATAACTATCTGTGAATTCATACTGATATAAATAAATGATTGAATAAGTAAATAAAAAAGGAGAATAATTCCAAAAAATTTATATAGATACTCTACTCTCCAGGAGGTGAATCATAACTCCCTATTTCTTAAGCCAGAGTTTTGCAAGGTGACTTCCTTTCAAAGAGTACGTTATGGAAAGGAGGAAAGAAAGAGTAACTTCAGAGTGGAGGAACCTGACTAACACTGCATCCGACAGGTGAGAGCTTTCAGTTCCCTTGACATACCTCCATCATTGTGTTTTTGTTTGAGCACTTCCTTATTTTCCGGTACTACAAGATGCTCCAGGCTTCTCTTATATACTTCCTGCTCCAATCCTAGAATCAGCCATTTCTGCAAAGAGTCCTGGTTTCTTTTATTAGAGAATGGTATTAGAAACCAAGATCTGGTAGTTCAGTGTGCTTCTTTTACTGGGGTTTCATTGCTTCTAGCCTTCTCTGTGGACAGAAGAAAATGTATGGGTATATACTAATATGCAAATATTCATAACTATAAATTTTTGTATCTGTAGCCATCTGTCGCTAAATTAAACAAAACACAAGTACAAACTGAAGTCTCCAACTCTAACCTGTTAAAGCATTGATCAGTCAGGCCACTATCCCTTGACCATCTGTAACCTCTCACTAGAACAGTGAGAAACCTGGCTCCCACATCCACCATCCATTTGCTTAATTGTTCAGTTCCAGGATACATGTCTAGTGGTGGCCAGTCTTTTTAATTTTAGCCATTCTAATGGGTAGGTAGCAGTATCTCATTGAGGGTCCAATTTCCATTCTCCTGATGATTAAAAATGTAGAACATCTTTTCATATGATTTTTTTTGCCATTGATATGTCTTCTTTGATTATATATCTGGTCAAGTCTTTTTGCCTGTTTTTACAATTGGATTTTTTCCCTATTATTATGTTTCAAAAGTTCTTTATCTATTCTGGATTCAAGCCCTTTATCAAATATGTGGTTTGCAAGTATTTTCTCCCAAACTCTGGCTTATCTGTTCATTCTCTGACCAGTGCTTTTAATTTTGATAAGGTCAAATTCATCGCTATCATATTTATTTTTTATCTTATTTTTTATTTCATGATCATGGTTTTGGTGTCATATCTAAGAAATCTTTGCCTAACCCAAGGTCACTGAGATTTCTCATAGGTTTTCTTCTAAAATCTTATAGTTTTACATATGAATATCCAATTACTCCAGCACCATTTATTTAAAAGACTACACTCTGTTCACCGAATTGCCTTTGCACTTTTATAGAGAATCAGTTGTTCATGTACATGTGAGAAGTATTTTGATTCAAACACCCCCTAATTTGTTCTATTGATCTTTTTTTTTTTTTTTTTTGAGACAGAGTCTCACTCTGTTGCCCTGGCTAGAGTGAGTGCCGTGGCATCAGCCTAGCTCACAGCAACCTCAAACTCCTGGGCTCAAGCAATCCTTCTGCCTCAGCCTCCCGAGTAGCTGGGACTACAGGCATGTGCCACCATGCCCGGCTAATTTTTTCTCTCTATATATATTTTTAGTTGTCCGGATAATTTCTTTCTATTTTTTGGTAGAGACGGGGATCTCACTCTTGTTCAGGCTGGTCTCGAACTCCTGACCTTGAGCGATCCACCCGCCTCGGCCTCCCAGAGTGCTAGGATTACAGGCGTGAGCCACCGCGCCCGGCCCTATTGATCTTTTTTTAAATTTCAAAGTACTAAGGGGGTACAAATGTTTTTGGTTACATGGATCGCTTTTGCAATGCTTGAGTCACAGCTATAAATGTGTTTATCACCCAAATAGTGTTCATTGTACCCATTAGGTAGGTTTTTGCCCCTTCCTTCCTCCCTCCTCCCAGGTTTCATTTCCACTAAGTTTTAAATTCCTCTGTGCTCATGTGTGCTCATCGGATAGTTCCAGTTTAATAGGGAACACATGTAGTGTTTGTTTTTCCATTCTTGTGATACTTTACTTAGAATAATGGTCTCCAATTCCATCCAAATTGTTGCAAATGGTATTAATTCATCCATTTTATGGCTGAGTAGTACTCCATGGTGTACATATACCACATTTTATCAATACACTCATGAATTGATGGGCACTTGGGTTGATCCCACATCTTTGCAATTGTGAATTGTGCTGCAATAAACATTCAAGTGCAGGTGTTTTTTTGATAAAATGACTTTTTCTCCTTTGGGTTGATACCCAGTAGTGGGATTGCCGGATCAAATGGTGGGTCTACTTTTAGTTCTTTGAACAACTTCTATATTGTTTTCCCTAGAGGTTGTACTAATTTTGCAGTTCCACTAACAGTATAAGGGACCCTTTTTCTCTACAACCATGCCAACATCTGTTCCAGGAGTGCAGAACCTGCAGTCTTAAGGCCACATGTGACCTTGTAGGTCCTTAAGGGCAGCCTTTTGACTGAATCCAAATTTACAGTATAAATCTTTTTATTAAAAGAGGTGCGGCAGAGAAAGATGAAGCTTTTCTTGCCTCCTTTGTTGCTTAAAAAAGAACAATCTTGAAATCAGAAGGCTACAGGTTCCCCACTTCTGTCAGGGGTAAGGTGATATCTTATTGTGGTTTTAATTTGTATTTTCTTGATGATTAGTGATGTTGAGTATTTTTTCATATGTTTATTGGCCATTTGTCTATCTTCTTTTGAAATGCTTCTGTTCATGTCTTTTGCCCTCTTTTTAATGGGGTTGTTTTTTTCTTGTTGATTTTCTTCAGTTCTTATATATATTCATGAGGAATATTTGTCTGTAGTTTCTTTCTTTGCAATGTCTTTTTGATATTTTGGAATCACGTTAATGCTGGTCTCAAAGAATGAGTTGGGAAGCACTTCATCCTCTTCAATTTCCTGGAAAAGTTTGCATAAAATTAGTATTATTTCTTCCTTAAATGTTCCATAGAGTTCACTAGTAAAGCCATCTGGGCCTGGATTTTTCTTTATTTGAAAATTTTAAATGAAAAATTTAATTTCTTTAATAGATATAGGGCTACTTAAGTTATTTATTTCTTCTTGGAAAAATCTTGGTAGTTTATGTCTTTCAAGGAATTTATGCATTTCATTTGGGTTTTCAAATTTATTCATATAACATCGTAATATTTATTTATTATCTTTTTAACGTTTGTAGATACTATAGTGATGTCACCTTTCTAATTCCTGATATTCATCATTTGTTTCTTCTCTTACATTTTCCTGATCAGTCTGGCTAGAGACTTATTTTGTTAACCTCAAAAAATAAGATTTTATTTTATTGATTTTTTTATTGCTTGTTTTCAAAGATCACTGATTCCTACTTCATCTCTGTTATTTCCCTTCTTCTGTTTACTTTGGATTTCATTTGTTCTTCATTTTCTAATTTCTTAAGATGGAACCTGAAGTCACTGATTTGAGTCTGCTCTTCCTATCAGCTATAGGCATTTAGTACTTCAAGTCTGCTATAAGAACAGCTTTAGCAGCATCCTACAAATTTTAATATGCTGTGTTTTCATTTTCATTAAGTTCAAAATATTTTTTAATTTTCCTTTTTATTCTTTCTTTTATCATGAGTTATTCAGAAGAGTGTTATTTAATTTCTAAACTTTGGAGATTTTCTAAAGATCTTTCTGGTATTGATTTGTAACTTAATATTACTGTGTCAAAGAACATACTTTATATGATTAAATTCTTTTAATGTATTCCAATTTGTTTTATGACCCAGAATGTGGTCTCTCTCGGTAAATATTTTTGCAAAGAATGCCTGTTCTGCTGTTACTAGCTGGAGTGTTCTATACATGTCAATTAAGTCCAGTTGGCAGATTGTGTTCTTCAAGTCTTCTTTCTACCTACTGATTTTTTATCTACCTGTTTACTCAACTGAAAGAAGTATTAAAATCTCTAACTCTAATTGTGGATTTGTTTATTTCTCTTTGCAGTTCTATCAATTTTTATTTCATGTATTTTGACAATCTGTTATTAGGTTGATAAATGTTTATGATTTTTATGTCCTCCTGATGAACTGATCCCTTTATCATTGTGAAATGACCTTCTTTCTCCTTGGCACCATTCTTTGCCCTGCAATCTACTTCCCCTGATATTAATATGGCCTCTATAGCTTTCTTTTGATTAGTGATACCATAGTATATATCTTTTCATTCTTTTACATTTACCCTATTTGTTCTTTATATTTAAACAAGTTTCTTATAGGCATTATGCAGTTAAGGTCTTGCTTTTTAATTAAGTTGTTTAGATGATTTATGTGTAATATGATTATTGATATGATTAGGTTTAAATCTATCATCTTGCTATTTGTTTTCTATTTGTCTTATCAGTTTATTGTTCCCCTTTTCCCCTTTTTCTGTCTTCTTTTGGATTAACTGAGTTTTTAAAATTACTTCATTTATCACCTTTGTTGACTTTTAAATTATAACTCTGTTGTTTTAGTGGTTGTATAGTAAAGGCCATCTTCTTAGACAAGCTATGGGATTTCTCTGCTATATCACTGCCTACCTTCTAAAACTTTCATAGAAGTAACATATTTTGAATATCTACTATATGCCAGGTATTTTTTAAAACTTTAAATATATTATCTCATGCAATACAACAATACTATGAGGCATGGACAATTACTCCCATTTTCCACATGTGAAAACTGAGGTCAAAGAGGTGCCTTACTCAGTTATACAGCTAGTAAATGCTTGAGCTTGAATTAAGCCACTCTTTCTGTAACCCTGAATCTGTGAGTCTTAGTAGATTTATAGTGGTGATTTCGAATCAATACTGTATGTCTGCAGTGCCTGCACAGCAGGAGGTGAGCAGCAGGCAAGCTAGAGAAGCTTCATCTGTATTTACAGCCGCTCCCCATCCCTCCAGTCACCACCTGAGCTCTGCTTCCTGTCAGAGCAGCAGCATTAGATTCTCATAGGAGCGCAAACCCTACTGTAAACTGTGCATGTGAGGGATCTAGGTTGTGTGCTCCTTATGAGAACCTAATGCCTGATGATCCGAGGTGGAGCTGAGGCAGTGATGTTTGCAATGGGGATCAGCTGCAAATACAGATTATCATTAGTAGAGAGGTTTGACTGCACAATAAATATAATGTACTTGAATCATCCTGAAACCATCCCCCAATCCCAGTCCGTGGAAAAATTGTCTGCCATGAAACCAGTCCCTGGTGCCAAAAAGGTTGGGGACTACTGCTGGATGTGTTAACTGCCTGCTTTGAAATTTAGTTTTGTGTTACTGTTTTTATTGTTATTGTTTTAATTCACAAACCTGTTTGTGGTAACTTAAGAATTAAGGATTTCCTTGCATTTTTAATTTTATGTGATTTGGAAAATTGCCATACCACATGGCTCATTTGCAGGGCCCTCTCAGTTCCTGCGAAGTAATCCATCAAACAGAAACCACAGCATTTATTGTTCTAAAGAGCTCTGAGGCTATTTACCAACTGTATCAGTCTGAGTCCTTAAATTCTCCCCAGAACTGATCACTAAAAAGGTATAATTTATTTATAATTTTTAAATATGTTGTTTTCCCATTTAATATGGTTGTATATTTTCTTTTTTGTCAAGAAGATAATATACCAAAATACTAAATTTTCCCAAATTGCTCAGTGATTTCAGTGGATGTCTATTTAGCAGGTTAGTATATATTAGTAACACTGGTTATCAAAATGTGATCCACAGATCCCAGTGGCAGGGGGACCTGAGGGATGTCTCTGAGACCCTTTTGGCAATCTGAGAAGGCAAAACTATTAAGTATTTTTATCATAACACTAAAAAGATATTTGCTTTTTTTGCTGTGTTGACATTTGCACTGATGGTAAAAAGGCTATGATGAATGGTGCCTTAGCAGGAACTCCAGGCTGTATTAGTAGTCATTAAATGCTTCACCACTGTGCATTCACAGGGGGGAAAAAAAAAGACAGTTTCATTTAATATCCTTGATGGAGCAGTCAAAAATTATTAATTTTATTAACCATTGACCATTGATTACATATGTTTTTAATATTTTGTGTGATGAAAGAGGAAGTATATATAAAGCACTTCTTCTGTCTACCAAAGTATAATAATTGTCTCAAGGAAAAGCGCTTGTGTGGTTGCTTGAGTTGTAGCTCGACTAGCCTCTTTTTTTTTTTCCAATCGAACATCATTTTTACTGGAAAGAACAACTGACAGACAAATTATGGCTATTTAGACTTAGATATTTGGCAGATGTTTTCTCAAAAAATGAATGAAGTCAGACATACAAGACATACGATTGACAGTATTTGTTGCCAATGCTAAAATTTAAGCTTTCCAGTGAAAATGAGAACTTTAGAAAACTTGTATCTGTCACCTTGCATGTGACAGCTTCCTCAAAAAGCCTCTTCTGAAGAATTGGTAGTGATATTAGAAAATTTGATTTTTTATATTACATAATGAAATGTATCAACATTTGGAAAATTTATATAACTAAGTCAACCAATATTTTCCAAATGGCCAATGCATGATATAATCATGCCTGAGTAAAATTTCAGGATACCTCCAGTTTTGTTCTTTTTGCTCAGGATGGCTGTAGTTATTCTGGGTCTTTTGTGGTTCCATATAAATTTTAGGGTTATTTTTTTCTATTTCCGTGAAGAACATCCTCGGTATTTTGATGGGGATTGCATTGAATCTGTAGATTGCTTTGGGTAGTGTGGACATTTTAACAATTTTGTTTCTTCCAACCCACAAGCATGGTATATCTTTCCCTTTTTGTGTGTCCTCTTCAATTTCTTTCATGAGCATTTTATAGTTTTCATTATAGAGATCTTTCACTTCTTTGGTTAAGTTTATTCTTAGGTGTTTTATTTGTAGCTATTGTAGATAGGATTACTTTCTTAGTTTCTTTTTCAGATGGTTTACCGTTGGCATATAGAAATGCTACTGATTTTTTATGTTGCTTTTGCATCCTGCAACTTTACTGAATTTGTTTATCAGTTCTAATAGTTTTTTTTTGTAGAGTCTTTAGCCTTCTCTAGATATAAGATCATATCATCCACAAACAAGGATAATTTGATTTTTTCCTTTCCAATTTGGATACCTTTTATTTCTTTCTCTCATCTAATTGATAGATACTATTGTAACAGTACAAAATGATCATTGATATGAATTCAGATTCCACATTGCAGCTATCACTTGTCAGGTTTTGGTGTAGTATTAAAAAAGAGTATCTACAATTATATGAAAAGGCTACTCAAATACCCCTTCCTTTCCCAAATACATATCTGTGTAATGCCAGTTTTCTACATATACTTCAGCCAAAGTAACATATTACAACAGATCAAATGAAAAAGCAGATATGAGAATCCACCTCTTATCAGGTCAGACATTAAAGAGATTTGCAAAAATGTAAAGCAATGCTACTTTTTTTCACTAATGTCATTTTATTTTGGAAAATATAGTTATTTTTAATAAAAATATTATCAACATTATATAATGAATTTGTTATTTTAATGAAATAAAAATTAAATAGTTTTAAATTTCTCAACTTTAATTTCTAATGTGATAGCTATAACCCACATAAACAAATGCTTTTTGGGGTCCCCAATTATTGTTAAGACTACAAGGGGATTCTGAAACCAAAAAGTTTGAGAACTGTTGGTGTCAGTCTCCCAGCTCACACTGAGCCTTTTCTCTAGTAACTGTCCTCCGTCTCGTTGATTTACCCAGGCTGTGGTCCTTATCCTCTTCCCTGGATCAGTGGATTGAGGGATAGAGGGGTTGATGGATAGGGGTGTGGGGCATGGATTTGGACTCCATCTTATTTTCCTCTTATAATTCAAGCCAGTCCGAAAGAGTGTTGGTGTCTATCCAATGCCTGACCCCATAATACATAATGTAAGTTACTGTAAAGGGTCAACTTTCCACCTAGTGTAGAGAACAAAAGGAGAAGTTGGTTTGCAGACTGAGAAGAAAATAAAGCAGATATACAAAAAGGGGTAGAGAGGAGCGACAGAAATGCATAAATTTCCAGGATTTCCCACAGACCTCCAATCCCTTGTTCTAGTTTATGCCTAAAGACCAGCTTCGGTTCTATGAAAGAGCCCACTGTCATAAAGCTTAATATTATCTTTTCCTTTAGCCAGCTTGAGCGGGCTGCTTTTACTTGCAACCACGCTGAATCATTTATAGCTAAGTAGGACACGTGTGATCTGTTATCAAACTCTGTAAGGTTTATGATGTGCTATATACATTTTAGGGTCTGATTAGCTAGAAATACAAAGCCAAAGTTTCCTGGAAATGCAAAGATACTATTTCTATATTTAAGTTAAAAAGAATTACCATAGGCTATACATGGATTAATTACTATCTTCAAAGAATTAGAACTCTATCAAACATTCTTACCACAAAATTATGCTGAACAAAATTTAATCTTTCTGTGACTGTTCAAAAGAATTTAGAATCTTGTAATGCTCTGGGGACATTACCATTTCATAAATTGCACAAAAAATTCTCATTATTTCAGCTTTCTGGTAGTTTGGATTCAGAATAAATGGGAATTTACTGTAATACTTTGAATTATTAAGTTCTGGGGAGCTCAAAGTACTACTTCAAATATACATGCATTATAGCACTTATCTTTCTCAACAGAAGAATAAAATTTACAAATGGAAACAGTTAGTAATGGGTGGATTCAGGATACAAAATCATGTTTCTTAATGTTCTAATGAATAATCCTTCCATTTGTCTATTCCAAACTGATACTGGCTTCCTTTTCTATTTCAAAATATAATTTTTTAAGCTGAAGATCACGTAGGACTAAGGCCAGCAACAAAGAATTTGAGCTATAGTTTTATTGTATTATTAAGTACACAGTGATTTGATTATAGGTTTCAACTCATAAATTTTCAGTTAAAGCTGGATCCTGCAGTTTATTTTCACAAAAGAGAAAAACTCAAGCATAATGGTAAAAAATCAAATACATTTACATATACTCCTGGCTTTCATCAAACTGAAAATATAGTTTAAAACTGCAGTCCCCAAAGCCCGGGCCACAGACCGGTACTGGTCCTTGGCCTGTTAGGAATCGGGCTGCGCAGCAGGAGGTGAGCAGCAAGTGAGCGAGGGAAGCTTCATCTGTATTTACAGCCGCTCCCCATCACTCGCATCACCACCCAAGCTCCACCCCCTGTCAGATCAGCAGTGGCATTAGATTCTCACAGGAGCATGCACATTACTGTAAACTGCGCATGCGAGGGATCTAGGTTGTGTGCTCCTTATGAAAATCTAATGCATGATTATCTGCAGTGGAGCTGAGGTGGTGATGCTAGCACTGGGGAGAGCCTGAAAATACAGATGATCATTAGCAGAGAGGTTTGCTGCACAGAGACCATAATAAATCAGTTGCTTGCAGACTCATATCAAAACCCTATCAGTGAATGGCAAGTGACAATGTAATTATAATAGAAATAAAGTTCACAATAAATGTAACGTGCTTGAATCATCCTCAAGCTGACCCCACTCCCCAGTCCGTTGAAAAATTGTCTTCCATGAAACCAGTCCCTGGTGCCAAAAAGGCTGGGGACACTGGTTTGAAATGTACAGGAAAAAAATAAAATGTTTTAATTAAAACACTTTTTTTTTTGCTCTAGCTTTCAGCCTTTACATCAGTACAGTAGTTTAATTTTCTACTTATAGATTATCTATGTTCAAATATACTTAATACATAAATGACCCTCTTGCTGCCAACCTCCCTTCGGAACATCTCTCCTTTAAAATGTAATTAGTTTCTTTCTGCTACTAAAAAATTTAATGCTCTCCGAAGCCAAAGCTTATTTCTGTATTTCCTACTATTTTGGAGTATCTGTACCTTTCCTCCTGCCAGTTAGCATGGATAATCAAAAGTGAACTGTGAGGAGAAATCTTCCACTTAGGAAACATCAATTTGTACTAAGTCTAATCTAAAACATTAATATGGAGCATGTGGTACATTCAATAGGAAAATGGCATTTAAATATTAATACTAGATAAATGCACTCGTGCAGCTATCTTTGATAATTTATAAGTTATACACTTCTAGAAGGAAGCAAGTCACTTTTTTCTTTTATGCTGTTACTCAGTAACGTTATGCAGCAACATGTAAAACAAGGCACCATTTTCCTAGTCAGAACTGACAAGGGGAAGTGAAAATTTTGGGTCCGATTTCAACCTCATTTCCTTACAGCCTAGATTTGTGTCACATGCTTGATCCTAACTGGTGCTTTCTAAATTAAATGTATATTTCTCAAACCAATATCTTAAGTGGTAATGTTCCAACAGTCCAAATGTCGATTACCAAAACAAACATTTGTTTCTCTAGCAAGTGTTTTCACACAAAAGCATTTGATTCGTGTACTGCAGCAAACAAACATTTGCTTTAGGCGGTTAAGGCAGCCAAAAGTTCTTGCAGAAACATTTCACAGGCTGGCTGGCGTCCCTCCCTGGAGCAGGGCTCACTGATGGCCGAGAATGCTTGGGAAGCCAGTTGCTGACCAAGAGAATCCTTTGCAAGACGTTGAGGCCGTTAGCACACTGAAGCAAAAAGCATCTTTTGAGAAAACGTGCTTCTGGTTATGATGTTTCCATCAGAAAACGTCTTCGCAATGCTTCATTTGCTAATGTAAATTCAGTTTTTGATGTAATCACAGAACAAAAGTCTTATGAAAGTTCACAAAGGCAGTTTTCATACACAAACATTCACACAATTCAGGAATCATTATTTATGCAACAGCCCATGAGAATTCATTACATAAATAGACCTATTGCTACGTTAAAGTCTATTTTCTCTTTTGAACAAGATGGAGATTATCTGTGTAAATATATTTTCTTAAGTGCACATCTACTTTACTGTCAAGATACAGCTTCCACATAAAAAATCCTCTTGTTTTCCATATTATTTAAATGCTTTTGGAATGAATCAATATTTCTGAGGAAGTAATTTACTTAAATACATGTTCTTTAAAGCATGAGGAAATTGATTCTTAACTTCTGCTCCAAAGACGGGGGTTTCCTAGCAACTGGGTCAAGATTGATCCTTTGGCTAGTTCCAAACTGAGAAGAGTTACTAACCCACTTAAAAGCAAAGAAGGAAGAGTGTTTCTTAGTTAAATGAATGAAAACACACATACACACACACACACACATACACACATGCACGTTCAAAATGACATTTAAAGTATATTTGATAGAATGTATGACAATATGGACCTCCTAATCAACTTGCAATAAGAGTTAGCTGAACACCTTCCATGGATTCGATTCTATTTTGGCATTGATGTGATTGGGCAAGCATGATACAGACACCAGGTAAATGGCTGTAATCATTCTAGTGACAATGGATTTAGCATGTATTATGGGCTAGTCTATATGGGTGAAATAACTTGAAACATCAGTAGAAAACAGGCAGATAACAGTCCAACCCAGGTCGGTCTGCTGTTAAAACTCTATGAACTATACTGCCTTTGCATAGGAAGCCCAACATATTTTTGGTTTTCAAGAAACTTTCAACTTAATTGTAAAGAAAATATACTTCAAAGAATTAGGGAGCCACCTGAGAAAAGAGATGTATAAATGTTAATAATAGTAAAGTCACAAAATCTTGCATTTATTGAGCGCTTACTTGGTGTCAGGGGCTGTGTCGAGGACCTGGCATCATGGAAGAGATGGAGCGTGGGCCGGGCCATGAAGTAGGCAGTGATAAGTGGAAGCAAGGAGGGAGGGTCCTTCGAGAAGATGAAACAGCATGAGCAAAGGCATGGGGGA
>NW_012135525.1:2559398-2580321 GCF_000956105.1 Propithecus coquereli
TATTTTTTAGAGTATTATTTGTCTTACAACTTGGATTAAAATGTTTTTTCCATTTTTTAATATTTATGTAGCTAAAGATACAAATCTTTTTTTAAAATATAAATTCCAGGCTTCATCTGCCTAGAAGGCAATGCCAAAATTATAAAAATATTCCAATATTTTCTTCTAGTACTTAAAATTTTTGATACATTTTCATTTACATACATTTGATCCATCTGGAATATAATTCAGTTTAGGTGTGAAGCAGAAATTTATTTTCGTTTTTGCTACTGATTTGAAATGCCTAATTATCATATGTTAATTTTCTATACATGGGTATGATTTTCGTCTGTATTCTATTTCTTTACGATGAAAAGATGAAAAGGCAAAACGTTGGTTTAATTACTATCGTTTTATTTTAAAATGTCCTGATACAACACAGCACAGCGGTTAAGAGCACAGATGCAGCATAGTAGGTAAGAACATTAGACTCTGGATCCAGGGGACACTACCACTTACTAGAACTGAGACACATTGCTTATTCATTCTGTACCTCAGTTTTCCCATATTTAAAATGGGAATGATGATGTGATTGGGAAGATTTTGTGAATTGCTATATATAAAGTACTTAAAAAAAAAATAGTGCCTACCACATAGGAATTGTTTATCATGGTTTTGGTTGTTATTATTTGTCTTAATTTTTCCTGCAAATTTTTTGCTTTCCTCTCTCATGTTCTGAATGATTTTTAGAATCAGTCCCTAGGAGGGCTTCTCAAGGGATTTCCCAAAGATAGTTCCCTTCTTATGAGGAATTCTGATGCCACCTGTTGAGAGAATTCATTCTTTTTAGCCTGGCATATAGTAAGCACTCAATAAATGGCAGTCATTATTATAGTTGGGATTATTATGTTGGAAGGAGCAGCAATGGTGCAAAGTGAATACATCTTCCTCAGATGTGTCCTTCTCCTCCAGTCCCAACAGAGCCTATGGGAGAGAGCAAAGGGAGAGAGCTGGGGGCATGGTGTAGGGGGAGGGTGCTGAGGAAGCAGCTTCTCATATTCTTTTGGGGGAATCTGTAAGTCAGACTCTTTCTTGCCCCTCAGAGCATTCTCCTGTGGTCCTTTCCTTTAGGAACTTTTGTGGGAATTAGGAAAAAACCACCCCATTTCTGTATTTCAGCTATGGTTTTCACATATCTGGAGAAGATAATGCTCCCAAGAACTGCATTCAGGGTTTAACATGGGCTTTAGCACAGAGATATTCAGTTGCTTAGCTAAAGCCCACGGGGGCCAGCAGGCGACACAGATCAGTGGTCATCCAACTTTCTGCTCATGAACCTCCTAAAAGTATTTTGGAATACCATGTACCCTTTATCCAATTTTCAGGTTAACATCTAAAAATTTTTAATCATAAGCTTAATAGTTATTTTTTAAATGGTAATTACAGGTATATACTAAATTACATTTTAAAATAAAAGTTGACATCACTCCAATAAAATTTAAACAACATAGCAATTTGATATTACCATCAACCATTAAAAAAACAGAAGTTTTTATTTGATACAGAAATGTTACTTCCTTTTTCTCCTTGAACTCATATTTTAATTTGTTTTACCATTTTATTCCAATGTGTTTGTTTTCAAGTGTTTTATTCATCGCTCTATCAGACTTCTCAATAACATAAATAAAAACACAAATTGAAATTTTGTTTCCTGTGACCATAAGGCCATAAGCGTTCACAAAATTTATTTTCTGGAAAAATTGATCAAAATATACTTTTAACATTTTTATGAATTATTATTCAACATAAAATTAAAATTTTATTTAAAATGCATATCTATATAAGATGGATGGGGTTGTATCTTTTCCCATTAGTTCATGTATGCATGCACTGATATTATTTAATGCTAGAATGAGATAGCGTTCAGCACCAACTCTGTTGCTATTTTTGGTGTTTATAGATATAAAGGCTGAGAAACCTGGTTTATGAAAATAAGTACATGGGAATAGGAACTGTTTTGTTACATCAACATCAATATTTTGAATTGTCCCATTGTCACCCAGAAAGTTGTAACACCCTGAGGCAATAGAACCACAGTTAAGAGTTGAGATGGGTAAAAGGTTAGGTTCTCGGGAAGGAAATGTGGGGGCAAGATGTTTATTCAGGACCAATATCTGTGAAATGAAGGAGGAGGAAGTAGGTCTGGGCACAGAAGAAATCTGCAACACCTTGACCACCCTGGCAGGGAGCTGGAAGTCAATACTGCCCATTAGAGCTGTCTTGGGGACGGGTCTTTGTAACCCCCATATGCTTGCTCGGGTACCAGGTATGGGGCCATCCAGGGAAGGGTGTGACCTCGGGCAGGTCCGCTGGCCACACCCTCCACAGATGGGCAGTCTAGTGGTTTCCTAGGGCTGCCATAACCAGTTACCACAAACTTGTAACTTCAAGTAACAGAAATTTTCTCTACCACAGTTCCGGAGGTCAGAGTCCAAAATCGAGGTGTTGACAAGGTTGGTATTTTCTGGAGGCTCTGACGGAAAATCCATTCCACCCCTTTCTCTCAGTTTCTGGGGGTCCCTGGCAGTCCTGACTTTCCTTGGCGTGCAGGGGCACTATTCCAGTCTCTACCTCTGTCTTCACAGGGCCTTCCCCTCTGTGTCTCCGTGTCTGTTTTCTCCTTTCCAGTGTCTTATAAGGATACTCATCATTGGATTTCAAGCCCACCGTAATCCAGGATGATCTCATCTCAAGGTCTACATCTGCAAAGACCCTTACTCCATATAAGGCACCATTCTGAGGCTCCAGTGGACCTATCTTTTGGGGGTCACCATTCAACCCAGTGCAGGCGGCAAGTCCTTTGTGGAAGGGGTAGCGGGGCAGCATAGCCTCATATCTACCCCTTTTTGTAAAGTGGGAAAAGAATGATTGTAAACGGGAGCTGAGAAAAAAACAGGACAAATGTGAGGCTCAAAAGACGAGTAGGTTGCCAAGCAGATCAGCTTTAGAAATGAGAACATATGGAAGTGGAGCGTCTGGAAATTGATACTCCTTGGAAAGCTTTTGTGTACCCTAGGGTGACAAGTAACCCAGTTTGAGGATTTAGTGCAAGCTGATTATTTACTTGCAGGAATACAGACCTCAAGTTGCTAGATCTCCAATTATTTAAAAGAACTAGAAATTCATGCTTTAAGTACTTTCTCCTTGTTTTTAAATGTTGTCAGGTAATTCAAAACAAACAAACAATGTAGGCCCAAGAAAAAAATGTGTGTGGGCTGAATATGGCCTCAGAGGTAACCTGTGCTTTGTAATGTTTCTATGCCTGCACCTACTATGGTAAGTAGAAGAAATATCATAGTAAGCAGAAGAAATGCACCTGCCTTTGATGGCTACAGATTTGCCATCTCACCTACAGAGCTGTATTAGTCGGGGTTTCCCAGATAACTAGAACCAATAGGGTATATATGTATACAGAGAGATTCATTTTGAGGAATTGGCTCACACAGTTGTGGGGGCTGACTGGTCCAAAATTTGCAGGGCCGGCTGGTAAGCCAGAAACTCTGGCAGGAGTTAGTGCTGCAGTCTTGAGGCAGAATTTTTTCTTCTCCTGGAAACCTCAGCTTGTGCTCTTAAGAACTTCCAACTGATCAGCTTTCCAATTAGATCATTAAAAAAAAAAAGAGAGAGAAAGAACTTCCAACTCATTGGACAAGTCCTGCTCACATTATTGGGGGTAATCTTCTTGACTTAAAGCCAACTGATTAAAACCTTCCCAGCAACACCTAGATTCATGTTTAATTAAATAACTGGGTACTATAGCCTGGCCAAGTTGATACATAAAAGTAACCATCTCAAAGCCATTACTTGCCATGTTGAATTGAAGAAGCTAAGAAGTGGGAGGGACCATATGGGTTGCCCGGCTCAGTGGCAGGCACCTCATGGTACAGAGGAGGAAAGTGAGGTCCAGTGAGGTGACGTGACTTGTCCAAGGCCACACCGCTGGCTAGGAGAATGAAAACTCAAAGCAATGCCCTGGACTCCGGGGCAGTACTCTTTCCACCATTCTACCCTCCTGCAACTCAGCGTCTCGAGACCAAAACCACAGCATGTTAGAGAACAAAAGCTCCTTAGAGATCATAGGGGCCAAACCCCTCATTTTACAATAAGGTCTAGAAACATTAAGCTACGAGGATTTTGGTTCCCAGGGAAGAACATTTCCCACCACACTTAATGGAAGGGGTAGCGGGGCAGCATAGCTTCACATCTGCCCCATTTTGTAAAGTGGGAAACGAGTGATTATAAAGGGAGCTGAGAAAAAAACAGGATAAATGCGAGGCTCAAAAGGCACTGCCTTTCACACAAGGTAGAGACGATTGCACTCAATGTAAACTGATCTCCGTTAATTTTTTTCTTTCAAAACATCTTCTCTTGTAGGAGCTTGTTTTCTTATCATTGACTTCCCATGAGTGCATAATGATCAACAAAACAAAACAAAAGCTGAACTAGTCTGATTAGTTGGGAGTTGAATTAGCTGGGTGCCAATCAATGTTTCCCCTGAAACTGTAGCTATTCACTGGTTGTATTTCTAGAGCAGCAAGATCAAGAGTTAAGCAGTTCCTTTATGGATCAGCTTTTGAACTCCTTCCCTTTCTGCTACACTGGTGGTTCTCTCAGAAGACCATAGGAGTGGCTCCATTTCAGTAGTTCATAACACAGTGAATTCTAACTCTAATCAGTTTTATGTCACATTACACCCATTGCTCTGGCTCTTTCAGATATCATAAGTCACATTTCCAAACCACCTTCTCCCATCATATGGCCTGAACTCAGCCCTTCCCAGCCATAGACCAGAAGGAATGGCTCTTATAATTACATTTTTCCATTTTCCAAGTGTAGCTGTAATTCAGCATAACATTCACATGTACAATCCCAGGGTGGTCAGGGACAGTACAGGGCATGTTAGGGTGAGGAAGGGAGGCCAGTGTGAGGCCCTCTGAGGGCTACGTGTGAGAGGAAAGGGGTTTTCCATGTCTGGGAGCTGTACTGGTGAGCAAGTCCTTCGTTTTTCCTAACTGCTGTTTGTGAAGAAGCTCTGACTTCTATTTCCAACTGGGTCTTGATAGCTCTCCTATGATTTGCTTATTCTTTGAGCAAGGCTTAAAATCAGAGGGTTTTTTGGTTGCTGGAGAGAATGGCCAAAAAAATGGTCTATTTACAGGGCTCAGCCAAAGGAAATGAAAATACCTAAAACCACATAAACTTCTCTTCTCCCTGTCCCTTTCCCGTCCTTAATTAAAACGTTTTTAAAAGGGAGGTGGAAGAATGAATATAACTTAACAATAGCATGGAGTTCACTGTTTGTCTAGGCAGGAAGCAGGGAGAACCAAGTCTCTGGATGTCACATGTCCTCTGAAACAGCAGTGAAGGGAAAATTATTTAGCAAATTCTATTTATTTTCACAGCCAAAGTCACGATTCTTTTCCCACAGAATCAAGGCCTAGAATCCTGATATCAAATTTAACAATACCAAATTCTTTATTTTCCAAGATAAATAGTTTTGGGAAATGGCCAGCGGAATTTTCCACTTCAGTTAGCCACAGCGGGGAGTTTACATTGTTACACAATTGCAATGAAGTTTAGTAATGAGCATCACGATGGAAAATTAATAAAAGCTCAGTGTAGCCCGGCCCATTCAAGTAATTGTCAATTAAGGCTACAATCAATACCGAGGTAATAGCTCATGAACAAGGATAGCTGGGTACTTACTTCATTAATGTTGCAAATCGATGTCGACCATTTGGGAGTAAGTGCAGAGAAATGAGCTCATATATTGGAGGTAATCATAGTTGGGGAACTTGCTGGCTAGAAGGAGACTTAGGAATCAGAGTCTGCAAATAGACAAATGTCAGGGAACAAACCAATCTGGTTAGCAGAGTGTTCTGGTTAGCAAAAAGTGAAACCTTGTTTCAATCCTTGCTGCTGAAATCCTTTGAAAGTACCTCAGTCTCTTTTCCTACACTTGGGAAGCTGATCAATTCGTATTTTTGTCCCCTTCCTGTTTACCTTGAGCTGCCTGTAGTTCTTCTGCCATTAAAAAAAAAAAAATGGCTATGAATATTTCTTTCACAGTCTTTTGTAGCACCAGGTGACCCTCCCTGAGCTGTGTCTGTTTATTCAACAGGTGGGCCTTCAGAAGGCACTTGCTCAGAGAATAATCTCTTTAGGATCAGCACTGGTGGGCACCGTGTCTTCCCCGGCGCTCTTCCTCCCTTCAGCACCCTCCCCCGCAACAGCACCTAAAACAAATACGTACATAATATGAAGTCAGAACGTATCCCGGAAATAATTTTAAAATTATAGGCCTAATGGAAGGAAAAATAATCATATAGAGAATACCCCAAGAAGTGCATGGTTGTTGACTTTCCAGTCTAAAACTGGAAAACAGTACAAATCCAGCCCTATAATCATACTAATAAATTTCACTGCCTCCCTCTTGTCATCCAAAGAATTTATTTCCTTGACCTTACTGTCTGAGACTTTATGGATTTCTTTTTGCCTTATATCCTTAAGCATCATGCGCAGCCTATGGCCTGCACGGACACTTCTGGCCTCTGCTCCTCTTCTTCCTGTGGATGCTCGTGGCTCCATGCTGTGCGGTGTTTCTCCCCATCCCTCAGTTCGGATGTGAGCACTCGCAGAATGCCGTGATGTTGGCGATGCCGTATGGGAAAGAGAGAAATGGTGACAGGTCACATGAGTCAGGGACAAGCCTGGATTAGAAGGCTAAGAGGGGATTCTAATGACAACCTTGTAGATCTGAGACTTGACAACCTTCCACAATCTTAGTTGGTTTCAGAGGCATTTTATGAAGAACATGTTTAGAGTATTTCCATTTGGGACTCATGGAAAAGCAGATACCTGGGCAAAGTGGAAATAGCAGGTAGGACGATGGGCTCAGTGGCACCCAATCCCTTAATCTAAGGGTAGCCCTTTAGTAGACAAGTGGAAAAGAGGAGCCTAGAATTGGGAGAAATGGACAATTACTGCGCTCCTGCTGTGAGTGCCAGGCACTGGGCTAGGTGCTCCACCGGCGTCATCTCATGTAAAGAGCTATCAACTCAGAGTTAGGAAACAGGGATTTAGGAGCAATCTTGTGTGGCCTTGGAGAGAAGTAACTTAACCTTTGTCAGGCCTCCATTTTCCCATCCATGAGTGCTGTCAGGATCCAACAAGACAATGCACTTGGCAGAGACAAAGCTCTCTCCTCTAGAGTGCTCAGCATTAGAGCACAGCATGGGTTATGTCTGCACACACAGATCTGGGGAGAAAATACAGCAAACTTAAACAGTGCTTACAATTATTCAATAATAACAATAATGAAAAAGACATGTTACTTTTTTGTATTGAATTCACCATGATTTTCTTTTCCAAACCAAGTGTTCTCCTTTAGGAAGAAGCCATTGGGAGTCCATAATTATGCAATAGCAGTGGAGTCATCTGCCCTTGCTAATTCCAGAGGAGCTGTAAATTAGGATACACACATGCAGCCAAAGGAAACCATTTCCTTGCCTGTCACCTCGTATGTCAACCATCAGTCAGGAGCAGGTTTTTATGGCCCCTGGTAAGAGCCAGGAAATGGGGCACCCTGATGGAGCTGCAGACAGGCCCTGGACGACCCCGCCACTAACTGCGCACATTTGTAAGCTCGCCTGCCAGGAGATGCTTTCTTCACAGAGTTAAAATATGAAGTGTTTACTATAGCACTTCATGAAGATTCCCCCCTCCACAAATTCCTCCTCCATGGAGGCCTCCCTCCCCGTCACCTTGTTCCAGGGGGCCTCAAGTTGCTCCACATAAAGCGTAGGGAGAAGGTACCTCCCACATTACAAGCTGCTCCTTTCCAAAGGTGTGCAAGACGCATGCATGCACCTGCCTCCACCAAGTTCCAGCACCACTGGGTCCCAGTCTACTCGGGCCTCCACTGGTGCCCAAAGTCCATGTCAGTCCCTCTACTATTTTACATCGTGGTGACCAGCAAGCTGTTGATCAGAATTGTGCACTCTACCTCTTTCTCTCCAGTCCAGCCACCTTGACGGAGTTACACTGAGAGAGGCCCAGATAAGGGATCCAGGGAGTGTTTCAAGAAATAGCCATTTGAAACCCACAACTGTATTTGTTTTAGGGATGTTGTTATTTACTATCTCACAGAAAATTCCTGTATGAAGACCATAAAACATTTTCTTTGATCCAACACTTAGAAAGAGCTAGACTTTTCCTGAGGTGCTGGTTTCTTATTATTGCTCTTAATTTCATTTCTGTGAACGTAGCAACCGACCTTTGCTCCCTTTTCACTGCTTTCCAGAAGACTTTGTAATTCACCTCTACTCAAATCTATTCATTAAGGATTTTTAACCACCAACTTTAACCCTGATTTTATCTTATTTTTCTACCCTCACACTCCCTTGATCTGATGTCATCATTTAGTTTTGTGTTTTAATAGTGTACATAGTTCCGTCCACAATTTCAAAACTTTTTGGAATTGGATGGAGCATAAATAGGTAAAAAGCAGACCATCCATCCCAACATTTTTTGAGCACTTACTCTATGCCAGGCACTATGCTCGGTGCTGAGACACTTAGAGGAAACTGAAGTACATGGCTGTTCCTGGGGCATCCGCAGCCTGGGTGTGCTCTAGTGCCCTGTGGACCTTAGTGACTGAAAACTGCCACCAGGCAGACTTTGCTTACGTTGAACCCTGGAAATGTGGGAGCCAGAGCCATGACAAGGAAGGGCCAGTTCTTCTGGTTGTGCAGCTTATGAGTCATCCTTTTCCCCCACACTTCCTGCAATGTACAGGGATTGGTCTTCTGTATGCTGGCTGTTTGTGTCTGTCTTTCCTCTAGAATGCTAAATCTCCAGCACAGTTCATACCTACAAATGCCAGGCAAGAGAAGGGTCTCAGTTAATGTTCATTGACTGGATGGGTGGATGAAGAGATGTCACTTCCCTGCTTAAATCCTTTAGTTTTTAAAACCATACTTAGCATAAAATTCAAATTCCTTACACTGGCCTGCAATGACCTACATACTATCTGGAATCCGTCTACCCTCCTACCTCTCTGACCTCCTTTGCTTTACTATCAACCTCCCTTCTTTTGTTAGTGCCAGTGCCTGGAAGTTTTTGTCCCCAGGATATGCCAAGGTCAGATCCTTTCTTCGTTCAGGTCTCAGCTCAAACGTTAGCACTTTCGAGAGGCTTCCATCCAAATGAAAGTACCATCACTACCAGGCCCTCCGTCACTAAGGATTGAATGGCCCTGCTTCTTTGACTTCAGACCACTCACGTGGACTTTCACATCCCACATAGACTACTGAAATAACTGCCGAATGCACAAAACCAAGTTCATTGCCTAGTGCAGTAAGGGCATCACTTTGATGGAATCATAAAAGCATCTTAGGAGGGGGAGGTCAAGGGTGGGGATATTGATAAGTTTTGAGGATCTACTTTAGGTGGGTCTTTCAGCATGGAGACTGATATAATTGTACAGCGTTTGTGGTATAATGGTTTAGGACTGAGAAACACAGTAAGGTGAGTGCTTTACAGGGGGCCTTGAAGAGTGTGCAGACCATTTGGGTTACACTGAGAAGGGGCCAACCACCCTGATGAAGACCAGGGGAGAGACTGTTGTTCAGATAAATGGATTTTCGGGAAGTTCCTGAAACAAACAATAACATTATTTGCAACGTCATCATTTGGGGACTAGAATTTTGTGCAGTTGTGCAAATAGTTGGATCATGTTAGCATGGACAGTAATGGTTTCAGTTCTGTATGAAATTACTATGTTTATTTATTGACTCCTTTATTATCTGTCTCCCCACCACCACCACACACAGATATAACTTCATATGTATGTAATTCCTCTATCCTGCTCGTTTCTGTATCCAGAATACCTACAATGGGACCTGGCACCACATGGGTGCTGAGTATTTGTGCAACTTAAGTATTATAAAATCAGGACTTTGTTCAACAGGAGAGTCCCGAATGCTTCATTGTCAACTCCTTGCTGAAGTCTAAGCAGCCCCTATTTCACTTAGCAGGAGCCCATACAGTGGATATCTGGGCATTGTGTTTAGGCTACGGTGCTCCCAGGGTCTAAAGGGGTTCATTCTTTCATGTATTCAGTTAATAAATGTTTTATGAGCCCCTCCTATGGGTCTGCCGTGGTTCTGGGGTTCTGTCATATAGAGCATCTGACAGCTAAATGCCATCTGCAAAAATGGAGGGGTCTGAGCAGATCCGTGCCTCTCGCCCCTCCACGCGCCTGAGCTGGAATAACAGTAAGCGTTTTCAGCCGTTAAAAAGACCTGCTAATAAAGGCTATTTAAAGACATAAAGAAACATATAACATTAAACATATATAATGATATGTGAAAGAAAGCTATATTTATATATTAATATGTACTATGTATATTAATATATACCCTTATATGTTTAATGTTATATATTTTCTTATATGTAAGAAAATTTCTATATGTTAGGTATTTTCTTATATATAATGTTATAGAGGAGAAGATGAAAAAGCATATAATAAAACTGTATGTTTGGTATAATCTAAATTTTATAAATAAATATGACAATAAGTCTCACACGCATATATAGACTGACAAGGAATAAACCAAAATGTTAGCACTGATTAACAACTCTAGATGGTAAAATTATGGCTGGTTTTTATTTTTATTTTTCATACTTCTCTATATTTTGACAGTGAGTGTATGTTTTTTTTTAGAATGGTATTTTAAAATGTCACTTTCCTGTTTGAGGGTGGGGAAGGTGGGAGGGTTGCCAGATAAAATACACGATGCCCTGTTAAAATTGAATTTCAGATAAACAACGATTTTTTTTTACTGTAAGTATGCCCCAATATCACATAGGACATACTCATACTGAAAAGTATCCATTGTTTCATTGTTTATCTGAAATTCAGATTTAACTAGGTGTCCAGTGTTTTTATTTGCTAACTCTGGCAAACCTAGACTGTGGGAGGTGCTCATCAAAATCATCCGGAGAGCTCTTTTGAACCTGTCCTCTGTCCCCCACTCAGATGTGTCTACCTGCCAGCATTCAAATTTTGAAATCTTCTCCCAGATTTATCCCAGATGCCGCGTTGCGTTGGGGAGCCGTGCAGCGCAGCGTGCTGCGGCCTGACCGGGCTTTAGGAGTATTTCAGTCATGTCTCTCCTGTTCTCCCTGGTGGAACTTAGTGCATTCGACACTGTGAGGACAACTTTTCTGGAGGCTGCCAGCCCCTGCTGACCATGTGCCGACTGGCCTGGGCTCTCCCACCCTAGCGAGGCTACGGCGCAGACGTGGGCAAGCTGGCTGGCGAGGAAGCTCTCTAGGGCGCCCTGAGACCTCTGGCCTTTAAAATCCAGCCCTGGACGTCTGGGTCTCCAACAGGCCCTGGGGTTAGACAGAGGGAGGGCTGCCTCCCCAGAGCACAGGAGTCTGGCAAAGCCAGCCACTCAAGGCCAGGAAGCAATTGAACTATCCCGGCTGCGTGTAAACTCTCTCCTCCAGCCTTGCCACCTCTGCCATGGCACGATGTGCTTCTGCCAGAGGACAAATGTGCCCAGAAAGAATGATCTCTCCAAGAGGAAGTACCTAGGATCCATGGCCGGTGGCCACACACGGGCTTGACACCTTTGGAGAACCGTGAGGAATCCACAACACTGCCCTTTTAGGAGACCATTGCAAACGGACTTGAAATAACCCCATGTGACCACCCTTCACAGAATAATACTGGAGGAGCTAAACATTAGCCAGGATTTGTGAACATGGACTTCAAAAAAGTGGTAATTAATGAGGTGAGGAGAAACAGTGGGCTTTGATCAAGGCCCCTGAAGCCTCTAGGCCTCAGTTTCACCATCTGCGAAATAGGTGGGTTGAACAAGGTGATATATGCCTTTTAATTTCAATGTTCTGGAATGTTAATTTTGGGAGTTAATTGGAGTTGGGGGGGGTCAGTTTTTATGAAGCAGAATGATGACTCAGATAAACCCAACATGATTTACTAAGTCTTGCAGTATAGGGGGAAAGGAAGAGATTAATATTTCTTAAGTATTTACTTGGTGCCAGCCATTGTATATGTTTGATTTCATTTCTATGCTTTAGAACAGCTCCTAGAGGTCACTATCATTATATTCATTTTATATCTAGGGAAATGGAGCCACAGAGATGTTAAGTGATTTTCTTACAGCCACACAGCAAGTGTAGAGCCAAGATTTGAACCAGGAGTATCTCCTGCTGAACCTGATGAACCATACCATGTGGACCTCCCCTGGCCACCTGTGTTGCTGAGCCGAAACTGAAGTAACCTGTGTTTCCCAGCTCTCACCAACACCAGGTGAGGTACAGAGATACTATGACATTGCGATCAGCACAGGATAGACATGAACAGAATAGAATAGAGAGGCCATAAATAGGCCCACTCATAGAAAGTTACTTGGTTTATGGAAAAGGTAGCCTGTTCAGTGCAGAACAGTTGGCCCTTTTAATAAATGGTGCTGAAACACATTTTCATATTTTTAAAAAAGAATATCAATCATAATTCATATTATGTGCAAAAATTAATGCAAAATGGATATAGACCTAAAGCTGAAATTTTCTAGGAGAAAAAACATGTGAGTTCATGTCAATGATTTTGGATTTGGCAAAGAATTTTTAAACATGACACAAAAGTATTGATCATAAAAAGTTAATAAATTGGAGTTGATTTAAATTTAAAACTTCTGCTTATCAAAAGACTTCATCAAGTAAACAAATAAACAAGAATTTGAATACAGACTACATAAAAAGCTCCTACAAATAAATATCAAAAATCCCAAAATAAAATCACAATTAAAAATCAGCAAAAGATTTGAACTAGTAATTTACAAAGGATGATATCCAAATGACTAATAAGTATCTGGACAAGAATTCAACATTATTATTCATCAGGGAAATGAAAATTTAAGCCTCAGTAAAATATTGGTATATATCCATTGGAATGACTAAATTAAAAAAAAACTAGAGATACCGGCCAGGCGCGGTGGCTCATGACTGTAATCCTAGCACTCTGGGAGGCTTAGGCGGGAAGATCACTTGAGCTCAGGAGTTGGAGACCAGCCTGAGCAACAGAGAGACCCCCGTCTCTACTAAAAATAGAAAACATTAGCCAGGCATGGTGACGTGCACCTGTAGTCCCAAGCTACTCCGGAGGCTGCAGCAGGAGGATCGCTTGAGCCCAGGAGTTTGTCGCCACGGCACTCTAGCCCGGGCAATAGAGCAAGACTCTGCCTCAAAAAATAAAAATAAATAATTAAAAATTGGAGATACCAAAAGTTGTTGAGGATGTGGAACAACTGGACTTTTTAGACATTGGTGGGAATGTAAATAAATATAAACACTTTATAAAACAGTTTGGTAGTGATCACTAAAGATAAATTGGGTATACCTATCTATGGCCTAGAAATTCCACTCCTAGATATATACCCAAAGTAAATATATCCAAAGATAGTCATATGTAAGAATGTTTGTAGCACTTTTATTCATCAAGCTCAAACCTAGAAATCATCAAATGTCCATCAAGAGAAGAATGGATAAATCTACTGTGGTCTCTTTATATATTCTGAGTGGAATATTCAGCAATAAATAAAGAACAAACTATGGATACGTGAAACAACATGGATGAATATCAAAGAATTATGTTGAATAAAAGAAGTAAGGCACAAAATAGTACATGTGCTTTGATTCTATATATGAAGCTCAAAATAGACAAAGCTAATCAATGTCAGTAAGAGTCAGAACGGTGATTATCTCTGGGTTGGGGGAGATGACCAGGAAAGGACTCCAACAGAAACGTCCGGTGATAAAACGTTCTATGTGTCTGGGTGGTCTTTCTAGTTTGTAGACATATGTAAAAATTCATATGTCTACATGAATGTAGTACATACAGAGCATATAGGTTTGTGCACTGTACGACATGTAAGTTATACCTCAATTTTAACAAAGAAGAAAAAAAATAGACCTGAATGTATATGTACCTTGAACTAGTAAGACTGTTCATGTCAGTTATAAAGTCAAATGTCAAATGATGAGTGAAGCATTAAATAGATCATGACACCTCCATTCTGTGAAATATTATATTCCCTTTAAAAATAACTTCAAAGAATTTTTAATGACATGGAGAAGTGTTCAGGATATTATGTTAAAAACCAAAATGATTAGGATACAAAATCATACCAAAATATTATCCCAATTTAATTTTATATATATGGAGATTTTTAAAAAACTGCTAAGAAATAAACCAAAATATTAATGGCAGTTATATTTGGTTGGTGGGATTAGAGATTGTGGCAGTTTTAATACATAGCTTCAAACTCTTTGACACTCCTCACATCTACAGGTGACATCTGTGCCCCTTCTTTTTGAATCTGAGTTGACTTGAGACTTTGGCCAAAGAGTATGGTGGAAATGACACCATGTAATTTCTCATATTGGTTCATAAAAGTACTTGCACCGCCTGCCTTGGTCTTTGGAACACTTATTCTTGGAGCCCTGAGCTTCAAAGTAAAAATCCAACTCCCTTGAAACTACCATGCCACGAGAAAGCCCAGGCTACATGGAGAGGACATGTGCAGGCTCTCCAGTCTACAGCCCTGACAGAACCCAACCTTTTATTTATCCCAGCCCTGGTGCCAGGCATGCGAGTGAAGAAGTTTCCACCTGCTCCCAGACATTCAGTCTTCCTAACTGAGGTTCCAGATATGCTGGAGCTGAAACAAGACATCCTCACAGTGCCCTGTCTGAATTCCAAAGAACCTGTGAGCATAATAAATGGTTGTTTTAAGTCACTCATTTTGGAGTGGTTTGTTATTCAGAGAACTGGAATAGAGATAATGTTTATTGTCCTTTTGTAGTAATTAGTAAGCAAAAACTAAACAAAAAAAAATTTTAAAGAATACAGAGTCTCAGCAGCTTTCCTCAGCAGAACTTTCATTAGATGGGAAGGAAAAAGAAATAGTTTGTGTCACCCCAAATGGCTTTCCGTATAAAATGTGTCTGATACCTCCTACTTGCCACCATACAAGACACCTAGGGATGCATGTTCCCAGGTAGAAAGTGCTGCTGTGATGTGGACATGATTTCCTGCTCTCTTTAGGGCTATCCAAGGGATATGATGGCTTTTCCAGTTGCAGGACTGCTTGAGAAAGCTTGCAGTTGATTTCACAATACACTGAGTACATACCACACAGCCTTGAAAAGTCATAGTTCCCTCCAAAACACAACCATAGTTAATCAGAATGTTTGAAAAAGCTCCACTTAATGAAAACTTATTAATCCAGGGTTAACCCAAAACCTCCTTGATATGAATCTTCCTGATATATATGGGGTTTAATTGTCAGGATAATCATACCTGCTACAACAAACCCAAAAATGTACAGTGGCTTGAATCCCATAGACATGTCAAGCATTCTTACTTATGTTACAGTCCCGGTAGGCTGATCAGGTTGGTGGGGGTGTCGTTGCTGACACAGGCTCTGCCATCTTCAATATGCGGCTTCCAAAGTCACCTGGTAATTTTCTCCATTCCTGCCAATCACAAGTGGGGACAGAGAACAGAAAAAGGCTTATGGGAGGTTTGATTGAGGCAGAGAGTTCCATTCCATTCCATTGGCTAGGACTCAGTCACATGGTCTCCCCTCAGTGCAAGCAAGCAAGGCTTGGAGAAGTAATCTGTCTGTGAGCCCAGGAAGAAGAGGAAACAACTTTTGGTAAACATTTAGCAGGTTCTACCACAGTAGTCTGTATGTTGATTTTCTAAGTGGGTCAACAGAATAGATCCTTCTTTAAAGGAATAAAATTTAGCAGGGGTCCTAGGTTATCATTCTGAACATTGATGCTTATTGTTCAAGAGTTAAGTGAATAAATAAGGTTAGCATGATCCCATTCCAACTCTATAAGTTTTATCTTTATTCAGTGTTTTATTGTCATTCACTTCTTAAAAAAAAAGAAAAAAAAACCTAATAATTACATTCCACATGGCAAGGAACATTCATATACATCATTTTACTTCACCCTAACAACAATCCTGTGACTATACGTTTTCACTCCCTCCATCCCACGTTACATATTTAAAAAATGAGTTTTACATAGTTGAAGGGTTTGCCCCAAGTGGCAAAGCTAAAATTCTAATCCCGTCTTTTTATTTCTGAATCCATGATCTATAACCCTCTTTAGAGAGTTCTAAGTAATAGACATAAACTGTCAGGGCACTACCTGGATCTCTTTGGGCTTTTCCATTTCAGTGCAAGCTGCCCAGCTCCAACTACCAGCACCTGCCTCTCCTCACTTGAGGACTTTCTCTTGCTGCTGGAGGAGCGAACCCTCAACTAATGAGATAAGGGTTGTGGTATAAATATCTCAATGTCTTGCCCCTGGGAGTGAGGGTAACTCTGAAGTGCATATTTACACTGGCTCCCAGAGTTCCCCAATAGGATCAAGCTCCAATTTTCCTCAGTGATGACTTGCTTGTAATGTACACTTTATTGGCTGCCTTCCCTTCCCTGACTCATTTTCCTGCTCTCTCGCTGGTATTTCCTTCACCTCCCAAATAGACTCTATTTACACTTAAATGCTTGTCTTGGGTCTGTTTCTGGGAGAACTCTAAGACAATTGAGTTCCTTGGAAACAATGTTTCTTAAACTTCCTAGCACTCATTACCATTGCTGCTTTAGTCACTGGGTGTGATCTTAATATTGGTCTTCTCATCCTCTGGTGGAAATAAGAACACAATCCCTTTCCTTGTCCATGAAGGCATAAATTTAAAAAGATATTAGATAATTTTTTTGCCTTTCTAGTTTTCTTTGATACTGAATAGAAATTATTTTTACAACTGGCCTTTTTTATTCTGGTATAATTCACATACTACAAAATTCAACATTTAAAAACCTCCAATTCAATGGTCTTTAGTATATTCACAGGATTGTGTAACCATTACCACTGTCTTAGATCATTTTCTGCTGCTATAACAGAATACCACAGACTGAGTAAGATATAAAGAATAGAAGTTTATTTGGCTCACGGTTCTGGAGGCTGGGAAGTCCAAGCGGCCGCATCTGGTAAGGGCATTTTTCCCACATCATAACATGGTGGAAGGCATCACATGGTGAGAGAAGGTTAGAGTATGTGAGACAGGGTGGGAATCAGCCCAAACTCAACCCTCTTCGATAACTAACCACACTCCTGAGATCCATTCTTAAGGGGCGGAGCCCTCATGACTTAATCACCTCCAAAAGGTCCCATGTTTTAATACTGTTACATTAGGGTTTAAGTTTCTAACACATGAACTTTGGGGGGAGAGGCACATTCAAACCATAGCAACCACTATATAATTCCAAAATTTTTTCATCACACCAAAAGAAAACCCATACCTGTTAGCAGTCACTCTGCATTTTTCCGTATCCCCAACTTCTGGCAACCATTAACCTAGTTTTTGTCTGTGTAGACTTGCCTATTCTGCACATTTCATATAAATTAAGTCTTCCAACATGTGGTTTTTTTGTGCCAGGATTTTTTTACTTAGCATAATGTTTTCAAAGTTTTTCAATGTTTTCAATGTAGCATGTATCTGTACTTCATTCCTCTTGGTGGCCGAATAATATTCCATTGCATAGATATACAATATACTTATCTATTCATCAGTTGATGCACACTTGGGCTGTTTCTACCTTTTTAATATTATAAATAATGCTGCTATGAACATTTGTGTACAAGTTTTTGCTTGAACACCTGTTTTCAGTTCTTTTGCATATATACCCAGGAGTGAAATTGTTGGGTTCTATGGTAACTCCATGATTCATCAGACTGTTTTCCAAAGTGGTTGCATCATTAGACAGTCCCACCAACAATGTATGAAAATTCCAATTTTTCCACATGCTTGGCAACACTTATTTCCTATATTTTTGTTTTTGTTTTTTAAAAATTATGGCCATTCTAGGGGGTGTGAAGTGGTATCTCATCGTGGTTTCGATGTCTATTTACCTAGTGACTAATGATAGTGAGCATTTTTCAAGTGCTTATTGTCCATTTGTATATCTTCTTTGAAGAAATGTCTATTCAAATCCTTTGCCCATTTTTAAATTGGGTTATTTGTTTATTGTTAAGTTATAAGAATTCTATTATAGATACTAGACCCTTTCAGATATTTTGATTTGCCAATATTTTCTTCCATTCTTTAAGTTGTTGTTTAACTTTCTTGATAGGGTGCTGTGTTTTCTTCTAAGGGTTTTATAGTTTTAGCCTACATTTAGATCTTGTGTTAATTTCTGTATATGATATGAAGCAGGGGATTTAACTTCATTCTTTTCCATGTGGACATTCAGTTGTCCTAGCACCATTTGTTGAAAAGACTGCTATTTCCCACAATGAATAGTTTTGGTATCCTTTTCAAAAATCAATTGACTATAGATACATGAGTTTATTTCTGGACTCTCAAGTCTATTCAGTTGAGCTCTGTGTCTGTCCTTTCATCAGAACCATACTCCCTTGATGCTATAGCTTTGTATTAAGTTTTGAAATCAGGAAGTGTAAATCCTTCAACTTTGTTCTTATTTTTCAAGATTGTTTTAGCTATTCTGAGTTCCTTGCATTTTCTACACAGCTGGAGTTCCTTAATTCCTCCTGCAGGACTCTTTAGCATGTACTATCCCAGCTAAGAAAGCCTGAATCCATGCATCTTCTAGGAGCAGGTCTTCTTATTAGGTAAGTGTTGTCTGGCCTCAGATATCTGCTCCACTACCAGAAACTCCATTATTATACTTTTATTCCTTTAAATAAGAGACTTGAAGGACCACAGGAGTCAATCAGGGCAAAGCACAGAGGGAATCCAGTCAAGAATCCTGATGAAGGGTTAAGAAGCAGTCTCATTAAGGGCACAGGCTTCAGAGGCCAACAAAGCTCTGCCACTGCTTGCTGTGTGACTTTGGGTGAGATGCTTAACTTCTTTGAGGTTCATTTTCTTCATTTTCAAAATGGGAATAATAATATCTACCTCCAGAATTGTTAAGATAATGAATAGGATCATATATTTAAAGCACCTAGCAGGGGGAGAAGAAGGGAGACCTTGAATTATCTTTTTAAAACTGACTTTCCTGTTCCAAGCCTGATAAGCTCAAGGGTCAGGAATTGGGGCCTGTAAGTTTATTAGGAGCCCACCCAAGCCAAGTTATAGACAGGCCTGTTTTCCTTGAAAGGCTTCTGGAGGAGGGATTAGTGCCTGGGAAACCCGGAAAAACCAAAGTCAAAGGTGAGTAAATGAAAAGTAGGGGAGCTTCTTTCTAGAAGGGTCAGAGTTAGGAAAGATGCAGGGAAGGGGAAAGGGGTTGTGGCTTTCAGAATAAGATTGAGAGAAAAAGGATTCAGTAGCACTGAAGATGGAAAATCCATAAGGAGCCTTCTGCCTACTCAGTTCTTCTAATGTAAGAAAAATATTAGCAAAGAAGGCTCACACCAACACCCAGAAGGCACTTTGGGGTTTGGATTTTCTTCCTCAGGTATATATAATATAATCTTATACAAATTACAGGAGGAAAATGAAATTAATGTTGATTTTTATTTACATCTTCATTTATTCACTGGTACTTGCCTGGCACCTAAGACTTATGTAAAGATCTGGCTCATGTTTAATCCTGGCTTTGGATTCTTGCGAGACTACAGACCACACATCACCATTTACTTACAGAACACAGTAGTCAGCACTCATCCCTCCTTCTCCAGTAGGCCACATCTCCTGATAGCAAAGCCAACCTTGGGTTTGAATGTAACGCCAGCTGCCTGCAAGTCCTGAAACATGCCCTCTATACCTAGTGATGACAAATTACATTTTGATTCATGCTAACACCCATTTACTTGTAGTTCTACAGTTACAGAGGTATGTCAAGAACAATTCTGAATCTGCATCTGGTCTCAATGGGAAGAATTTGTGATTAATCAGCAATGTCTGGAATGGTAGTAAGGAGTTACAAGTATAGGTCATGATTGGTCATGACTGAACTATGCAAGAACAATGCCTATTAAATCAATAAATTAACATGTTATTTGTTCCATTTAGAATAAGAAGGACACAAAGTTTAAAAGATGCATTGAATCCTCAGGTTCCAAGGTAACAGGTGATATACCCACACTAGACCCAACCAATCCCTGGAGGGAAAAGGATTTTGGGGAGGAGAGTTTCCCACAGCAAGGAGAGAGGTTACAGGTCCATGTTCTCTCTGACTGGAAAGGAAGGAAATTCCTCTCATCTTCTATTTCATTTCTAAAAAGATTCAGTGAAAAAACAAGTTGTTTCTATATAACTTAATTGAATTTTTAAAAGTTTATCACCTTCTCTTTATTTTGTTTTGTTTTTTGTGGCTAATTATACATAACAAATTTACCATTTTAATCATTTTAAGTGTTCAGTTTAGTGACATTAAATGAACCATCACCACTTTTCATCTCCGGAACTTTTTCATCCTCCATCACCACCATCCATCGCTAGAAATTTTTCAAATTCCCAAACTGAAACTCTGTAACCATTAAACAATAATTCCTGATTGCCCCTCTGTCTAGCTCCTGGCAACAACAATTCTACTTTCTGTCTCTATTAATTTAAAGACCCCCCCCCCCATATAAATGGAATCGTACAGTAATTGTTTTGTGTTTGGCTTATTTCACTTAGCATAATGTGCTCAAAATTAATCAACGTTGTGACATGCATCAGAGTTTCCTATCATTTTTAAGGTTGACTAATATACCATTGTGTATATATACATTTTGTTTATCCATTTACCCGTTGATGGGCACTTGGGTTTCTCCCACCTTTTGGCTATTGTGAATAATGCTGCTATGAACGTATTTTCAAGTA
>NW_012135525.1:2580611-2582038 GCF_000956105.1 Propithecus coquereli
ATCCTAATGGATTTTGGGGAAGTTTAAAGATCATACTAGCTGTTCCCAAAAGGTTGTGGGAAAACCAATGAAATAAGATATTTTTATAGAGGATTTTTCTTCCCCTTAATCTTTGAAATATCATGTTATCATTCTTTGGGTAAAACACTGGATAAAGCATACCATATTTTTAAACAATATGCTTAAAAAGGTTTTCCCAATAGTATTGCCTAAGCAGATAATTCTAACAGCTTTATGAACAAAGATGACCTTGAAAAAATTCCACATGTCTCCCAAGTTTCTTGAAGCCTTAGAGGAAATGTTGCCTTTGGAGAGATTTTCCACATGCAGATCTGGGACTGTTGGCTCAGAGTTAGGTCATCATTGACTTCCCTCCCTGCCAGAACAGAAAGTTCTGGTTTGACTATGAACCTCATGTTTATGGGGCAACTTATTATTTGAAGTACTGAAGGACTGGCATTTGGACAAAGATGCAGCAGACATGGTCCCTTCCTTCAAGGAGAGCTGCCAATTGTATGAGATTAAAAGTGGCAGGTGAAAAGTGTAGTTCACATTACTGGTGAGAAAGTAAATGTTGTGGGGCTTCTGAGGGCTCTCCTCATGGCTATGGTGATTTGGGAAGGCTACCTGCACATAATGGAACATATTTGGGATCTTGAGGACTGGGTAAGTCTGAGAAGAGTGTGATGTAATGAGAAGTGGGGAATATTCCTAAGAGGAAGAAGATCCTAAGGAATTGGAGGAGGAAATAAATCTGCTATTTGCTCGTGCTACCTAGAAGCTTAAGGAGTGACCTGGCCAGTGTCCTCATCCCCAGCAAAGCTGTGCTGCAGCCTCCACAAACAACTGCAGCCTAGGATACTGAGGCATCTTTAGACACCACTTATTTTGATTACAGCTGAAGAAATCATGAAGAGACTACACTATTGCACCCACCCAGAACCAAAGCCAAAGCACCCTACTGAACCAAAACTATAGGACACATCTATAGGAAAAAGTCTTTCCCTATGAAATCTACTTTGTAAAATTGGAAGAAGGAACTGTTCCATCAGACATGAGAAACATGAAAAAGCAAAGAAACATGACAACTCCAAAGGAACACAATAATTCTCTACTAAGAAAAATCCCAAAGAAAAGGAAATCCACGAAATGTCTGAAAAGATATTCAAAACAATAATCTCAAGGAAAGTCAAGATTCAAGAAAACACAAATGGGTAATTAAAATTAAAAAATCAGGAAAAAAATCTATGATCTAAATGAGAAATTCAACAGATATGAACAAAACAAAAATCCTGCAACCAAAGGATTCAATGAATGAAATAAAAAATACAGGTGAGAGCTTCAACAATAGGCTAGATCATGTACAAGAAAGAATTCTCAATTTGAAGACAGATCTTTCAAAATAACCCAGTGAGACAAAAAAAAAA
>NW_012135525.1:2584849-2587216 GCF_000956105.1 Propithecus coquereli
TCTATGGTAGCTACAAAAAATAACATAAAATACATAGGAATACATTTAACCAAGGAGGTGAAAGATCTCTACAATTAAAATTACAAAACACTGATGAAAGAAATTGAAGAGTACACAAAAAATGGAAAGACATCCCATGTTCATAGATTGGAAGAATTAATATTGCTAAAGTGACCATACAACTCAAAGCAATCTACACATTCAATGCAATCCCTATGAAAATATAAATGACATTCTTCAAAGAAATAGAAAAAGCAATCCTAAAATTCATATGGAACCAGAAAATCCACAAGTAGCCAAAGCAATACTGAGTAAAAAGAAAAAATCTGGAGGCATCGCACTGCCTGACTTCAAAATATACTACAGGGAAGAGATGGAGCAAGGTGGCTGAGTAGAACCCTCTAGCAAACATCACCTGCAGAAACACCAAATTGAATAACTATCCACTCAAGAAAGACCTTTATAAGAATCAAAAATCAGGTAATCATTCATGGTACCTGGTTTTAATATCAAGGAAAAGGGCACTGAAGAGAATATGAAAGACAGTCTTGCATTGCTTATACCACCCATCCACCATTCCCAGCAGCACTGTATTAGCAGCAAGTAGAGGGAGAGAATCTGCGTGCTTGGGGGAGGGACAGTGAAGTGATTGTGGGACTTTGCATTGGAACTCAGAGCCATCCTGTCACAGGGAAACACAAAAGAGGGAAAAATGGTGCCAGTGCCCAAGAGGGGACATTTAGACCAGCCCCAACTAGAGGGGAATCTTGTGCCCCAGTGGAAGGAACCTGAATTCCAGCTACCTCCATCACAGGCTGATGAAAACAGCCTGAGTTCTGGAATAAATTTTTAAGGCAGTCAGGTCACAAAGACTGCAGTCCTTGAGCAATTTCTGCATTACACTTGGCTCAGAGCCAGTGAACATGTGGTGCGTGTGACCCAGTAAGACCAACAGAGGTGGGCAAGTGAGTACCTCTGTCACCCCTCCCCCAACTTTGGACAGCTTGGGAAGAGTCTTCTTCCACTTGGGGAAAGGAAAGGGAATAGTACAGCAGACTTTGTCTTGCAACTAGGGTACCAGCTCAGTCACAGTAAAATAAAGTACCAAGCAGATTTCTGAGGCCCCTAATCCAGGCCTTAGCTTCTGGAAGGAATTTCAAGACTCACTCTGGACCAGAAGGAACCCACTGCACTGAAGGGCAGTACTCAGTCCTGGCAGGATTCACCACCTGCTGACTAAGGAGCCCTTGGGCATTGAATAAACATCAGAGGTAGCCAGGCAGTAGTTGCCACAGGCCTTGAGTGATACTGTGCTGGTTTCAGGTGTGACCCAGTGCAGTCCTAGCTGTGGTGGCCACAAGGGAGTGCTCACATCACTCCTCCCCCAACTCCAGGAATCCCAGCATAGGAATTGAGACTCTTTCTGTTTGGAGGAATGAGAGGAAAGAGAGTGAGAGATTTTGACTGGTAATTCAGGGAATCTCCCATATCTTAACCAACTCCACCAAGGTGGTACCACCAGGAGTCTACAAGAGTCATAGCATTACTGGCCTTGGGGTGCGCCCTAGTGCTGACCAAAGATTTAGATCACAACACTCAATTCCATTGGAATAAACAGAAAGCCTTCTCAAGAAGGATGGGTACAAACAAGCCCAGATTGCAAAGATGAGAATAAATACCTAACTCTTCAATATCCAGACATTGATGAACATCCACAAGCATCAAGAACACCCAGGAAAACATGACCTCACCAAATGAACTAAATAAAGCAACAACGACCAATCCCAGAGTGATGCAGATATGTGACTTTTCAGAAAGACAATTCAAAACAGCTCTTTTGAAGAAGCCCAGTGAACTTCCAGACATTGCAGAGAAGGTATTCAGAAGCTTATCAGATAAATCTAACAAAGAGATTGAAATAATTTAAAAAATCAAGCAAAAATTCTGGAGCTGAAAAATTCAATTAAAAAACTGAAAAGTGCATCAGAGTCTCTCAAAAGCAGAATCGATCAAGCAGAAAAAAGAATTAGTGAGCTTGAAGAAATGCCATATGGAAATACACGGTCAGAAAAGAAAAAAAATAAAAAAGAATAAAGCATACCTACAAGATCTAGAAAATAGCCTCAAAAGGGCAAATCTAAGAGTTATTGGCTTTAAAGAGGAGAGGGAGAGAGAGAGAGAGTGGGGTAGAAAGTTTATTCAAAGAAGTAGTAACAGAGAGTTTCCAAACCTGGAGAAAGATATCAATTTTCATGTACAAGAAGGTAGTAGAACACAAGGCAGATTTAACCCAAACAAGATTACCTCAAGGCATTTAATAATCAAGCTTTCAAAAGTCATGAAAAAAGAAAGGGTCCTAATGGAAGA
>NW_012135525.1:2587266-2588682 GCF_000956105.1 Propithecus coquereli
GTAAACACCAACCAAAAGAGTGGAAGAGTAGCTATATATGTATAATACAAAGTAAGCTTTCAGCCAAAACACATAAAGAGAGACAAAGAAAGTCATTATATAATGATAAAGTGGTCAGCAAGAAGATATAACAATTGTAAATATATATACATCTAACACCAGGGCACCAAGATATACAAATGAAATATTATTAGAGCTAAAGAGAGAGATAGATCCCAATACAATAATATCTGGGGCCTTCAACACCCCACTTTCAGCATTGGCCAGATCCGTTAGGCAGAAAATGAACAAAGAAACATTAAACTACCTTACAGGCCAAATGAACCTAATAGGCCTTTACAAAACATTTCATCCAACAGCTACAGAATATGCATTCTTCTCACCAGCACATGATACATTCTCCAGGATAAACCATATATTATGCCACAAAACAAATGGCAAACAAATTTTAAAAATCTAAATCCTATTGAGTGTCTTCTTAGACCACAATGGAATAAAAAACTTAAAAAATCAATAACAAGAGGAGTTTGAAAAAAAAGCTATACAAATACATGAAAATTAAACAACATGCTCCTGAATGATGATGGGGTGAAGGAAGAAATTAAAGAGGAGATAAAAAGTGTCTTGAAACTAACAAAAATCAAAACTCAACATACCCAAAACTATGGGATACAGAAAAATCAGTGCTAAGAGGGAAGATTATAGCAATAAATGCCCACATCGAGAAAGTGGAAAGATTTCAAATAAACAATCTAACCATGTACCTCAAGGATGTAGAAAAGCAAGAACAAACCAAACCCAAAATTAGTAGAAAAAAAGAAATAATAAAAATGAGGTTAGAACTAAATGAAATAAAGACTTAAACTACAATTATGTTGTTTTCTTTTTGTCAAAGAAATGACAGCTGGTTCTTTGAAAAAATAAGCAAAATTGACAAATCCTTAGCTAGTCTAAGAAAAAAAGATAGAAGATCCAAAAATAAAATCAGAAACAAAAAAGAAGACATTATATCTAATAACACAGAAATACAAACAATCATTAAGGACTACTATGAACAACTAACTATATGCCAACAAATTGGAAAAACTAGAGGAAATGGATAAATTCCTGGACATATATAACTTACCAAGATTGAACTATGAAGAAATTAGAAAACCTGAACAGACCAATAACAAGTAATAAGATTGAATTAGTAACAAAAAATCCTGCATCAAAGAAAAAGCCCAGGACTGAATGGCTTTAGTGCTGAATTCTACTAAACTTTCAAAGAAGAACTAACACCAATTCTTCTCAATATATTCCAAACAATTTAAGAGAAAGGAATTTTCCTAAATCATTCTAGAAGGCCAGCATTACCCTGATACCAAAACCAGACAAGAACACAACAAAAAAAGAAAACTACAGGGCAATATCCAT
>NW_012135525.1:2592367-2734743 GCF_000956105.1 Propithecus coquereli
AAAAAAAATTACTTTTACACAAAGGATCACAGAAAGGAAGGAAGGAAGAAAGAGAAGACCACAAAACAAGGAGCAATCAAATAATAACATGGAAATATCATGTCCTTACCCATCAATAACATCGAACGTAAATGGACTAAATTTTCTGATCAAAAGTCATAGAGTGGCTGAAAGGATATAAAAAACAAGACCCAATTATTTGTTGTCTGCAAGAAACCCACCTCACATATAAATACACATATATACTGAAACTAACAGGATGGAAAAAGATATTCCATGCAAATAGAAACTACAAAAGAGTAGAAGCAGCTGTACTTCTATCAAATAAAATAGATTTCAAGAATAAAACTCTAAAAAGAGAAAAAGAAGGTCATTATATAATGATAAGGGGGTCAATTCAGCAAGAGGACATAACAATTAAAAATATATCTGTACCCAACATTGGAGCACACAGATATATAAAGTAAATATTATTAGAGTTAAATAGACAGATAGACCACAATACAATAATAGTTGGAGACCTCAACACTCTGCTTTCAGCATTAGACAGATCATCCAGAGAATTAACAAAGAAACATTGGACTTAATCTGCATTGTAGACCAAATGGACCTAATAGATATTTATAGAATGATTCACCCAACAGCTGCAGAATACACATTCTTTTCCTCAGCTCATGCATCATTCTGAAGGATAGACCACATGTGAGGCCACAAAACAAGTCTTTAAAAATTAAAAAAATTGAATTGATATGAAGCATTTTTTTCTGACCACAATGGAATAAAAATAGAAATCAGTAACAAGAGGAATATCGGAAACTATACAAACACATGGAAATTAAACAATATGCTCCTGAATGACCAGTGAATCAATGAAAATATTAAGAAGGAAATTTAAAAATTTCTTGAAACAAATGAAAATGAAAACACAACATACCAAAACCTATGGAATACAGTAAAAGCAGTACTAACAGGAAAGTTTATAGCAAGAAATGCCTACATATAAAAAGTAGAAAAACTTCAAATACACAGTGTAAGGATGCATCTTGCAAAACTAGAACAAAAAGAGCAAACCAAACCCAAAATTAGTAGAAGAAAAGAGATAATAAAGATCAGAGCAGAAATAAATGAAATTGAAACAAAAAAAATACAAAAGATCAATGGAATAAAAAGTTTCTCTTTTGAAAAGACAAACCAAATTGACAAACCTTTATCCAGACTAACAGACTAACTAAGAAAAAAAGAGAGAAGACTCAAATAAATAAAATCAGAGAGAAAAAGGAGACATTATAACTGATACTGCAGAAATTCAAAGGGTCATAGAGATTACTATGAGCAACTATATGCTAATAAATTGGAAAACCTAGAAGAAACAGATAAATTCCCAGACACATACAATATACAAAGATTGAATCAGAAAGAAATCAAATACCTGAATAGAACAATAACAAGTAATGGGATAGAAATAATAATAAAAGTCTCCCATCAAAGAAAAGCCTACAACCCGATAGCTTCACTGCTGGATTCTATCAAACATTTAAGGAAGAACTAATAACAATCCTACTCAAACTATTTCAAAAATCAGGGAGGAGGAAATACTCCCAAACTCAATTTATAAGGCCACTATCACTATGATACCAAAACCAGAAAATGACACAATAAAAAGAAAACTATAGGTCAATATCTCTGATGAACACAGATGCAGAAATCCTCAACAAAATACTAACAAATCAAATTCAACAACACATTAAAAAGACTATTCGTCATGATCAAGTGGGATTCATCCCAGGGATGCAAAGATGGCTCAACATACACAAATTAGTCAGTGTGATACATTATATCAACAGAACGAAGGATAGAAACCATATGTTCATTTTAATTGATGCTGAAAATGCATTTTATACAATTCAACATCCCTTCATGATAAAAACTCTCAAAAAACTGGGCATAGAAGAAACATACTTTATCATGATAAAGTCCATATATGGCAGACCCATAACTAGTATCATACTGAATGGGGAATAAATAAAAGCCTATCCACTAAGACCTGGAACAAGACAAGGATGCTCCTTTTTACCACTGTTGTTCAACATGGTACTAGAACTTCTAGCTAGAGCAATCAGGTAAGAGAAAGAAAGAAAGGGTATCCAAATTTAAAAGGAAGAAGTTAAATTATCCTTGTTTGCAGATGATATGATCTCATACTTAGAGAAACCTAAAGATTTCACAAAAATCTATTAGAACTGATAACTAAATTCAGTGAAATTGCAGGGTACAAAGACAACATGTGAAAATCTGTAGCATTTCTGTATGCCAACAGCAAAAAATCTGAAAAAGAAATCAAGAAAATAATCCCATTTACAATAGCTACAAATAAAATAAGATACCTAGGAATAAACTTAACCAAAGAAGTGAAAGCTCTCTACAAAGGAAACTATACAACACTGATAAAAGAAATTGAGAGGACACAAAAAAATGGAAAGATATTCCATGCTCATAGATTAGAAGAATCAATATTGTTTAGCCATGTCCAAACTTTCCAAAGCAATCTACAGATTTGATGCAATCTCATCAAAATACCAATGACATTCTTCAAAAAATAGAAAAAATAATCCTAAGATTTATATGAAACCACAAAAGACCCAGAATAGCCAAAGACATCCTGAGCAAAAAGTACAAAACTGGAAGGATCACATTGTCTGACTTCAAATTATACTACATAGCTGTAGTAACCAAAACACTGTTAACACTATTATAATGTTTTTAAAAAGATTTTTTCTGTAAAATTTGTATTCTGTCAAAAGGCCACACTCAAAGATCTAGAAGGCCACATGTGGCCCCAAGGCCACAGGTTCCCCACCCCTGCATGGTACTAGCATAAAAACAGACATATAGATCAATGGGACAGAATAGAGAACCCAGAAATAAATACACACATCTGTGGTCAGCTCATTTTTGACAAAGGTGCCAAGAACACACATTGAGGAAAGGACAGTCTCTTCAATAAATGGTGCTGGGAAAATTGGATATCCATATGCAGAAGAATGAATGAAACTGGACTCTTTTGCTATATACAATGATCAAATAAAAATGGGTTAAAGACTTAAATCTAAGTCTTGAAACTATGAATCTACTAAAGAAAACATTGGGGAAATGCTCCGGGACATTGATCTGGACAAGGACTTCTTTAGCTCAAAAGCACAGGCAATTAAAGCAATATTGGACAAACAGATCACAATAAGGCTAAAAAGCTTCTGCACAGCAAAGGAAACAATCAATAAAGTGAAAAGACAGCTCACAGAATGGGAGAAAATATTTGCAAACTACCCATCTTACAAGGGATTAATAACTAGAATATGTAAGGAGCCCAAACAATTCAATAGAAAAAAACAAATAATCCAATTAAAAAATGGACAAACGTCTGAGTAGACATTTCTCAAAAGGAAACAAAAATTGTCAACAGGTATATGGAAAAATGCTTAACATCATTAGTCATCAGATAAATGCAAATGAAACCTATAATGAGATATCATTTCACCCCAGTTAAAATGGCTTTTATCAAAAAGACAGGCAATAATGAATGCTGGTGAGGATGTGGAGAAAGGGGAACCCTCATACACTGTTGGCAGGAATGTAAATTAGTACAAACACTATGGAAAACAGAATGGAGGTTCCTCAAAAAACTAAAAATAAAGCTACTATTTGACCTAGCAATCCCACTGTTGGGTATGTATTCAAAAGAAAGGAAACCAGTATATTGAAAAGATATCTGCATTTCCATATTTATTGCAGCACTATTTACAATAGCCAAGATTTGGGATCAACATAAGTGTCCATCAACAGGTGAATGGATAAAGAAATTAGGACATACATACACAATGGGATATTACATAGCCACAAAAAGAATGAAATCCTACCATTTGCCACAATATGGGTGGAACTTGGAACATTATGTTAAGTGAAATAAGCTAGACACCGAAAGACAAATTTCACATGTTCTCATTCATATGTGGGAGCTAAATATTAAAACAATTGATCTCATGGAGACAGAGAGTGGAATGATGGCTACCCTAAGCTAGGTAGTAGCAGGAAGAGGGTTATAACATGGGGATGGTTAATGGGTATACAAATATAGTTAGATATTGAGGTAGAATGAACAATATTTGATAGCACAACATAGTGACTCTGGTCAATTATAAGTTATGGTATACAATAAAATAACTAAAACGGTGGAATTGAAATGTTCCTAATACAAAGAAATGATAATTGCTTGAGGTAATGGATATCCCAATTACCCTGAATTAATTATTACACATTATATGCCTGTATCAAAACACCACATATACCCTATAAATGTATACAACTATTATGTACCCATAAGAATGAAATACTAAAAAAAATTAACTGAAAAACAAAACATACTACAAAGTTATAGTAACCCAAACAGCATGGTATTCGTACAAAAACAGGCACATAGATCAATGGAACAGTATAGAGAACCCAGAAACAAATTCACATATTTACAACTAACTGATTTTAACAAAGGAATCAAGAACATACATTGGGGAAAGAACAGCCTTTCAATAAAAGTTCTGGGAATATTGGATATCCCTATGCAGAGGAATGAAACTATATCCCTATCTCTCACCACATATAAAAATTTACTGAAAATAGATTAAAGACTTAAATGTAAGACCTGAAACTATAATATAAAATTACTATAAGAAAACACAGGGGAGATGCTTCAGGACATTGGTTTGGGCCAACATTAACTTCAAAAACACATGCAATAAAAGCAAAAATAGACAAATGGGACTATATCAAACTAAAAGTTTTCTGCACAGCAAAGAAAACAATCAATGGAGTGAAGGGAGAACATGCAGAATTGGAGAAAATATTTGCAAACTATTCATCCAACAAGGGACCAATATCCAGAATATATAAGGAACTCAAATAACTCAATAACAAAAATAAATAAATACATAAACAACAACAACAACAAAAAATTAAAAACCCCACAAAAACAAAGACAAAAACCTACAAATAATCTGATTAAAAATGGGCAAAGAATCTGAATAGACTTTTCTCTAAAGAAGACATACAAATGGCCAAGTATATGAAAAAAAATACCTAACCTCACTCATCATCAGAAAAATGCAAATTGAAACCACTGTGAGATAGCATCTAACCCCGGTTAGAATAGCTATTATCGAAGAGACAAAAAATAATAAATGCTAGTGAGCATGCAGAGAAAAGGGAACTCTTATATATTGTTGGTGAGAATGTAAATTAGTATAGTCATTATGAAAACCAGTATGGAGGTCCCTCAAATAACTAAAAATAGGACTACCATATTATCCAGCAATCCCACTACTGGGTATTTATCTAAAGGCAAGGAAATTAGTATACTGAAGAGAGATCTGTACCATCATGTTTACTGAAGCACTATCCACAATAGCCAAGGCATGGAATCAACCTAAGTGTCCACCAACAGATGAATGGATAAAGAAAATGCAGTGTATATACACAATGGAATACTACTCAGCCATAAAAAGAATGAAATTCTGTCATTTATGGCAACACGGATGCACATGGGAGACATTGTGTTAAGTGAAATAAGTGAAGCACAGAAAGATAAAGACCACATGTTCTTATTCACATGTGGGAGCAAAAAAAGTTGAGTTCATAGAAGTAGAAATTACAATCGTGGTTATTAGAGGCTGGAAAGGGAATTGGGAGGGAAGGATAGGGAGAGGTTGGTTAATGGATACAAAACTATAGCTAGATGGGAGGAATAAATTCTAGTATTCAATAGCACTATACGGTGACTATAGTTATCAATAACTTATTATACATTTTCAAATAGCTGCAAGTTGAATATTCCCAACACAAAGAAATAATAAATGTCTGAGATGATGAATAATCTACTGTTTGAGGTGATGAATATGCTGATTACACTGATTTGATCATTCACATTGTATGCATGGTTATTGAAATATCCATCTGTATCTCATAAATATGTACAATTATTATGTGTCAACTAAAAATAAAAATTTTTAAAAATCTCAGCTATTTGTAGCCTCAGTATAAGGTTGCCTAAAAATCAATCAATAAGAGGATCTTTGACATCATCTTTTTTCAAGGAGGAGGTTTTTGAGGAGAGGAATGATACCATCAATTTACTGTTTAGAAGGAAGTTTCTAGTAGGAGGGTGTGGATCCATCTGGCAGAAAGTAGAGAGAGGAGATGGGAGGACCTTTATATTCTGTGATGGGAGGCTCTAAACTTCAGAGTTGGCTGGCAGTAACACTAAGGGTTTCTCGTAAACACCCCACTTTTTGTATATTTACTGTCTGCTCCTGACACCTGGTGTCCTTAGGCCTCCAGCCCAGGCCCAGCCTCTGGTGAGCCAGAGCCGCCACGTGTAATCTGCTCTGCCTTCCAGGACTTCACACAGGTTTTCTCCTCCTTCCTCCCTAGAAAACTACCCACTGTGGCAGGGGACAGGCCCACAGCCAGCCTGGGAGAAGAGTCAAACTAGCCCTTCTGGTTTAGATACCCATAACAAGACTTTAGGAACTTTAGGATACCTAAATCCTGCCCATAGTTTGGCCTTAGTCAGAGGGAGGAAATCAGAAATTACAATAACTAAAGTAAAAGAAGAAAATAAAAATCAACAGTAATTTCTATCATCAGGAGTATAGATTAGGTTTTGCTGAGGTAACAAACAATTCCCAATATCAGTGGCTTAAAACCACTGACATTTTTTTTTCTTCAAGCCACATGATCATCAAGACAGAAGGTCGACTGGGGCTTCCAGTCAATGCCGTCATCTTTCTCCCTCTGGGACACAGGCAGACAGAGCTCTCACCTACCGTTTGGAACATTGCTGGTTGCTGTGGCAGAGAGCTATGGAAAGTCTCACATGAACAATACTTGACCTAGAAGTGACATATGTTACCAACACTCTCATGGGGTCCTACTCAATGGAGATAGGAAGTGTGACTTCTACTGTATGCCTCAAAGGTGGGAGCCGGGAATATTTAGTCAGGAGCACAAATAACCATCATACCCGGGGCAAGTAGAGCTACACACATGCTCCTTGACTTACAATGGGTTATGTGTCAATAAACCCATTATAACTTGAAAATACTGTAAGTCAAAATGCATTTAATACACTGCTGTGGTTTGGATGTGGTTTGTCCCCACCAAAACTCCTGCTGAAATTTGATCCCCAATGTGGCAATATTGGGAGGTGGGGCCTAGTGAGAGGTGTCTGGGTCAAGGGGGCAGATGCTTTATGAATACATTAATACCCTCCCTCTGAGGTGAGTAAATTCTCCCTGTAGGGAATGGATTAGTTCCACTACAGTGGGTTGTTAAAAAGATCCTGGGTTCCTTGTTTTCTCTCTAATTTCCTCTCTCACCTTGTGATTTCTTTGCACATTCCTGCCCCACTGCTGCTTCCTGCCATGAATTAAAGCAGCCTAAGGCCTCACCAGATGCAGCTCCCCAATCTTGAACCTTCCAGCCACCAGGATAGGGAACCAAATAAGCCTTTTTTCTCTATAAATTACCCAGCCTCAGATATTCTGTTATAGCAACACAAAACTGGCTACTAAGCATCACAGCTTAGCCTCACCTATTTTAACATGCTCAAAACACTTATTTTAGCCCACAGTTGGGCAAAGTTGTTGAACATAGAGCCTATTTTATAATAAAGTATTGAATAGCCCATGTAATTTATTGAATACAGTAAATACTAAGTGAAAAGCAGAATGGTTGTGTGAGTACTTGAAGTATGGTTTCCACTGAATGTGTATTGCTTTCTCACCATCCGAAAGTCAAAAAAAATCACAGGTTGAATCACTGTAAGTCAGGGACCATCTATACTGGTAACATTTAGGTAATTATTTTCCAGGCCTTTCTCTTTATGCACAGGGGCCTACATAGTTATCCACACACGGAAACACAGACATTTTCTGTTGACTTTGGTTTTTGTTTATTCTGTTTTTACAAAAATTGGACCATATTGTTTGTACTATTTTGTAACCTTCTTTTTGCACTTAATATATTTTTGTTGTATTTGCTTATCATTGAACACATTTTATAACTGCAAAACATTCTACTCTATGAGTACCATTATGTACTTAACCAATTTCCTACTGTTGGACATTTAGGTTATTTTCTAAGTTTTATTATATTAAATAATTATGCACTGGACATCCTCAGACATATGTCTTTGTCTACAAAAGACATATACAAAGGTACTATGTCTGTACTGTATGTCTGTACTATGTCTGTACCATTATTTCCTTAGGATACATTTCCAGAAATGAAATTGCTAAGTCCAAAGATATTCCATGTTTTATATCCAAGTTACGCTCTCACAAATGGCACTGAAGAATCCTATGAGACTAGATTCATCAGGAATGACTTGATTTTCCAGAAAGAGCTTTAACAATAACAATGATATTAATAATACTTACTAGACGAGGATGTGTGCTAAGTTCAGGTTGAGTATCCTGTACCCGAAATGCTTGGGACAAGAAGTGTTTTGAGTTTCAGATTTTTTTTTTTTTGATTTTGGAGTATTTACATTATATATACATATTGGTTCTACATCCCAAATCCCAAAAATTTGAAATCAGAAATGCTCCAATGAGCATTTCTTTTGAGTGTAATGTCAGTGCTCAAAAAGTTTCAGATTACAGAGCATTTTGCCTTTTGGATTTTCAGACTAGGGATGTTCAACCTGTATTTAATCTCATTTAACCCATACAATGTGTAAGAGAGATAGAATTACATCTACTTTCAAAATGAGACACCTGATGCACCAAGAGGTTAGATAACTTGCCCAAACTTACCCAGCCAGGAAGTAACAGTGTTGGGGATGACAGAGACTCTCTCCTTAACCAAACTTTAGTCAGGCTCCTCTGAATCCTCTTTCCGACTAGGCCTCACCCTTAGGGTTCTGTCCTTGGCTCATTTAGCCCAGTTGTAGTAAGAATCCTGCGGGGTTAGTTTAGCAAATATCTCCCACCCTTGATATCTGAGCAAATTACTCATCCCCACCTCTCCATATCTTATCACTCTGGCCTTCCTTCAGCGAGAGCCCTGTCAAGCTGGTTTAGTCAGAATCCCCTACCCCTTGTTTACTCTTAGATGTTTAAGATGTAAACTCTAAGATGTTTCCTTCTAGTAATTTTCCATCCACTGATCCCCATCCTGTTCCTTGGCTATAAATTCCCAATTGTCCTTGTTGCATTTGGAGTTGAGTCCAATCTCCTTCCCCTACTGCAAAACACCACTGGAGTAGTCTCCCTTGAATGAAGTTGGCTTTACTGTATTTAACGAGTGTCATGCATAATATTTTTCTTTAACAAGGATTTAAACCTTGTTCTGTCTGACTTCACAGCCACTGTTACATTTTTGAAACATTTCCAACAAAACCACGATTATGCTTAAAGACAAACAAATTTTATACTCAAAAGGTGCACAGCATAATGGTGAAAAGAAGTGACTATGAAAAACAAGCACAACAAGTTCTCACTAATAAGTGAGAGCTAAACAATGAGTACACACAGGCACAAAAAGATGTAAAGGACATTGGAAACTAAGAAGTGGGGAGGTTGGGAGGAGGGTGAGGGATAAAAACTTACCTGTCAGGTAGGTACAGTGAACACTGTCCTGGTGGTGGATACACTGAAAGCCCTGACTTCAGCATGTGTCCCCGTGACAAAAATATTTGTACCCTGCTTAATATTTTGAAATTTTCAACAAAAGTGACTATGGTATCAGACTGCCCAGCTGTAAGTCCCAGCTCTACCACTCACAAACTGGACACATCACTTACCTGGCCGTGCGTCTGTGCCTTCATCTGTAAAATGGGAATGATAACAGTCTATACCTCATGGAGTCGTCATGAAAATTAAGTGAGTTCATATATATGAGCACTTTGAACAATGTCTAAGTACTAGCAAGCACAGTTAAGTATTCACTATTACTGTTACCCCAGTAATATACCATATTTGATACAAAGAATACCCACCCCCCCGCCAAATAACTCCAAAAAGATGAGATTAAAAAATAGATAAACTAGAAGTGCATTATTTTCTGCCTGCATTCTCAGCTTGGCTTGAGCAGCCCCCAGCTTCCTCATGCTCTGCATTGGCCACTGCTGGGTTTGCCTGCATCTGCTTTGATTATTCCAATGGGCCACGAAGACCTGTAGTGTGGGCCTGTTAGGATGCCATCATGGACTTGGGTAATTGGTTGGGAAACAAGAGACTCAAGGAAACAGGCTTGCAGTGAGGGTGAGTCTGAGTTCCCAGTCGAAGATGAGGCCGGAAGTCCTGCAGGGGAGCGGAGGGACTGGCTCCTTATTTCCGCTTCCCAGACCCATTTCTTTTCAAGGAACCCCCCTCACCTCCAGTCACGCTCTTTTCCATTGTCTAGTTATATTCTTTACTGTTCCTCTTATTTTCTGAAATTATCTAATTTCTTTATTTGTTTGCCCATTTATTGTCTGTCTCCCTCATTGGGAAATAGGATGTCATCTATTTTATTCATGATGATATTTCCAGTGGTTAAACCAGTGCCTGGTACAGGGTAGGTGCTCCATAGACATGTATGGGATTAATGAGCAATTGAACATTCCCGTCTGTGCCCCAGAGACTGCAAGAAACTAATAAATAGAAGAGAATGAGCTTCAGAGATCATCTATGTGCTCCTTCCCTATAGCCCACCCCCTTCCACACACTCCCATTTTACAGATGAGGAAATTGAAGCTCAGAGAGGTTAGGAGACAGTCAGAGAACACACACAGGGCAGGACTTAAAGCTCCTGACTCTTTATATGACACCCATTGGTTACACCATGAGGCTTTTTCCCTTTGGGAGGAAATAGGAGAATGCAGAAATTTTCTTTGTGGGTTCAATGGATTAGAAAGTTGAAAAGCCAGGCCTTATCCCCTATCCATCTGAGTCAGAACTAATTGTGTCCTCCCTGCGTGGTTTTGAAATAGTTTTGATTTAGGAAGGAAGGAAAGAAGGATGGAAGGAAAGGACGGAGGACAGGAGGAAAAGCAAAAAAAAAAAAAAACAATGAAAGAGAGAAGGGAAATGTTAATAAGGATGTGTCTTTCTTTTTTAGTGATGGGAATTCTCCAAAGGGTCTGCTGTCCTGGGCTAAGGCATACCTCCTTCCAGGATTCTCCGGGGCCACAATTCCATTGACTCCAAGGTTTCTGTGGGAGACTAGTTTTCAGGTCTATTTCAAGAGGCAAGATGATTTGCTCACTGCCCCCTTTTGCTAGAATTTCTTGATGTTTTCCCATATCTGCTTCTTCTGGGTTACGTTCTACTTCCTCTTGCTCTATTTGTATTCCAGTTAGCCCTCACTTCCTCAATGTCCTTCCAAGTTCTTAACGAAAGATTTATCAGATATTTATTGAGCCGAGACCTATTATGTACACTTACTTTCACTTCCTTTCTATGGAGGCCTCAAACATCTGTTTGAGTAGCTTTGTTAGCCCCATTTTTCACTTATGGATGCACAGACACAGAAAAGTTAAGTCATAATTTACCCTTTTATATAAGCCACAGTACTAGAATTTGAAGCCAAATCCTTCAATTCCAAGGCCAATGCACTTTCCACTACATTGGAGCTACTTTCTCTTAAGACCAAGTGAATCAGTTAATAATGGATTTGGCTACAAATCACAGAACATCCAATTAGCAGCACCTTAAACAAATGGGAGGCTTATTTTTCTACATAATGACAAATCTGGATGCGAGTTATCAGGGCTGGCGCAGTGGCCCAGGGATGTGAGGGGAGACTCAGGTTCCTTCTGTCCTCCACGCTGCCCTCCTTAACGTGTTGGCTTCACCCTCATGCGCATTGCCCCTGGTTGTAAGATGGCTACTCTACCTACAGCCTCTCAGCCGCATCCCCAAAAGAAGAAAAAAGGGGAAGCAGCAAAAGGCCAAAGGAACATGCCGACTGGGTCTGTCCTTTATACACAACATTTCTGGGAACCTCATCAGAGGTTTCTGCTTATATCTCTTTGCGGAAGCAAAGAGGTGTCACAGGGAAAGCCCTTGCTGTATGGATACAGGGGAGGAGAGCTGGAGGTTGGGTCAGTCAGCTCAGTGCATGGCTGAAATGCTTTCTTTGGTCCCTACTTTCCTATGGCTGCCTAATTGTTTTCTGAGGGTCCTCAGAAGCATACAGCAGTTCTCAAAGCGCAGAGACTGAGTTTTATTATTAAATATCTCCAGCACCCCATATGGTGCTAAGCACAGAGCTGGTCTGAGAGAGTGACCAGTAGGGATTGATTGGACAGAACTGCCTTTGCAGGAAGGGCTTGGGAAAGGAAAGGCCTAAGAAATGGGTCATGGAGGGGAGAAGACCCCGCCAGGATCACAGGACATGTTCCTGGGATCTTGGAATCCAGCTAAAAGCTGCTGCATGGTTAGGCCTATGAGAAGGTGGAAGGGGTGTCAGAAGGTGGAAGGGAAGCCATCTTCGTCTGCCCAGCTGAGGGGAGGAGAAGAAAACGCATGAGGCCAGCCTGTATCTGTTTTTGTCATCTCACTCAAGTTTATCTATAGAGAGGAAATGCTTGCACAAATCATAAACGACATTCTTTTTTAAGCCTGATTTCCTTTCATTTATTTTAACTCTCTTGATGCTGAATCCAAGGTCCCTGATTGTTACATATGGGACGACCTTTACCATGGGAGGCAAGAGAGGAAATCTGTGAGATGTTGGAAAGTCTCCTATTCTCAAAATACCTCCTCCTCGGACCCTTAGCAGTGTGGGATGAGGCACCCTTTGAACTTCTTTTTTTTTTGGTCAAAACCTTACCTGGTGTCTTTTTCTTTATTGTTCCTTGCTTCGCCCCACTTTTTTTTTTTTTTTAACTATAGGCACTTCAAAAAGAAGAAAAAAGGTCATCATGCCACTACCCAGGTAATTCATGTTCATTTTTAAATAAATGAAAGTGATTTACCTATATATTTAATAACTTCCAACAGTAGAGCAAAGTTTAAAATGAAACATAAAAGGTTTCATCCCTCAGCTCTGCGCTTCTGCTCAGTGGTAGCCATGGATGAAATATTTTTTATTGCTTTCAGAGAATTTGTTTATGCCCTTACCAGTGTCCATGTCTGTCTGTCTGTCTATCTATTTCTATAAAATGGACACGAAAGGAATGATTCTGGACATGTAGTCCTCTACCTCTTTTTTTCTCTATCTCTGTATACACAAAACTACGTCATTCTGGCTCTGTGGCCCTGGGCAGAGTGCAGTGGCGTCATTATAGCTCACTGCAACCTCAAACTCCTGGGCTCAAGAGATCCTCTTGCCTCAGCCTCCCAAGAAGCGGGGAGTACAGGCACACACCACCATGCCCAGCTAATTTTTCTATTTTTAGTAGAGACAGGGTCTCGCTCTTGCTCAGACTGGTCTTGAACTCCTGAGCTCAAGCAATCCTCCTGCCTCAGCCTCCCAGAGTGCTAGGATTACAGGCATGAGCCACCTTGCCTGGCCATTTTTTTTTCACAGCTGTGTAATAATCCATCATATAGGAGTGCCCCAGGCTGTCTAACTATCCCTTAAGGGTAGGTTATTTCTTTTTTTTTCTTTTTCGCTATACTACAGTAAATGCATATCTCTTGACTAATATCTGTAGGTGTAATTACATAGGTAAATTCCTAACAGAGTAATTGCTGAGTAAAATGATATATACCTTTAAAATTAGATGTATTTTGCCAAGTTTCCTTCTAGAAATGAAGCAGTTCACCACCCCCTGCCCCACCAGAGTCTAACAGGGCTTGCTGTCATGGCCTTCTCAGAATGGGGCTTTATCACTGTAGTTTCTCACAGTCTGGGTTAAAAAACAATCTCTTGCTACTGTTTAATTTCCATTTCTTCCCTTATGACTAATATTGAGCATATTTTCGTATTTACTGACTGCTTATTTTCACTTTCTGGTTATTATTAACTACTGATATGCTTTGCCCATTTTTTTCCCTATTGGATTGTTCAACTTTTTCCTATTATATTTGCATGAGCTTTTTGGAAATGAAAGCAATTAGTTTTTTTTGTGTCATATAAGTTGTAAATATTTTCCCTATTTGTAATTTTTTTCTTTTAGTTTATGGTCTATTTTATCTGTTCCCTCCCCCCCCCAAAATTTCAATTTTTATGTAGTCAAATATAAAAATATAAAAAATAGCTTCTGAGTTTTGAATTCTTCTTAGATAGGCCTTTCTTATTCTAGGAACATAAACTCAGCCATTTACCCTAGCACATTTATAGTTCCTTTTTGACATTTAAATCTTTGATCCATCTGGAATTGATGTTAATATAATAAGCAAATTGAGGATCCGCTTTTATATTTTTTCTCTGATCAATCAGTTGATCCAACACTATTTATTTCCTGGCTGTTTTATTGTGTCACCATTTCATATATTAAGTTCCCATGTGAATTTGGTTTCATTTACAGACCCTTCATTTTTATTCATTGTTTCATTTTTCCCTAATACCAAACTATTTTAATTATTATAGCTTTAAAATAGTTCTAGCATCAGAGTCAGCTAGGTCTTCTCATTGTTTTCATTTGCAAGAATTTTTCTGACTGATCTTCATAATTAGCTCTGCAAACACACTTTAATAGTATTTTGTTAAGTTAAAAATTGCTTGTCAGTTGGGATTTCATTCAATTTATAAATTAATTTAGGAGGAAATGATATCTTTCCATCAAAGACCACAACTTGCCTTTCATTTCTTAAGTCATTTTTAGGTCTGTCAATAGAGTATTAAAGTGTTTTTAATAAAGATCATGCCTATCACTTGTTACATTTATCCCTTGGATTCTTTCTGGTTGCAATTTGAAATGAGATCTTTTCTTTTACCACAATTTCTAATAGGTTATGGTTTAGGAAAAGCTATTGGTTTTATACATTTACTTTGTAACTCTTCTCTGAATTCTCTCTCTCTCTCTTTTTAAAAATTGTTTTCCAGTTCGTTCTCTCAGGTTTTCTGGGCCTGGCATTCTCTTTTAGAATGTAAATTGTCCCACAAGGGATAATACTTGTCAAATCATTTATATAGTCACTGATATTTGACTAGTCCTGTTTTATGTGAGGTTGTGCCCCAGCTGTAAGTCAGCCCAGTAGGTCTGTGCTTCTCACAGTTTCCTACTTGGGGACTTCCCCTGAAAGTTCTGCTTTCCCACCCCAACCACTGCCCGTCTGCCCTCTCTCTCGGTTCCTAGAACACCCCGTGCTCTCTCTTGTTTGTGAGATTTCATGTGTCTTATTTCCCTATTCATCACTTCTCAGATCTCTGCTTAAAACTCACTTCCTTCAGAAAGCCTTCCCTGAGCCCTAGTTGACTTTACCGTCACTGCTCCCCCTGCTCTATTCCCCTATAGCTCTTTGACTAGTTTGTTCTGGAACACTAAACACACTTAGAAGTACTGCTTTCGTATCTCCTTTGCTCCCTGGACTTCAAACTCCAGGAGAAACAGAGGCACTGCTGTAACCAGAGCTCTCACCCTGCCCAGCACACGAGAGGCAACCAATGAGTATTAGTTGGATTGCAGCCTAGAGCAGCCTGAGGCAAATTTGACATTTTTTGATGTCTTTGGTTTTTATCTTAAAACTCAAAAGCATTTTGCCTTCTATTACATAATATGTCTGTATTATTTTAAGTATATAACTATTTTTTTTTTTTTGTAATGGTGGAGTAGATTAACACAACAGGAGATGGACATGGTTTTTCCATGCCATTGTGAACCACTAGAAATTTAAACTCTCCACCTTTAAGTTAAAAGATAAATGTTGACTTAGCTTCTCAATAAAGTTGTATTATTGTTATGGAATGAATGTGTTCCCCCAAAATTCATATGTTAAAATATAATGCCTGATGTAACAGTGTTTGGAGGTGGGGACTTTGGGAGGTAATTAGGTCCTGAGGGTAGACCCTCATGAATGGTGAGTGTCTCCATAGGAAGAGATATGAGCTGTCTCTCTGTCGTGTGAGGATACAACGAAAAGATGGCCATCTGCAAACCAGGAAACAGGCCCTCAGCTGATACTGGATCTGCAGAAACTTGATCTTGAACTTCCTAGCAAACTGATGAAGGCAATTATGGAAAAGGATGGGTTGTTTTTTGTTGTTCCAAAATATTTGTTGTGAGGATCAGCATACCCAAGTTTGAGATGGGTGAAGGAACCTTATCATTCACACTGTTCCGTGGGCCTCTCCATGCCACCCACATGAGCCAAAGTACTGATGAACAGTTAGTGGGCTACAGGCCGGGTGAGGAAACAGCACACACATGCCACAGACTGTGTGTGGCAATAGGGCAATAATGTTTGATGAATAAAAAATGAACTTTCCAAAGATGAATTTCCCAAAGTTGGGATGATAGACCCAGAGAAGGTAAAAAAAGAGCAGTCACCATGAAGGCTGGCATGAGCCCAAGGGGACTGCGTGCAGGCCTCACCCTCGCTCGTGCCAAGAGCCTGGCAGGAAAGGTGCAATCCCAAGGAGTGCATTCTCTCTGTTTCAGTTCAAGGTAGAGGTTGGGTACATGGACGCTGGAGCCAGATGTCCCCTGTTCACAATCACAGAGCAGACACTTACTAATTAGGTGACTATGAGCAAGTTTCTTACTCTTTCTAAGCCCCAGTTTCCTCATCTATAAGGGTTTTAATGGAAACATGAAATAATGTGTATGACGAACTTTGCACTTTGCTTGTGTTGCAATACAGGATCATCAGACATTACTATTGCAGATTACTAAATCATAACTTTCAAAAAAGCCCATTTTTCATTCCCAGATATTGATTCCCCAGATCTGGGCTGGTTACTGATTTAAGAAGTTGCCCAATCTGGTAAAGACCATTGCCCCAAAACATAATTTGCCCTTTGGCTATCTTGCAGAATTTCCTGAATTAAAGCAATCTTGACTTCCTGAGTATGACTTAGTTTATGCACATGGATAGAGCACATTCCAGGAATTACACATTATGTTAAAAATGGAAGAAGGATCCTAGTGCTCAAGGATTAAAGGAGTCAATAGGATATTTATCTTCTATACAGGAAATTGTCTTCCCTATTGGGGCCTCTGAAATGGAAGAGGTGTTGGATTAAGATGTGCCCTTAGATTCTGGGCTTGAATTCCAGATTTGCCATAAATGCTCTAGATCTGTGATTGCCACCTCCTAGGTCACGGACTGGTACCTGTCTGTGGCCTCTTAGGAACCAGGCTGCACAGCAGGAGGTGAGCAGCGGGCAAGTGAGTGAAGCTTCACTTGTATTTACAGCCGCTCCCGCTCCCCATCAGTCGCATCACAGCCTGAGCTCCGCCCCCTGTCAGATCAGCCGTGGCATTAGATTCTCATAGGAGCACGAACCCTACTGTAAACTGCACATGCGAGGGATCTAGGGTGTGTGCTCCTTAGGAGAAACTAACATCCGATGATCTGAGATGGAGCCGAGGCGGTGATACTAGTGCTCGCTAGTGGCTGCAAATACAGATTATCATTAGCAGAGATGTTTGACTGCACAACACATGTAATGCGCTTGAATCATCCCGAAAGCATCCCCCTCCCCAGTCTGTGGAAAAATTGTCTTCCCTGAAACCAGTCCCTTGTACCAAAAAGGTGGGGACCTCTGCTCTAGATGACATTTTACAAGTTATCTAACTTCTCTAACTTCAGTTTCCACATGTGTAAAGAAGGTGTAATAACGTAACCTCAGAGGATTGTTGTAGGAAGAAGCACTTGGCACAGTACTTGGGGGCAGGGGGTGTGGTACATATATTTACATATACACACATGCACACACAAGTGCACACACACATATCTGGAGAAGAAATTGTAAGTGAATCTCCAGGCTTAAGGAAACCAGTCCCATTAATTTGCAGCCTCAGTTTCTCGGGAGGAAGTTTGCAGACACTCACTTCCCCTGTCCTGAGCACCTCCCCTGTTCATTCTGGGCAGGCCTGTTTGCTGTCCGTGCACGTGGATTAGAAGCCTAGCTTGGAAATCATTCCCGTCATAAAATTTTGCCACGGTAGAAAGCAGAAAGGCGCTTCCCTTCAATCCCTGGGCACAATGGGCAGTCCGACTGTAAGAACTGCTTCCCAGCCCCACCCGCCCTAAAGCAAGGGCCAGCCTGTTGCAGCTGTGAGCTGTGAGGCGTGAGGGGCAGGGTTGAGGTACAGAGTGAGATGCTCCCTGGGGCATCTGAGGCCTCCTAATGGGATGCCAGGAATCAGGCCCTCATCCTTCTCTGCATTGGGCAGCCAGGAAAAAGTCCCCCTAGCCTTGACATATACTAGGAGGAGATTAAGAAGAGAAGGAAGTAGGATCCTGATAACACAGGTCAGAGTGTTGGGAGGCATCTTTGTGTGAACACTGACATGCCTGGGCTGGGACATAGCCACCTAGTAATCAAAAGTAAGGGTTTTGGAATGAAATGCACTGGGACCAAAACTTGTCTCTTCCACTCATTTTTCCTGGGACCTTGGGTCATGCACTTAGCCTTTCTATGTCTGTGTCTACTTTGTGAAATGGGGGTAATATTATAATAGCAGAGTACCTATCTCTTGGGTTGTTGTGAGGATTACGTGGGCTAATGCGTTTGAGGTTCTTAGCAAGGGGCTGACTCATGCCGGGGACTTGATACACTCCCTGGGAACGGAGCCTCCGGAAGTGGTGCAATGCAGCAATCCTGAACACCAGCAATGGTAATGTTAGGCCAGGCAGGGGTTACTTACCTCCAATTTATAGATGAGTTAACTGAAGCTCAGAGGATGCAAAGCCACATGACTTTACTCCATGTGCAGTTAGTTTTAGAAAGTGGGGACAATTTCAAATATATAAAAATGTGTCGTACCACCATAATTTTTCCACTCAAATTCAATAAACATTAGCATTTGCCTTTTGCTCCAGATTTAAAAAAAAATAAAATTAAAGACCACTTCCTCCCCATCAGAGTCTTCTTCCTCGCTCCTGGAAATGACTGGATGCTGATGTGTTGCTATTTGTGTTTTTATTTATTTGTTAAACATATCCATTAACAGTAATACCATATTAATTTATGTTTTTAATTTTTATCGTACTGTGTGAACTTTTTGCAACATTTTTTTCATTCAGCATTAAGTTTTTGATACTGCTTTACATTGAAACATAGATATTTAAAATACTCATTTTAAGTACTGTACACTATTCATGTACTTATTTATCAATTCTTCAATGAGGAATTTTTATGTTGTTTTGTGTCCGTGTGTTTTCCCGTATGTGATGAGAATCAGTGCTGCAACGAACATCCCCTACTTACACCTTCTGTTAATAACACAAGTGTGAGCCCTCTCAGTGTACACCTGGAGGTTCCCTCTGAGTTTATAGTAAGCCACAAGCACATCTGCAACTATACTGAATTTTGCCAAATTGCTTTTCAAATTATTTTGCTAGATTTATTTCCAGGTGCCTTTTAATTTTATTGTTATCATGAATGGAACTTTTTTGAGATATCATTTCAATTGTTGCTGGTAGATAAAAATGTTATGGACTTTGATATTTTAATCTTATATCCAGCAAATTTACTGAGCTCTCTTGCTCGTTATAATAATTTACCTCATAAATTCTCTAGGATTTTCTAGATGGATAATAGTACTGTTTATGAAAAATACCAATTTTGTTTTTTCCTTTCCAAATTTAATACCTTTTGTTTCCTATTACAGTCATATTACACTGCAAAGGACCTACAGTACAATGTTAAATAATAGCAAAGATGTGATAGTAAATATCTTTGTGTTCTTCAATTTTTAAAAGAATACAAAAAATAAGCAAAACAAATCTATACTGATAGAAACCAGACTAGTGATTGCCTTCCGGGTCAGCGTGGGCCAACAGACTGGAAGGTATCATGAGGAGATGTCCTGCCACAATGGAAGTGTACTATATTTTGGTTTTGGTCATGGTTACACTTGCCAAAATTCATTGAACTGTTATGTATAAGATTTTTACTGCCATTTGTTCCCTTTCTTCTTGATTTCTAGGAGCTATTTGTATATTAGAGATATGAGCCCTTTTTGATATGAGTCTCAAATATTTATTCCCAAAGTGAAATTTGTATTTTGAATTTGCTCATTTTTTGCTTATAGAAATTTTTTATGTAAATAAGTGACCCATATTTCATATTTTCTTTTTTTATTTATTTATTTTTTTTGTGACAGAGTCTTGCTCTGTTGCCCGGGCCAGAGTGCCGTGGCGTCAGCCTAGCTCACAGCAACCTCAGACTCCTGGGCTCAAGTGATCCTCCTGCCTCAGCCTCCCAAGTAGCTGGGACTACAGGCATGCGCCACCATGCCCGGCTAATTTTTATATATATATTTAGTTGTCCAGATCATTTCTTTCTATTTTTTAGTAGAGATGGGGTCTCGCTCTTGCTCAGCCTGGTCTCAAACTCCTGACCTTGAGCAATCCACCCGCCTCGGCCTCCCAGAGTGCTAGGAGTACAGGTGTGAGCCACCGCACCCGGCCCCTTTTATATTTTCTGAATTTTGAATTGTGGTTAGAAAGACTTTGCCCATGTCCAGGTTATAAAACAATTGTCCCACATTTCTTCAAGTTTTTTTAATAGTTTCATTTGGTATATTTAAATTTTTAATCCATTTCTAATTCATTTGTGTATTGCTTGAGGTATGGATCCAGCTTTATTATTTTTTTCAGATGGCTTTCATATGTTACTTCATTAATAGAATTTCTAATATTTTATCATCTTTATATTTCTAAAATAAACTTCTTGGTCATGATGTAATATTATTTTAATAAATTTCAAATATATATGTTATTTTAGCATATGTATGCCTGCATATGTACATATACATATGTATGTGTGTACATAGATGTATGTACATATGTATAAATGTAAACTTTTATAATTTGCTGATATTTTACTTAGGAGTTCTACATCTGTTTGAGATTGGTGAGATTGGTTTATATTTTTTCTTTCTTTCACCATCCTTTTTGAATTTTGGTAATGAGGTCAAATTAAACTCATAAAAATAATTGGGTAGTTTTTCTTCTTTTTCAAGTCTCTGAAATGCTTCTTAAAACCATCTGGGCCTGGTGCTTTTTTGTGGGGAAACATTTGACTACTGATCAAATTTTTAATCATTACATGACCTTTATATTTCTTCTTGAAAAATTTTGTTTATTCTATTTTTTTCTAGAAACAGATTTTTCATCTAACTTTTCCAATTTTTAATCTTAATACTATTCAGTAATAGTTAACAAGTCTCTGCTACATCTGTTCCCCCCACACCCCATACTGGCATCTTCTCTCTTTTTTGCCTTATTAATTTACAAAGAACCTGAGGGTGTCCTGACTCAATGTTTTTGGCCGATCACTTGAATTTCAGCGTTGGGGTGGGGGACAAGGAAGGAGCGGAGATGCACACAATAAGAACAAATGTAAGGAAAGAATCTTCTAATACTGCAGGGCAGTACTGCTCATTTTGATGGGTCATCGAAAGCTCAATTATACCTGGTTTTACTCAACTGTAAAGTAGGAATAAATATAGTATCTACATCATGGGATGCTGAGGATCAAATGAATTAATTCCAAACAACCATGTTGTTTGGCACATATAGAGCTGTCAGTCAGTATCATTAGTTGTTGTTATCATTATGTGTAAAGGAGAAATAAAGTAATGGATCCAGGTTTGAAGAACTAGGACCAAGACATTCAAAATATGTTTGTTGTGGATTTCTCACACTTGGTCCCTAGATCCTCCTCTGTCATGTGAATGCCCTCCCAGTCTCCATAGATTAATGTTGAATTACCACAGAGTGAAGTAGGGTGGCTTGAATGTGGCCGCATCTAACCTTCCACAGCCTTCCTAGAAGTTGCAGTTAAGCCTCACACGATCAGATTTAACAGAAAAGGCAGGGCTATATTACAAGATGCCGTAAGTGTAGACTTTTCTTAATACTTTCTCCATGATTTATTTGTTTATTTAGTTAAGTATTTAAATGCTTATGATGTGTACATCATAAATGAAAAAGAGTGTTACATCTGCTGTCACCTCTAATAAATTAACAAAGTTTTGCTGAGAAGAAGGACAAAATTGCCTGTTTTCATGTTTATGTTAAAATTTATGTGCAAATATTGATCTATCTGTTAATGGGTCTATCCATATTTGCACATTGGCCAATTGGACCTTCTAGGGTTGTGCTATCCAATATAGTAACCACTAGCCACACATGGCTATTTAAATTTAAATGAATAAAAATTAAATAAAATTAAAGAGTCAGTTCCTCTGTCACACTGAGCACCTTACAAGGGCTCAGTAGCCATGTTGGCTACAATATTGGACAACTCTGAATTATAAAACATTTCTAACATTCCAGAAAGTTCTGTCGGACAGGTCTGTTCTAGAGGTAGTTTCATCAATAATTAAAGTAGTGGTAGTTCTTGCATAGGTACCTCAGGGAACAGATCACCTTGTTCTTACTAAGTTGGCTGGATGCCTATGGTTATGGCTAACGTGATTAAAAATAATGTATTCTTTTAAGCGGGTTAAACAAGTGCTTTGCAATGTTATTTATCTTAGGAATTAGCCTGGAGATTCAAAAATTCAGGGATTCTGAATTAGCGAAGCCCAAATTAATGTGATTTACTATATTCCCTAGGTCAATCCTGGAGGCCATGCTTTCTTTCACATTGTTCCTGGCCAGGGGTCGCCTCCGACCCTACTCCCACCTTCTGCCACTTACATACTTGTTGATGTAAGTAACCCTCCATTTCCTGGTCACTATCAGCCCTAAAACATTTGTCAACTTTGGCCACTTTCCTAGAACACATCGTTGGGCACTGTCATTGCTTTGATCTATGAGTGGCATCTTTAGCAAAGGCACCTCCTTCTGGACAGTATTTGCCATCCAGGCCTGGCAAAAATGGGTAACTTATGACGTTTCCTGTCGTGTATGAATCAAATATCAGATTTACAGATGCTGAGTGTGTCATGGATGGAAGAACATTTTGTTGATGTACTCATAGCAAGTCACATGATATGGTGAAATACACGAGTCAGAGTGAGGGCCAGGGCACTGTGGGCCAAGGGGTTCCTCCTGTGTTTGTTGGGTGCTGGATTAGCAAAGGGATGACAGCCAGGAAGAAGATGGTGAGGCTCCTAACACGTTGCTGCAACTCCTGCTGACCTCAGAGGGCTGGGCAGGGTCCTTCAGAGAGTCAGCCATGGCGCGAAAAGGGCTCCGTGTTTGTTACAGAAATGTGTTTTTCTTGCCCTTCCAGAGTTGTGGTGACATGCTTGCTAGCAGCCTACTCTCTCCTGTCTATTCAAAGCCATGCTGGTTGTAAGCTAAGGCACTGACCAAACTGTCCCTGCCCCCATCTCTGGGACTCAGGAAGTAGGGAGCACACAGCATGTTACTTTGTGAATGCCTTATTTCAACGCATGATAACCTGAGCTATGCCGGGGGGCAGTGGAGGCAGAGGATCAAGGGAAAGAACAATCAGAAATATCTGTTCATCACATTAGGTCTATGAACAAAAAGCCCAGACCTCAGAATATGCAGAGTATTTTCCTAGATTTCCAACCCTTCCAGAACATCCCTCCATTGATTGTCCCATTTAATCCATCACCAAGTCCATTCATTCTTCCTTTGAGTACATCTGAAATGCGTCCATCTCCCCTTCAGCCATCCCCATCGAAATGTCCACCACCTTGATGTTAGGATGCTCTCAATCTGCCTTCACACAGCAACCAGAGAATGATATTTAAAAACATGAACTTTTCTTGCCTAGGATAAAAACCAAATTGATCAATCTTGTCTATTGGACCTACTGGCTAGCCCCTGCTACTCTCTCTAACCTCACCTAACTCGTTCAACATTGCAATCACGCCCCACTGGTTTTTCCTCCCAACTCCTCTATTGAGCCAAACTCGTCCCTGCCTCAGGGCCTTTGCACACGTGGTACCCTGTGCTTAAACTACTCTTCTCCCAATGCCCTCTTTCTTAGTTAACTCATACTCTTCATGCGTCACTTTAGTCACCACTTTCTCTTTGTGGGTCATTTTAGTCATCACATGTCTCTCTCCTGGAACTCAGTCATATTAAGGTTTTGCATTTATAACAGTGACTATTTGATTAACCCTCTTTCCTGTAAGGTTTATAAACTCCACAGACAATATTTACCTTTTACTTACCATTGTATTCCCAGCTCCTAACACTATGCCTGGCAATTGAGGCATGAGTAAATCATTGTTGACCAAATAGACAGTAACTTTTGTGATCTGCCAGCAGAGGAGCATGGTATACAAAGGAAGTTCACAGACAAGAGCCCTGGGTTCAAATCTTGACTCCACCATTTGTTAGTCAAGTGATATCAGATCAAGTCAGTGGATTTACCTCTCTAAGCTGAGCTTTCTCATCAGTAAAATGGGTATAACCAAATTTACAAGAGGTTGTGAAGAGATAATGTATGACAATTGGGCACCCTAGACATTGTCATCATTATTATTGTTATCCAACTTAGAAATGACAGGGTGGAAAGTCCTCTGGTGAGGCCATAGGGCTCCTCAGGAAGAAGTGACAGATTACTCACACCCAAAAGGAAACAGATAGTAACATTTTTTATTAAATATTACAGTGGATCAAAAAGTACAAAATATCTCTTGCCTGCTATGTGATTGGGAAACTATTGGCACGTAATACAGTATCAAAAGCAGTAATAAGTACAATTTGGAAAACATACAAAATTGAGTGTTTATAGTTGGCTCAGCATTCTTCTGGTAGTGTTTAAACTAATGCAAAGGTTACTCAATAACCTCTCCATTGGGAAACTATATAATATCACTGGGCCATGTTGCTATATACAAATAATCACCTTACAGAGCATAGAGGTTACATAGCTGGAATCACCAAAAGTGTACAATATTTACAACACCGGAAAGTTTAAAAAAGTATAAACAGCCAAGAGATTACGCTGCTATTCTTCAGACATATTTCAACCATGGGGAGACAAGCAGAATATCAAATACACCAACAGCCAACACTGGACTTTAAGTGCTCAAGATAATCATTGCAATGGTGTGGGTCTCACCAGGGTGAAATCATTCCCATTTCTCTTTAAAATTGGGACGAGAGTAAAACTAGACCAGATGGGACTTGGCTGACCACCACCAAATGTGACTTTGTGGGACAATAAGTGAAGAAGAGAAATAAATGCTTCTCTTTGAAGGCACACTACATAAAATATTTTTGTGGGACCACCTCAAAATTTCCATCAGACACACCAACACAGTGAAATACAGTACTTGAGAATTCATGCACCAGGTCAGAAAGTTGTAAAGTCAACATTGAGTTTTAACAAACCCTTCTGTATATGCCCTGATAAACAAGTGAACTTAAGAGCTTCTAGCTAGTAAATAAATAAGTCAGTCCTGTGGCAAATATTACAAGTCCGAATCACTTACTAGGAGAATACTTAATTCTGAAACTCTGTTGGACTGTTTTTTTTTATTATCATTATTTTTTTTCTTATTGAGTTGCCAAAAGTTAAACCAGAAATTGCATGGAAAGGTTTTTAAAAAATATTATTTAGAATCTCCAAATCTCCAATAAATCACGGACTTAGTGCATTCTGAATTACAACATTTCTTGGAAGCCATACTCAGTAAATAGATTTATAACTCCATTGCCAATTAGATTCCACAGTTTCCTTTACAGAACTACCAATAACAATGGTTTGACTGCACAAAGAAAGGCTTGTGCAATTCCATTCAATAATAAGACCCCTTGAACTCAAACAATGCAAACAAAGCCCTATTTAAGACTTTTTAAAAACTGTAGTTCTCAGCCAGTGAAGAATTCAATGGTCTTTTTGAAAGATTTCCAAGATCTCTGTTCGGAGTTTTAAAACAAATAACACACTGCTTCTGTTGGGAATGTATACCCCTATTTCTCTTTATTTGTCCTGATGTTCTGCTGAGGGTATGAGCTTCCTTGGACAGAAACAGTGAGTCTCCTCTCGGAAGAGATGAGAAAAACAAAAGCTGGACTATGTTAACATTGTTTGAAAATGGTGTGATCGAATTCCAACATGATGAAACCAGACTGAAATCATTGCAGTGGGGAAAACAAATGCCCCATATTACAAATAGATAGGTGAGCTCCACTGGGGACAGACGGCCCCCATTTTTTTTTTTTCTCTGAGAAATGAACTCTCAGAAACCAAGTACGATCTAGCCCATGTCTGCTGCAGAACCACTGGAGTTTCCTTTTTCTTCCACATTCTCCGATTCTGTGACCATTCCATCTAGTGCAACTTTCATATATGTGTCCTGGCTAACATTTTGCCAGCTGGAATTTGAGATTTTTCCCCCCTCTATCTTGTGCAATAGCAGGATAATCTGCACTCACACATTTATAATCTAAATTCTACTAGTCTACCTATGGTTCTATTAAATATATATATATATATATTATTCCACAGGAAGGTAAATAATTAATTGAAGCAAATGGAACTCTTAACACTGGATCTCTACATTCTTTTGTTTCCACCTTTGGATATTAAGTATGTTACATTGAATATTTGGCTTCGTATCATGGAGACATTTCAATACAAATGCACGGCATGCATGGCTTTGTTTAAGAGCCGCAGTTTCACTGTTATCAGTTTTTGATTATTTTGCAGTCGCGTTACCTATTTAGAAGTTGAAAATTGTCATCAATTTTCATAGAATTAAATATCTCAGAGGTAAAAGACTTGGATAACTATGGTTCTAAAGTCTACTGGTAGTGTTGGGGGAGGGAGAAAGTGGCCTGGGGAGTTCATCCAAGCAGTCTTCAGCAGGGCTGGGACTTGGGAAGAAAATCCACTCTCTGTATCCATCGACCTTTAATAGGATTAGAAAATGCGTCCACCCTGATGTTACATCCTGGTAGCAAAAGGAATAAAGTGGCAAGAATGACCATAGGCATTCTCCACATCTTTTGACTGCTTGAACAGCTTGATCAGTTATTTCCAACAATAAAAGAAATCATAAAGCATACTGTATTGCCAGGTGGTTAAAAACAAGACACAAACCACCTTATGTGTGTACATACACACGAAACTCATGCCCCATAAACCCGAGGATGACTTTTTTTTGAAATGGCTAATCCAGTATGCCAATTATCCCCAAAGATGTGGCCTGGGAGATTCTTCTTGGGAATCACAAGAAACCAACTTGATGAAAGCAATGTGACTACTCATTACTCAAAAGACAGAGGCCCAGAGAAGCTAGGAGGACTTCAGCTGCTCCTCTTCTGATAGCTGAGCTCCATCCTCTTCCCAACCCCCTTTCCCAGACCATTTAAAGGGATCAGTGCCAACACCAATGTAAATCATTTTGGCTCCTGTTCTAATTTCTGAAATTCCTAAAATATCTGTGCAGCCCACAAATATGTCCTCTAGACTCTGTTGTTATTCGGCAGCTTGCTGCCAGTGAGGTTTTTGTTTTTATGATTCCTCTGGTATGTAGGACAGTTTCACAGCCTAGATAAGGTAAGTACAATGCTCAATATTTTCACATGACCCAATACTTCAAAGCAAAGCATTTGGCCGGGTAAGCAGTGCATAAGCTCTTTCAACTATGCCATTTATGAGGAACAAAATCCTTAGGTTGCGGATCTGCAAAGGAACGTTCTTTGCACTATCGTGTGCTCGACTGTTTCTTTTTCATTTGTTCCACTGAATCAGTTGCTTCAATTTGTAAACAATAACTTTACCACCCAAAGCTGCTCAAAATAAGATGTGGAAAAAGTACAAACACACATCAACAACTAGGACAGTCAGTCAGCCTTTAAAACAAAACAAAACCAAAAACAAAAAAACAAAAAAGACTTGCAAACAAAAGCGATACTGTTTAATTAAAAAAAAAAAAAGACAAGAAGGAACTGGGAGAAAATGGAACTACCTGTATATAAATTAGGTAAGCAAACAGTGATACTGGTAGTTTTAAGAAGCAAATATATACAGTCAATTGAACAGTGTTTACTTCTCTGGATTGTTTAATAGTGTCGAAATGAAAGATCTGTTGAAGTTCACTATACATTGCATTGATTGAACCTTGGAGAGTTTTAAGGAGAGAGGGGCATCCCTTGGCGCGTGTTCGCCAGTCTTCCTCGCCCCTTCCTTTGAAATGCCTGCCCCCCTTTTTTTTTGCCTAGATTGTTTCCTGACCATTGAACTCAGATGGGGTCCTCTAAGTTCTTCCTGGATAGACACAAATCCCTTCACAAGGCCCACATGCAAAGCAAATGATCTGGAAGTGCCAGGGCATCCATCCGTGTTGGAAGGGGGTCAAGACTGACCAGCCAAGGCTGGAGTTGTCCCAGAAAAATCAGGCATGTTCACCTTCCCTCTCGGCCCCTACAGCTGGGACTGTTCATACCCCCAGATTAGAAGAAATACTGACTTCTAATTCTACAAGCCATCACCCCAGGGTAAGGAGTGAAGCTCTGTTAGCCCCTGCTTTGGGCTGCTGGGCCTACAGTTTTGTACTGGGGTGTACAGATGACAGCTGGGAAGATGGAAAGGCAGCTTGAGGATTTATAGCAGCTAAAGGGTAAATGCTGTTGTGCAAAAGGTCCCCGTACGAACTTCCTACAGGTGTGGCCGCAGCCAAGTGTCTGTACAGCTGCTGAGAATTTGTCGGCGACGTAAAAATTCCTCTTTGCATCACAAGCGAGTGGAAAGCCAGGGGTTGCATGAGCGGAGAAAGCACAGTCTGGTTTTTCAAGTACTGCAGAGAATGAGAATATCCAGCCGGGAGCCTGGAATTGAGGCCCGAGTTACACAGGCTCCCAGAATACAGACCTGGGAAGATAGGGGAGGAGAGGGGAAGCTTGTGGCCTTCGGATCCGCCCCCAGGATGCCCACCGTGCGCTGCCTTGCTGCCTTCGCTCTCCTGCTCAGAGGCCTTCTCCTTCCCAGAGACCTCCTTGGATGGGTCCAGGGGAGACACGGCCCGGGCCTTTTTCCCGGCAATCACAAGGTCCAAATCCTCCAGGCTGCGCTTTATTGGCCGCGCTGCGCCGATGTTCTGCGGGCTCATTTTCCGGTGCAGGATGGGATGCACCATGCCTTCCATCTTCCTGAAATTCTCCAGTCTCACATGGTGAGATTTTCCCGATCTTGAAAGCGATTCGGGGTATTTTTTAGGGGCTGACATGGTCATAGGTGATACCCGACAGGCTTTGGGGTGACAGTCTCGATTCTGGCTGCTTATGACCTGGAACTGGGAGACACCTTTGCTCTCCTGGGGCCCTGGGACCGAGTGGGCCAGGCCCAGGACCTTGCCGGTAGGTTTGTGCAGGTTCTTGGGGAGGCTCAGATCTGTTGGCTGGTCATCTGTAGAGACTTCTGCTGCGGCTGACTTTTTATCTTGCAGATGCAGAGACGCGAGATAATTTATGTGGAGCTTTTCTTGGTGTTTGTGGGAAGGAAAAGAGCTGTTTTCCGATTCTCTGTACATGTCCCTGGAAGGGTACTTGGATGTCTGTTCATTGTGAAGATGGTGTTCAGTGTGTCTATAGAGGCTATGGAGATGAGGGGATGAGTAGAAGTCTGCCAGGAAGCTAGGCACGTGGGAGTGGGGGAGTGCCCTTTTCTCCAACAGTTTGTCCTTGCCCTCCTGAATTTCTTGCTTCAGGACATAGGAGTCAGCAAGGGGGTTAAGGTGATGCTTGGAGAAGCTGCAGCGGTGGGGATCAGAACGACTCAGCTTCTCGTGCTTAAAAATGTCATTGATGCTCTTCCTGTCTTCCGAGGGCTTGCTTTTGAAACTCTGGACGTGCTGAATCACTGATGGTCGGCTGACCGCCATGTGGTCAGCACTCTGGCCGTGGTGGGCCTGGGATAAGCCTGAACACAAGTCATCTCTAGCAATCAGTTTCTTTTTGCTGATCAAAGGGGGTGGGGAACCATAGGGGTAGCTGCTGGAGAGGCCAGCCCCGCTCACTTGGGACAGAAGCTTTTTCTTGGCTAGCGGGGACATGATGCCTGGGTTGCCCCTTGAGTAGAGCAGGGGTGTGTAGTTAAGTCCATGGTTTTCGTTCATGGGCCCAGTCAGGTCTTTGTCTTTGAACATGTCAAATGACTGGACCACAAGGACCTTGGGGGTCTGCTTTAGTGCATTGTGGATGTCGTCACTGCCCAGCTGGTCCACCTTCACCGTGCAGTTGGCGATGTAATCTGCCATCGCAGGCAGTTTGTCATCCTCCATCTCGTTCTGGTTGGCCAGAGGTGGCTGCGTGGTGGGGTAGCTGGGAAACGACACTTCCTGGAGGTCATTTTCAGGGCTCTCTGTAAAACAGCAGGGTTTGGATTCTTGTTTGGAGTCCACCAGGGTGTTGGGAGAAGTGAGTGACTGTCTACCCGCACCAGGGACCAAAGCTGGATCTCTTTCCGGGGCCAGAGGAGCACTTGGGGGCGGAGGTGTGGGCCCCTTCTCTCCCGCCTCCTCTGCCGCCTTCTCGTTGTTGGAACCTTTGCCGGTTTCACTGTCCTTTTCTGGGTCTGCTCTGGACGCCAGGGGCCTCACCACAAAATCCTGGTACCCTTCCATTTTTTTCTTTATGTCTGCTGCTGGGAGAGGCTCAGGGATGCTTTTCTGGCTTAAAGTCTCTTGTTCTTTCTCTTGCTCTGATGAAACCTGATAAAATATTTCAAAAGACAGTCAGAAGAAAATCAAACACACTGACATCCTTTGCTATGAAATAAAGCATTACGCACAGTAGTTTTTCTTGAAAATAGGCTTGTCAATCAGCTCATGGAGTTTCTGTAAAGCTTTATTACTCCTCAATCATGGCTCTAAACAAAGAAATCTAAATTACAGAAACATTAGGGGAAATATGCATATTTGCTTCAGTCCCTTATGAGACACCTATCAAAATAGCAAAGTGTTATGTACTGATGGTATACAATCATATCACTCCCGATTCTAATATATAGTTTAATTCTAAGGTTGTCTTCTTGTCAAATCAGTCAATTATCCAAATGGGTTTTAAATTACATGTTGTGTTTTATGACACTCCTGAGAAAGATATTTTTTAAGCATCTCTCTTTCAAAAATCCAACCAAACCTGTGTCAACAATAAATAACAAACTTACCATAACTCCTTGCCTTTCTTTGAAAGGGCAAATGCCTTCCTAATGTGTTCAATATAATGCATTGAAAATTAGCGATGCTCAAATGTTAATAATTTCTACTCAGTGCCAAGTGACATGTAGATAATGCTAAAATATTGAAGAAGTACGCAGATGCAATGGCAGCTTGTCTACCTGAGGGACTGAGGACATTCTCACTCCTTCTAGGCTGTAGCAAACTACATTTCTATTAAAGCCAACAATAAAGTTGTCGAAATTCAGGCAGTGGGTGCCACCACAAATATAGCTTTTCTGTTCAATGAAATAAATATAGTCAATGAGATGGATGCTCTTTATCTACCCCTATTGACAGAAGTTGTGGTCGTGATTCGACTTATTTAAATTGCATTATGTAGCTGTGTAAACGGTGACCTTAAAAGGTCATCTTAACGTTCCATCAGTGACCCAGCTGGCTGACAAGCCCTTTCAAAATTGCTGTCCGTCTGCCCCGACATGTCTCAATAGAACAGTCACAAAACAGCTATATTGGGCTGGTCTTCCCCCACCCCCAGCTCATCCCTTGAACTTTGTTCTTCTCTGTTAAAAAAAGAAGTGTCAGCTACATTGGTGTCTTTAGGTAAGATTGAGGATGCTGGTTTAGGGATACGTAGGAACAAAAATTTTAGGGAATCATGCCCATTTCATAGGTATTTCTCCTCAAATCCACTTAAAGACATGCCTGCTTTTTAGGGATGAGTTATACCTGAAAGCCTTTGCTTAGTTTCATATCTTTTTTTTTTTTGGTACTAATAGCTGCCTTTTCCAGTACAAACATCATTACTTGTTCTACATTAATAATCATTGGTCTCTTGAGCTTATATATTACATGAACATACAGAAAAATGAGTGAGTAAGGTAAGGGAAGGGAAAAAGAAAAATTGCATTTAATTGTTAGTTTCTTATGCAGCTAGAGTTTGCTGTGGGGCTACGGGGACGCTTGGCCCCACTGAAGTTTCTATAGCCTAGGCCTTCAGTTATATCAGAGGCCCATGCTTCTGGTTATAACACTGGTTTAGGACTTTGAAAAGCTAGGCAGAAAAAAGGAAAATACCCTTTCTTTAGGATGGCATTCTATGATCTGCTTTAGTGTATTAGATATTACTTTCCCACCAGGTGCCTTGCAATCCAATTACCTGAATATAGTGGGTTTGACTGGAAGGGGTTTATCACCCCTTCCCCTACCTCCATTGTGTTCACTGCATTCATATTGAAAACACCAAAAAATTAAAAACAATGAAAACAACAATGAAATCCAAACCAAAAATCCCAAACACAGTCATTGAGAAAGAATATACCTGGCCAATAACATGGGTCTATGTTGGAAGTAGGGAGTGGTTCTTACTATGAGGTCAACCTCAGAGAGGGTGGGGAATTCCATGAAGTTGAGATACCTCATCATGACAACCTTCGAAATCTGAGACACTCACAGGTTCCTGAAGGGAACAGTTGGGGCCTATAGGAAAGAGACAGCCTAACAGTTTTAAGGGTTGCTGTGGACTCCAGGGAGTCGGGCTCCACTGTTGGGAATGGTCATCTCCAAAGCTGATGGACTCAGTGCATGGGCTGAGATTCCACCCACAACCCCCCAAACCAACCGTCTCAAACTCTATCCCCGAAGTGGAGTTGTTCAAAGGTCACTTGGCCCCTTGATCCTCAGTTTGTCCCCTGGTACTCTGGCAACACTATATATATGGTAGCTAATAGAACTCACTGATCCAAAACCCTATAATAAATCACCAGGCTAACAGAATAAAGGAAAAATGGAATGTAAGCCTTAACTTGGAATTTCCTTGCCTTTGGCTTTTTATGTTGCAAGCTTGCAGATGTTTAGAAATTTACATCATCTTCCCCCTGCCCCTTCTTTTAATTACTAGAGCTTAAAATAATTATGAAACTTAAAAACAAAAACTAAAATTCTCCTCTTGCTATTAACACTATCTTCTCATACAGAAGTCAGTTTGGTGACTTAATGTCTGAATAGGAGGTTGGGGTGTGTGTATGTATGTGTTTTAAGCCAGTGTTTAATTAGGGAGTCTCTTATGTGTTCATTATAAACCTGATTTTTAGGGGGTATTTAATATTAGCACCAAAATTCCCTCTAGGGCTGAATCCTAGAACATGCCGTCCCCAAATGTGGCTGCTAAGTTTTTTTATGGGCAGCAAGGTTTTTTATTATTCATGTTGAAACAGAGCCCAGATCAGCCTACAGGACTGGCTGTAAGCTGATGGTAATGGCTTCTACAAAAGGGCTGTGGGGGGTTGCGGGTAGCTGGGGCTTCTTTTAAAAGGTTCAGAAACTACCTGTTAATATGAGAGATAATAATGGTTTTGGAGTAACCATTTCAAAATTCCCCTATAAATAACATGCACTTATGATATTTCTAAATTGGTCTTGACCCAAGGCTGTTGCACAGAGGTCATGGGAGACAAACAATCTCTAAAATGTTCAGGGGAGTCCCACAGAGAAACAGCCCATTGATTCCAATGTCCCTCTTCCCTAGACTCCCCCAAAGCATGTCACATCATTTAAAGTCACACCAATTCCTCAAATAGACTGGCCACTAAATGGCCAAGAAACCACGTTTCACAATGGAATCCCTCAATTTTAGAGAGCTGTAGCTCTTGCTCCTTCTCTCAAAGTCTGAGTATTTGCTATCAGTTTTCTTTTCTTTTTTATTTTTTTTAAAGAGAGGGTCTTGCTCTCTTACCCAAGCTGGAGTGCAGTGGCTCACAATCATAGGTCACTGTGACCTCGAGCTCCTGGGCTCAAGTGATCCTTCAGCCTTAGCCTACAGAGTAGCTAGGACTACAAGTGCATGCACACCTGGCTAATTTTTAATTTTTTTTTTTTGTAGAGTCAGGGTCTCCAGGCTGCACTCAAACTCCTGGCCTCAAGCAATTTTCTTTCCTTGGCCTCCCGAAACACTGGGATTACAGGCATGAGCCACCGTGCCCAGTCCTGCTATCAGTTTTCTCCTGGATGTTTTCATCTTTCTTCTAGATTCTATTATTGGCCTACCCCATTCAATACCATGCATTGCATTTCAGCTCCTGAACAAAGTGAAAGGTTTTTAGGAATTGGGGAACTATTTGGGGAACTGTGAAGCTTAGATTTTTTGATTTCTTAATCTAACCACGCAACTGAGCAAGGATACAGCTGTGGATTCAGCATTCCAGAATACCTCAAGGCAGGATATGTCTCATAGAGCTATTTCTGTGCAGCAAAGCAACTCACCTCTGATGCATCCTGGGGCTTTGGGGCATTCTCTTTTTCTTTCTTGCTCTTAGGCATTTCATGTTTGATGCGTTTGGTTCCTGATACTTTTGTTTTGTTCTCATTTTCCTGTGAACTGTTCTCCTGTTTCCGAGGTTTGATTGGAGGAAGGGGCTTATCTTCCTCTCCTTTAATAAACCTTTCATATGGCAGGATTAATCTAAAAGGATAGCAGAAGAGAGGATTGGTCAGTTAGGTAATTCCAGTAGCATCAGTGCTATGGAAGTTTACTTTCTTTTTTAATATAAGCAACTTATTGAATGACTTCATCCCCAATGACACTGATGCACTTCTAGAAACTTACTCCACAGTTTAGTGATCTACTTCCTTGATCAAAATCAGTACTTGGTAACTTACACACTTCCCTGCAAGACCTCTTTTTGGTGTTGTGGGTTCATCTACCAGGGATACCAAGGAAGCATCTAATGTTAACATCATCACTGCCCATGGCACTTGGCTAAGTGCCAACAACAACAATAACAGCAGTAATCAGCAGTTGTCAACCTTTTTGGCACCAGGGACTGGTTTCATGGAAGACAATTTTTCAGTGGACTGGGGGTGGGGTGGGGGGCAGGAAGAGGAGCTCAGGCAGCCAGTTCCTAAAAGGCTGTGGACCGGCACCAGTCCTCAGCCTGGGGTTTGGGGACCACAGACAATAATGATAGCTGCTGTTCATTTACCATTCCATCAACAGCTACTTATTGTGCACCTACTATGTGCCAGACAGTGTTCTAGGCAGTGAGAAACAGCAGTGACCAAAACATTCAAATGCCCCTGGCCTCATTAAGCTTATATTCTAGTCGGTACCGGTATGTGCCAGGTACATTATAAAGATGATTTCATGTAGTCTCCACAACATCCATATGAAGTATTATTATTATTATTATTGTTCCCTTTTTAACATATAAGGCAGTGAGGTCCAAAAAGGTTGAACAATTTTTCTAAGAGTCACATAATTTGTTAGAGGTGGAATTTGAACTTAGTTCTGCCCATCTCCAAAGTTTTTATTTTGATTCAAGTCAAAATGTAGACCAAACACCTAAGATAAAAAGATGCATGGCAAGCACAGCATGGCAGAGAGAGAGCTGTCTCATTTGCCAGCAGTGTTGAGGGGGCAGGTGACTCCAGCAGGAGGAGTTCTGTTTTACGGTAGCAAGTAAAAGAGGACTCCGGTGAGAAGGAAAGCGGACAGACTACTCAAGCCGCAAAAATCAGAGGGGCTGCAGATTTCAAGCATTTTAATTATATAATTTTTTTAAGGCAAAGTACATAAAAATGCTCTAAAAAGAGAAACATCAAACAGCTCTGGTTTTAATCTGTTTTCCCTTTGCGACGTAGCTCTTTATCTGAAAGGGAAAAATAGCTGATGTAATTAAAAGGGATGGATTGCATTACAATCTCAGTTTCAACTTCAGTGATTAAAGTTTTTATAATGCATTTGGTATGATTAATGACTCACTGTGGGATTAATACAAGACTCAGCCTTAAAAATATGAACTTTAATACAGCAAACATAATTTGTTTTAAATAAGACAAGTTGACTCAATGAAGAAAATGTACTTGGCTTATAAACAACATAAATCTGTTCAAATATTGGGGATCCTAATTATTTTCAAACTAAGACTCCCAGGCAAAAACTTCTTTGGTTTGAATATTTGTTAGCTATCTTAAAATTGGTTTCTAACTCTGCGATTTGGATCTCAGCTACTTAACCACACACGAGTGGTTCGGATTTGCGAGTCCGGGCATGGGGACATTTGGGATCATAATATTTCATTCTTTAATAAAATACCGAGAAAATTATGGGAAAATCAAATCTTAATTTATAGCATGTTAGAAACAAAATTCATTTACTGAGCATGCTCGGACAAGGTATGTGCAAGGAGGCATGAATAATACTTTGGAGCCCTACATCTGGCAGTGGGCCAGCCATGAAGATCAACACAGCCCATGGGGAATAGTTATCTTCAGATCCCATTACAAACTGAGTTTAAACATGTTACAGCTGCTAAAACTGGAAACTGCTCTCTCTGTGTAGACTTACTAAAATAATATATGGCTGCCAAATACCTGCTTCCCACTGTAATATTACAGTTAATGTTTATATAATAAAAAGCATAACTAAGCAGAAGAAGAGAGAAAAAAGCAATCTTGTTCATACTTGAATTTATTCCATCTCATCTGTGAAGTCCTCAATATCCTCCCAATTCCTTTTATCTGCCTGGTTCTAACAGGGTCTTTATCCCCTTCAATATCAGCAGGTTGAGGATTTTTGTCTGGGAGCAAAATGCATTGAATATTTCAAACTGGAAAAATCTTTTAAATGGACTTTAATGAAAACATATTTTATTGTTGGGACAGATAGGTTTGTTTTACTTTTGTTTTGTTGCCATGGGAACTCAAGGAGCATTGAAGTCTGAATATTCCAATGGTTACTGTTTGCTGGTACTGCCCTTCCCCCAACTTCGTTCCCTAATGGAGATGGTGACACCATAAGGTACCCTGTTCACTGAGATAAAGGACAGCATTACCTCTGAGTGTGGGGGGAGGTTGAGAGAGAATTGGGTAGGAGAGACACCCAATGGACCCCAGAAGACTCCTCTCCCCAGGTTCTGATAATTTGGGGGAAACCCCAGCTGTCTAGATGGGTGCTAAGAAGACTATAATTTCCTTTTACAATTTTGCAAGTTCACAAGGCAGGGCAGCATTTTCATTTCAGTTTTTTTTTTTTTTTTTTAATTTTTTCTTTCAATTTTTTCTCCCCTTCACTCAACTCAGCAGCTGGCTGGCCGACAGCAGTAAAAAATACATTTCACTTTGCTGGTCAAAGGCCTAAAGCCAGAAGCAGGAAATCTGGAATTAAATGTTTCTTGTATCTGGAAAGAGGCATGACTAAGGTAAAACTGAATCCAAACACAAGCCCTGCTTGTTCAAGGCTTCCAGAGGGAAAGAGAGAGAGAGAGAGAGAGAGAGAGAGAGAGAGAGAGAGAGAGAGAGTGTGTGTGTGTGTGTGTGTGTATAGTGTAAAGGTCAATTGTTTTTTTTCCTCCTTCTAAATCATTGAAAGATAATTATAGTGGCTTGGGGAAAAAAGCCTCCCAAAATAAAACAAGCAAGGCAGCAGCTTAAAGGAAGCAAGTAGAAATATGACCAGCTAAGCTTTGAAGAACAAGGCATGGTCTCACACGCACACAAACAGTCGCTGCTTCATATAGTGATTTCCGTTCCGTTTGGTGTGATTTTCACTGAATGTTTTTTCAGTTATCCTGTCATGGTACAACACAATTACCACACAGGATATGATCTTATCATTTGATTATTAGAAGTTTTTACAGCACAAGAGGATGAAAGCTATTATAGATCTCTGAACATTTAAATGTTCACCATGCATGCCATATTGTTAAAAATACGTTAGTCAATATAAGGTCAACATTGCCCAACGTATGAAGCTGAGTAGGTTTGTATTAAATAAAGAATTTAGTATAATGCAACATGTTTGTGCCCTGAGGATGATTATGACTCAAATATTTGCAATATAACAAAGATTTAATCAGTTTCCAAACTGTACAGACAAAAGCAAACATGCATTCCAGTCCCCAAGAATTCATTACTAAGGAGACATATTTTCAATGGACTGCAAATCTAAGAGTGGGGTCTGGGTTTTAGGTGGGTGGAAGTTATGGGGAAGAGATGCAATATATTCATTAGAAAATCCAGAGAGGTTTTCCCTTATCCTGATCTACATCATGTCTGGGGATTGAAAGCTGGACAGATAAATGGGCCTTTATTATTATCCAGATGCACATTTCAGATTAGCAAAATGCTTATTTACGATGCCATTAATGGATCTGAAACAGGTAAGCCATTATGTATTAAAAAATAACATCTTTCCATAGGCATAAGATTTGTAGCAGCATGAGATTTTATTTTTCCTGAGGAATAATAAAAGAATAACATTTTCCATCCCAAAGCAGAAACAGTAGGGGAGCTTTTTGCTATCACGGAGATTCTTATTAAATTCAGTCACTGTGAAAAGCAAGATTTTTTTTTTCTCCTTCTCATTCTTCTTCTTTCCTTTTTAAAAAATAAAGATGACTTAAAATCAACCCAAGTTAAAATTAACAAATCAATGAATGGCATTATAACCTTGATTTATTAGCATCTGAGCCATTAAATTATCATCAGACATGAAATTGCTGGTTTGAAAAGATTTCAGCTTTGCTAAATCTCAAGTTAAATAATGGTGCTCGGTATCCTAGGTTTTTAGATCTGCCTCATCTGATATTATGAAAAATTCAATACATTTCTCTACAGCTGAAGTCAGAGGTCAGCAAATCTATTACTGTAATGTAAGTAATCTGGCAACCTGCCAACTCTTTCTCCCTTTTATTATTTTTTTAAACACCAAGGCAGATAATTTTATATTTACAAAGTCTAAAATCCTACAGGGTACTGCCTCTTTTTCTCAACAAAAAGCAGCAGCCTCGCATTAGAGAAATGTATATCACATATGTCCTCATCATTTGCATTTCATACAAAAGAAGAAAAGACCCTTCATCTTTATTAGGCAGCATTCCCCTCCTCTCATCATAAGCATGGGAAAAATAATGTCAAATCTCATCTGAACAAGTAACCACTAATGTCTCTTGTATTGATTAATGCTTGCATGGAATGACTGAACTTTTGGGCCAAAACATTTAGCAAACAGTGCCTAAGAGAAGAAATGAGAACCCATCTATTTATAGAGCACTGAAAATTGATATTTTAATAACGTCTGGAAGTGATTCAATCCAGAGAGTGGGGAAAAGAACTGGGAAATCTTTAGGGCTGCATTTGAATCTCAAACTGACCCCACCTGCTTCACAGGCGTTTTCATGGTGTCAAACCAATGAGAAATTCCAGGAATGAAGATTTGCTGGTGTCCTTAGGGCAGAATATTTTAGGAGCAGAAGGAAATAAAGTTGGTGTGCATGTCAGGTCCAAAATGCTACTACTATTCTTATACTATTAGGGTTTCTTTTTTTTTTTTTTAGTACAAAAGAAATGACATATTGGTTCCACTGGGGCTTCGGACCTGATCTGATCCCAAATGAAGTCATTACACCTCCGAGTTGATTCCAGGCTTGATAAATTCTAAGGCTTGGCCAGACATTTCCCTTCTCAGCCAGAAATAGAAAATACAACTTCCCTGTGAAGTGTGGGAAGCAATCTTTCACCAAATATGAAGCCAATAAAAGGTATATTTTTCCCTTCTGAAGATGAAGTACACGCACTTGTTAAAGTTCCAACAAGTCTAGAGAATTTCTCATCTCACGCACTGTTCATCTTTCAGGGTGCTAGACCATGGCAATAAAAATGGCAGAAGAGCTTTTAGGGTAAGGGAATGAAACCAAAAGCCAAATACACAAATGTGCTATGTAAATATGCAGAGAAATGAGAATATTTCCTCAGTGGGCATAAGACTTGCTGAGCACAATAGCACCTATGACACTTTGTTCCTGTTCTTTTAAAAGCCAAGCTCCATCTAAGAAAGATGTAGGCTCCAGATAAAGATCTCTTCCATTTTGTGGTGTGAAGTTCAGTGGTGCAGAAAAAATAGCGCACCATGTGGAACAACATATCTGTAACCGAGAGAGCTGAGAAAGAAGCCTCCAGTGTCACCTTCCAACAGACAAGGATGTGAACCGAAAGCTTGCAGTACCGAACCATGGAGTGAGCAGCCATACCGAGGTGTAGGCTGTGACAACGAGCCTATGGCAGGTCCCACCTGAGCCAACAAAATGGCACAAGAGTACAACATGGATTCTGCGTGAAAGACTTAGCTTGCCCAAGAGCTACCAAAGGTAAACTGTCCTGTGTGCTTTAAAAAGGAAAGTATAAATAGCATCATTTGTATTCTATGCTAAGTGAAACATGACCACTTGTCATCAGAAAAGCTCTCTTCCCTGGGAAAATGATCTGCTCACCAGGGGCAAGAAAATTTTTTGAAGGTTTTAATACTCTCCATTTGCCCCTGGAAATGGTGGGAGAGTTGTTTCTTAGGCCTGCTGATAATTCTCACACCTTCCTTCATGGTCCCAGAGTAAGTGTGACCGTAAAGGAAGAGAAGAAGGAAAGAGGACATGGTGCTGGACCCAGCAAGATGGTGGCTTGGCTCCCATAAGCATGCATGAGTGTGGGAGAGTCAGCTCAAGGATGACAGGTCCCCTGAGCTGGAGTTACATGGACTTTAGGGGCTGGGTTAGCGGCAAGGTGGGCGGGTAGAGAGAGAAACTTCAGATTGTTCTTATGTATTAATTAGGCATTACAATATTAATTACAGCTACCATGCATTAAGTTCCTATTAACACCAGGCACTTTGTATTACAAAAAGTAATATCCATAGGTATATTATTTTATCCACATCTTATGGGATGACAAAACTGAGGTTCGGAGCTATTAATAAATGATTAAGTGACTAGTCAACAGCACGCAGCTATTAAGTGCCAAAATTTGAGTTCAAGCACAGTTCTGCCTGTCTCTGCTAGCCTGAGCTACTTTCACCTCAGTGAGATAGCTGTGCATCTTCATACACTGTCTGAGAAGTATCAATGTCGGGGAGATACTGAAATGATCACCCCTGCCTGCGTTAAGTGAATTCCAAGCTCCTAGGAATTGCCTGAGAAATCAGGGTGAGCATTCTCCTTTCTCAGAGGCAACAGACCTGTGGAAAACATAGATGGCCATTCCACAAAGGGTCAACCCACTACATCAGAAGAAGACCTATGGCTTGGACACTGGGCACACGACTTCTCTTATTATATGCCACAATACCCACGCCACACTTTTCAAAAGGTGGTGGCCCTAGTTGGATCAGGTCCAATTTAGGATTGAATAGTAAAAGAAACTCAACAATCATAATCTCCATGAATTCTGGCCTGTAGGACTTAATCTTATGAAATCTGAGTTTCCCATGTCTCTTCAATAAAGCTCCTAGGGGGCTTCGCTTCCGGGATGCTTCCTTGTCACTTCTAAGAGTGTCCAGATTGATGTTATTCCCATACCTTTCAAATGATGGCCACCTTGAAGAAGGTTGGAATGGACTTAAGGAGGGCTGACTTTATGCCCCAGGGATTAAAATACATGCTCACAACAGAGACCACGGACCACAGACAGCACCCACCCCTTGACGATGCCAGTCGGCAAAGATGGCAACAGTTACTCTTCCCAACAAAAATACAATGACTAACCTAGAATCAAGTTGCATGGATCCATTTCAAGGGCAGATGAACATTATTTCAAGAATAATAAACAAACATAAATAGTGTTTTCAATGTGATGTGCGTCCCACAAATGAAGGCAGGTGGTGTGCTTATGTAAAAATAGGCAAACGACTATTGTATTTAAGTCCCATGCATGTTAGATACTACTGGTCCCAGAGCTCCTGAAATGTTTAACAATTCCCCCACAACATTGATTATTTTGGTCAAACTTTATAATAACTTGTACAGAAACAAAATGTTCCAAGAGGTTTTTCAGTGGAAGAGTTAAAGATGTATTTTAATGGTAAACAATTACATTCTTCTGTCATATGATACTTTTTTTTCCCCTTTCTTTTTTGGAAACATGCTTTCTGCATTTTCAATAGTTCCTTTGTGAAGGCATCTGTTGCTCACATAATTGAAAAGATGTTTGTGCAGTGGCATGCTTGAGAGTACAGTTATTTAATCTTAATGATAAAGCCCCGAGGACAGAAAATCATAAGTAGAAACCTTTTGCTATTTATCAAAAAGAAAAGGGGCCAAGATACCTAATCTATTCTCAAATTTAAATTCATACTTGATGAAAACTATCAATAAAACATGGGACCTGCAAAGTTTCTTAAATACTATAGTTAGGCTCAAAGGATAGGGGGAGTAGAGTAAAAACAAAAATGAGACAATAAAGGAGCTTGACAAAGAAAAACTGCTGTTTGGCAAGCTTTTTTTGGGGGGGTCAAACAAAGAACTTGCTGTAGTTTACAGCATGACATACACACTTGATTAGTTTGTGCCTGAGGGTGTTTTTACACTCAACAGTGTAAACTCTAACTTCTATTAATTACAACTTGCATTTAGAGGCAAATTTAAGAATTTTTAAATAGAGATTTTTTCAAAGGCTGTTGTTTATTTTTTTTTAAATAGAAACCAGTTTTTCAACTCCAGGGTCTGGCGAGGGCTTTGTTTTCCTTTTTTAAAAGTTTCTTGAAATATCCAGGCCTTGGAAAGTTATCAGAGCATTTTAGGCATGCTGAGCGAGACAGAGCGTGAGGCTCTTGTGTATGAAATTACCTGACTGTCCTTTGGAGAGAAATTCTTTACAGATGATAAGAAGCTACTCTGGGTGTAGGGCACTTGCATCGACCTGATTCAGGCCCCTGTGAGAACGAGCTTGGTGATGTGCGGATGGAAGAGAAGCTGCGCAAACTCAGTCTGCCTAAACCTGAGCAAGTTGCGTTTAATTTCCTGGGTTGCTGGTTGTTGAAAAGGGCCAGGGGCCTTCTGCCGGTTTGGGCAAAAGGGAGATGAGAGTGCCTGGGCAGCAGTGTTGTAGAGGTAGGACCCATACAGTGGCCATTGGCCAGGACTCCCACGAACAAAACAGTATCTGGAAAGAAGAAGAAAGTCCACACGACTGGGCAACCCCGTCATGGGTGAGGGTGGGCATACTCTACCTGTCAGACCGAAGGGCTAGAGAGTTAACAGATATTGAGAGAGTGAACCACAATACCTGCCTTTGGGGTACCCGGTTTGGAAATTCAGCCTTAGAATTTCCTGACAGCCCCTTCTACCACCTCACTCCCTACTTCTTTACACACATTTTCCAGAGGGAATTATTCTTTTTGATCGGATTTAATTTAGTTCATTCAACCCCTATATCCCGAGTCCCTGACATGTCCATGATGCTGTACTGGGTACACTCGGGAGGTTTCAATGAAGGCATATCACATGGTCCTTGCTCTCAAGAACAGTAACTATTCTTGAATTCTATAACTGAATTATTCTAGACAACACATAATGATCTACCCTAAGTTCTAACCCTACGTCTTTAAGATCCAGTTCAAATTCTGGATCCTCTAGGAAGACTTTGCTCATTTTTGTTGGAAATTCTCTCTTTCTTCTTTGAATTCTCTCTTCCTGTTGAACTTATTATTTCTATCTATTATGTATCTGGTTCTTACAGACTTCACCATTTAACTCTTTTCCATGTGTGTATGGCCTTGTGATAAGATCTTGTGATAAGTCAGATAAACCAAGGATCAGAGCACCTTCCAGGTCTAATGGGTTGGTGGTGGCTACTTGGGGGTGTCACATTGAGAAGGATTCTGAGGCTGAACCTGGGCTCAGGGGGAGTGGCATCCTGTTCCCTTACCCTCTGCTGTAAATGTGGTAGAAGGGGCGGCACCTGTTTGCCAGGACTATTCTAAACTCTTTGGTTCATACGTTCTCACTGCCCCTGAGAGTGCTCTGCACGTGGTAGATGTTCAAAAAACACCGATTGGCTCTTGAGAACAGCAGCAAAGGAAAAAGGCAGTTAATGGAATGGCAAATCTATCCTACCCAAGAAAAAGAAATAGGCCAGTAGGAGAGGGCTTCTTACCAATTTCAAATGTAATCTGGGGCTGTGTTGATAGATTGACACCACCTGCATCCTAAGAAGCACTACATGCCACATCTGGAGTAGCTTTGGGCATTCTGAGTGACACGAATTGGAGGCTTCTACGTGAGAGCAAGCCAAGCCGGGGAAAGTCCATAAATCGTGCTCTGAGGCTTGGTTGAATGGAATAGGAAGACTGGAAGTGAAAGAGGAGCTCTGACAGGCATCTGGAAGCCCATCACAGAGAAAAGGGAGCACATGCGAGTCAGCCCCAAAAGGCAAGGTAGGGTCAATGGAGAACCGCGGAAGGCCTTTTGCTCAGCACGTGGGAAAATGTTTGGGGGAAGAGCGCCTTCTACAGCGACGCTTCCTCCGAGCGCTCCCACTGCAGGGAGCTGAAACGGAGGCTGGGCGTCCTCGTGTCAAGCAAAGTTCAGTCCTCAGGGAACTTGGCAGCCTGTAGGCTGTATTTTGCACATGGGCATGTTCTGTTTAGCTCATATAAAGCCTTTTCAGAAATATTGGAGCCAATATTTCTAAGTTAGGTGATTTCACATAAATAAGAACTTGAAAACATGAAAGGTCAGGAAGCGCACAGACTGCACCTGCCTATACAGCAAGAGTGTGGGCTGATCTTAATGCGCCTTTCTGGCCCCAGCTGTGCGAGCTGGTGTCCCACTTTCCTGGCTCACCCCTTATGCTCACCTATCGACCTGCCCCCGTGAACATCTGACTTTGTGACCACGATGCGGGCCAGTGCTTCTCCAATGACCTGAGTAATGGACTAGCTTTCTAGATTTCCCATCTGTTGCTGATTGATGCACTTCTAAACTACCATAAAAATGAATTACTAGAAAAATGAAGTTTAAAAAGGCATACAAAATACAAGCCCCGATTTTTTTTTTATTAGCTTCAATGGACATAATGTTATTCTGGCAAATTTCAGTGTAAGTGTATCAATGCTTATTGGAAATGGCCGTGCTTAGCTCATTACGTGCTGGTGGCAAACAGGTCACAGACAGGTCAGAAAACCTCATTTGATTAGCACTGGTCTCGGGAGTTGCTAAGGGATCTCGCAAAATATTAAATTCTGAGATCCGGTCTGTGACTTGCTGAATTGTATATTTATTAACTTCAAGGGTGTCAAAATGAGCAAGAATGCGCAGAATCATGTCCTGCATCATGACGGGAACAGAACTATAACTTCCCTTCCCTTCCCTTGACCTTTTGCCATGATATGATTAATCGAGTTCCTTAGACTCAGACATATTTGTGGTCTTTATCTTAAGGCATATGCTTATCTTACTCAAAGCATGAAGCCTCTCACACCATGCCTTCTGCCTTCAGAGTAAAAAGACAGAAGCAAGTGCACCTGGCTTGGGCACGGCCCACCCTAGATCCCTGCAAAGGAAGCTGCCTCAGCCATGCAGCACGACAACCTTGTCTAAGAAATGCCTGCGGGGAAAAGCAAGAGGTCAAAATTTGAAACTGGGCATTACATATGCAAGGAGATGAAGCACAATTGCTCATTTCCCTCACAAATACATTTGTTTATGATTTTGATTTTCTAAATACTCAGAAACGCACGTCATAAAGTACTTTGGCCTTAATGCTCCTTTTAAAATCCCTAATAACAACTTCATGGGCTCCACAGAAAAAGACCATGTAATTTATTCAGGAAAATTAAAACCAGTAATCTGTATTCTGTGTAAAGATTTTTTTTCGCTGCATGTGCTCAAAAAACATTTTTTTTTTAAAAAGAAAAGAAATCTGCACGTGAAAACAAAGCCTTTAAGTGAATTACCATTCCAGAAAATCAAGCTAAGAGAATTCCATAAAAGTAGCCCTTTTCCTTTTTGTTCCTTTACTAACTGATAGAAGGAAGTGATTTGTGTACCTAAAGTAAAGGGTTAGACAAGAAAGAAAATGTTCCATTTACAAGGTCCTGCCTGGGAGGCGGTGGGCACTTTTCTTTGCATCATAATCTACAGTAACTTTATCTATAAATCCTGAGCAAGAAATGTCCAGAATAACCACATTTCATTAGCTTTGCTGAGTTTGAGACATCTACATAGTAACAGCCTTGCGATGGGAAAACATTAATGCTTTTTATATTGGTAATCATCTGTAACACGAGCAATTAAGTACAGTACTAATGTACTATGGCCAGGAGCCTGGTACTAATATTAAAAACTGACAGAGATGAATAGGTTTGGAAGCAAAACCAGGCTGACAAAGACATTTTTATGAAGTGCTTGGACCTATTTGATTTAAACCAATCAGAGGCAAGTTTGGACGAGTCAGGCCTTCAGTTGACAATGATGTATTCACAAGCATTGTACCATTTCTGCTATGCCTTAAATAAAAACACCCATTGATTCTTTTCAACAACCCACACTTTCATTATTACACTCATTAATAAACCAAAAGTGTCCAACTAATATACAAGTAACATTTTACTGAGGAACCGGCTACTTTTTTCTTGTTGTAAAACGAAAACATTTACTGGAAACATGAACCACAGTGCATAAAAAACAAATCAGTGGATAATGCATAGATCACTCATTTCTTCTTCATCTAGGAGAGCAAAGCTGGTGGTAGGGAAATAGGAAAAGGAGTGATTCTCTTTAATAGAGTGAAAAGAATGAGAGACCAGACGAACCACCAGCCTACTGGGGACTCCAATCACTCTGATCTGGTTAGGAAGGCTTTACAAATTTCCAAAGGCATCACCAGACTGGACGTTTGCCCACAAAGTCCTGTCCCTTCTCAACTCCTTGAACCTTCTTGAAAACAGCGGCTCTTCACCCATCCAGCCATCTCTGTTTTATCTGTGTTCATGCAGCCTTTGACTAGCAAGAATGGATGAAATCCACCCTAATCACAAAGTTTTAGCCAAGAGCTTCAGCCTCTTCTTTGACCAAAGTCCTTGGACAGATTGGTGTGTCCTCTGCCCTTCTCTGGTAGAACCAGTTAAAGAGAAGACATCTAGAGCAGTAATTCCCAGCCTTTCTTCCCCACACAGGAACTATGGGTGATTCCTTTAAAATCATGATTGGTTCAACTGAGTGAGAGTGGCATTATTGCAAATAAAATCAATGATCTTCAAATTTTGGTAGTTGGCTATTTGCATCTGATCACAACGTGAGGGAGAGGGTCCGGGTAGCAAAAGGAAATGCCAGGGAAAGCTTAAGGACCTTGCTAATCACCCTGGAACAGCTGTGCTCTAGCCTGGTTGTAGGATCTGCACTGCCATTGTTGGTGTCACCACACAAGCAGGGCTCTCCATAGGGGGGTTCCCACTTGGCAGAAGAACTATTGTCTCTCAGCTCCACATCCACCCTTCTAGCCTCTGCTTGGTGATGCCAGGACTGGGACTCTGTAAATCACATGTCCATTTTGTCAGCTGTCCTCTTGTTGGGGTTCTGCATGTGTAGGGGACCCTGGGAAGCAGGGAGAGGGGAGAAAGGACTGCCTTTTTTCTATTTCATTTGCTGTTCATATCAGTGTCAACCCCAAAATAACGATGCATTTCCTCTGAGGTCTAGCAGCAGCTGGGGAGCACTGCTTCCTCAGGTTTGAGCCTGCTCTGTAGTGTTCCTCCTCTGAGCTCCTCAAGTACCAGGGCTGGTTGGGTGACTCTCTCTTTCCAGGGATCTGAACCCCAGCTCTTTGAGGCACAGTCTCCAAACTTCGGGGTGGTGATACCCCAACCTCTTCTCTCTGTTCTCTCAGCCCTAGGCAACCCAGATTACTACCTCCATGTTAGCTTATAGTGCTTCACACCAATACCTGTTTAAGCCACTGCCTGTAGCAAACGCTCTTTGTTGAATACTTTGTGTGATTTCTATCTTCCTTCCTGCACCCTGACTGATACACAGACTAGACAAATTCTAGATTTGAAAAAGAGACATATCTCTTCAAAAAATTTAATCCTGTGGGAGACCAAATCTTTATGAAATAGCCATTCTACTCCCAGGAAGGAGGAGAGAAATTTTTAAAAAATTTTTAATAATGTTTCTTAGTTGTTAAAGTTTGTGGTATCTCTACTAGAATTTCCCAATTTGACTCATCCAGGGCTTTTGGGAATCTGCTACCCCAAGAGGTAAATCATGAAACAAAGTATACAATCTTCAAAAGAATATATCTTGGCATTTCATTTAAGACTAAGGCTACTTTTATTCACATAACTGCTTGAGTAGATTAAACACACGCACACAGCGCCCCACAACACACACATAATATTACTGGATTCAGTCCTTCTCTCCCTCCCAAAACTTATCTATTTATTTTGACCACATGATGCTTTATAATTCATTTGATTGATATTCTCATTCTTTAACTAGGTGAGCTGGCTAACAGCTGAGACATACTTCTTTTTTTTAGAGATAGGGTTTCACTTTGTTGCTCAACCAGGCTGGAGTGTAGTGGTGTGATCACAGTTCACTGTAACCTCAAACTCCTGGCCTCAAGCGATACTCCCACCTCAGCCCCCCAATTAGCTAGGATGACAGAAACATGCCACCACACACTGCTAATTTTTAAAACTTTTTTTTGTAGAGATGGGGTCTTGCTATGTTGCCCAGGCTGGTCTTGAACTACTGACCTCAAGCGATCCTCCTGCCTCAGCTTCCCAAAGCATTGAGATTACAGGTGTGAGCCACCATGCCCTGCCATCCTTTCTGAAATTTTAACTGCTGTCTGATCCTTTGAGTTTCATGGTTCAGGTGTTGAGAACGTTTGCTCATGGAGGAAAGGGATGTCTACTCTCAGAACAGCAGCTATTTGAAAGTGGAGATGGTGTTTCTAATAAAAATGTTCTGATGGAAGCCTTTACTCACAAGTCAAAAACAAGAAGACTATGGTAAACTTAGATGTTATTTTCAGAACACTCACCTGAGCAAGCATATCGGTGGTGTACCTTTCACGTACAGTGAGAATATGTGAGCTTTCATATTAAATATTGAGAGAAGTAACACTCACATTTAAAAAACTGATGTACTGTATTGAAAAACAGTATTATAAAGAGTAATAATTTGAATGTCTTTATCAATTTTTAAAAATCCTTCTGGATTACAACACTGCCAAGTAAGGCAATCTCTTGGGAATACTTTGCGGGAATTTCTCATGGTATACTAAACCCAACTCAATGTACTCTGATTATTCTTACAAAAACATTTTAAGTTTTATTGAATGATCATACTACAGAGGCTGAGTTAAATGTAGTACAGATACAAGAACAATTGAACAAAAGAACCATGACTGAGAACTGATGTGTTAAATGGTGTTGCCTGAGGATGCACGTATAGGACCCAAAGGGAAGTGCCAGTTATGAGGAAGTTGTCATGACCTAAACAAATTCAGTACGGGCTTGAACACAGAGGAAGGATAATACATGAATTTGCTACTGGTCTTCAGTGGTGTGGGTAATAGAGTCCTTATGCAAAGGGGAAATCTACTATGGATACAACCTCCACGGTAGGCTAATTTTGCATTACTTCTTACCTGCATTATCATCACTTTTCTGAAATAGGCTGAAAGTGTTAGAAAACTAAGCCACACAGAGCTTGGCAAGATTTCCTGGGTCAAAAGCATAGCTGAAGAAGAAAAATACCAAGATAGAAAAAAACAACATCTAATCTGGGGCCATTTCTCTTATTACAAAAATGTTCACTTTTCAATGTTAATAACAGTTTCATGGCAACCTCCCAGTAACATTGCAGATCTGTGTTTTCCAGAAGCTAAAGGTTCTCATAGTAAAAAAACCTACAAAGAACATACTGAGTAATCTACGTTTGGGGGAGGGGGAGGCATTGTCAGGCAGGTGGTCACAGGATAAAACCAAACTAAAGAACATCTAATTTTAGCTCCTGTAACAAGAGAAAGCCATGTTCCCTGAAAATCACAAGGTGGTATGCAAAGCAAAATGCCGGAGGGATATTTTCTGTTTCCCAAAAGGTCCTTCAGACTTCCTCTGTCTTATCCTTGACCAGAAGCTCCTTCCAATTAACATACTTTTAATTATGCAAGGACTTTCCAAGAAACGGTTTCTTACCTTTCATAATGTCTGCGGGTACAAGTGGCGGCGCTGGTGCTCCCAGGATTACCGCCTAATTCATCATAAATATGTTTCCATTGACGGCGGGCTGTTATCTGAAAAAACGGCAATGGGAAATTCAATCTTGCATCATAATAGACTCACAGTTCCAGGCTTTAATACATATGCAACATTCAGTAGAGAACAGTCTGTTCTGGAAACCCAGAAACAGAGAAGTCCAAATGAGTATATAGGGAGACTTATGGTTTTATAGCGAGATCTCACTTTCAGCACTTTCCTTTACAATAAAAATGGAATTCTACTTTTGGATCTATATTTTGTCACCCTTGGTGCATTTCATTTAAGACACCTCCCTGGATATTCACGTAGCTATCTGCCAAGGTCTCAAACTCATACCCTGTTCCTTTGTGTCATATGATATAAAGTATCAAAATAAAATCAGATTTGAGCTAAACTATATCTTAGTTCATCAGTTTAAATGAATTAAAATTAACATCGGTTGCCTGAGGCATGTGGAAATGGGTGGCAAGATACACAGGTAAAAACAAAGACTTTTCACCAAACCTGCTTTTGTATCCTCTGATTTTTGAACCATGCAATGCGTTGCCTATTTTAAAAACTAAATAAATTTACTACACAGATTAATTTAAATAATCAAGTTGGTTGTGGAACTTACAGTCATTTCAGGCTATATTTTTATGCCAGTTTCTCTAACCACCAAAACAAAACCAAAATCTGAAACTGTGTATGTTGCAGGCTGTTTATTTTTATTCACTTAGGTCAGGAAAACAGGATATCGATCAAATCCTAGGAAAACTAATGAATTCCAAAGTTAAAATGCTAGTTATGTATATTATTGAGTGAATAAAAACAAACGGCTCGCAATCTACTGAGCTGCACCACTATAGTCTCGCTTTCTTTTTCTTTAATTTTATTTTTGTACATAAATTAAGATTTTACAAAATAACAGATGCAAGATCTGGCAAATGATTAATTTGGGGAAATAACATTGTTTACTACATCCAAGCAAGTCTCCTCTTGCCTTGAAATTAGGAAGGCAGAACAAGTTTGGAGGTCCTTGTGAACATTTCTAAGCAGGGTTATAGAAAAACTCTGTTACTGGAATGTGTAGGGGACAGGGTGTGGCAAAGGTGCCAGTGGCACTTAATATAAATCAGAGCAGGAGGCTTCTTTTGAAAAATATCCACAGAGTTGCCAGTGGAGTTCACCCAGGAGCTAAAAGCAGCTCAGGGGGGAAAAAATCTCAACTTGCAAGCTGGGCTCTGTAATTGTAATCTAAGGAGGAAGAGATGGTGGTTAAATATTATAGGGTAAATGGTACCTTTTCCATTTCAAATAAAAAGAACCCCTTCATTTCCATAAATCCTTCTCAACAGGCCCAAGTAGGACCTGAGACAATGTTAGTTTTGCATTGTTTGATTTCCCACGAAGCATTCTTGAACCAATTGGTTTCAATAGTTCTCATTAGACAAAACCACTTCTTATATCTACTAGCAGGTATAACTGGAAATAAAGTCCCTCTTATTTATGGCTTGGCTTAGCTTATAAACAATGGTTTCAAACCTCTTTCAAAACCCTCAAAATACGTATTTTGATAATTATTTTATATTTAATTACAATCTCCCTCTAACCTTTAAATGATACAATCTCAGGCTGATTTATTCAAGGCCTGTATATCAAGGAAGAAGAAACAGGATCTCCTTCCAAGAGTCTACATTATTCTTCAAAGCCCTTAGGATACCGAGGATCCTTGAAACACACGTCCGTGTTCCTCTCGCTCAGATGAGATGTGCCGGCACCGGGGAGCACAGCAGGACCAGAAAACTGCCTATGTGTGTCCCCACTCGTCATCCTTGTGTCTCTTGTGTGCACTGTATTTTATATTTTATAAAGGACTTTCACATCCATGATAGCATTTAATCCTCCCATAGCCCGTGAGGCAGGTTATAGGAATCTCATTCACCGATGAGATTCGGAGAGGCTGCACACTTGCCCAGTGACACACAGCAAAAGTGTCAAAACCAGAACCCACACTGGTTGTCTTAGGGTCCTGAGAGCAGACTTCTTTCCACTACATCAGAGCAGTCTCCACATCAGAATGACCTGATGAATAGCCCATGTTTGTAGCTAGAACTCTGGGGGCCCTTTTCTTAAAATGAGGCAGATGACTGTGGGAATCACAGCTTCTGCTACGAGTTCTCAAACTTTAGCTTTTGGTCCCTCTCAATAGGGAAATATCGCTAAGAGGACAGCAAGAATCTAAGGGGGTGGGTTGGGTTAATAGTGCTCTGAGATTTTTACTCTTAAAGTATGAAGTAAAATCATGGTTTCTTCCACCCTGACCACTTGTGCCTCTAGTTAGAACAGATGTGCTGTATTATGTCTATCACTGAGCTGCAGATAAGTCTCAATTATATCGGAATCCATCCACTCACACTCATCTATTAATTCACTGAAAATCCATTGAATAGATATTGAATCTATTGTTAGACACTAACAAATGTGGCAGCTCGGATGCAACAATGAAAAACAGAACCAATTCCCAAGAGGATTGCATTCTAGTGGGGGGAACCCAAAATGAACAAGTGAGCAAATATATAAACCAAATAATACAGACTGCGAAAAATGCAATGAGCAGGAGAGAGCCACTGCTGACAGGGACATTGAGTATGCAAAACTGCCCACACCTCCCTGCATCTAGGCTAGGGAATGCCCTATTAAACACTCACCTATCGCAGAAATGACAAGACTGCTTAAGAATAAATAATGCATTATCAAAAGGGGGAAAAAGTCTACCTCACACCAGGTTTTAAACTGTGGCCGCGGGAAGCCGGCAGCAAGCATGGGCGTTAATAAGCCATGTGTGTGCAGCTTCCCAAAGGTCTGTGTGAGCCCCCTGGCTAGTAAGTTCTGGTGTTTAAACACAGTTTTTACAGCAAGGGTTCATGTGGAGTGAACACTGGGCTGGGCCATCAAAGAAGTGCTTCCTCCGCTTACCGAGCATCCAGGGGCTGGCCTGTGTGAATCAGGCCATTTTGATATATTTTCTTTCCACAGGAAAGTCATACAATGTGCTCTTCCCAATGGTTAGATGCTTTTAAGTACACAGTTCTCCTGGGCACACATTTCTTTTTTTTTTTTTTTTTTGCCTCTAGAGGTACTTTTTTTTTTTTTTTTTGAGACAGAGTCTCGCTCTGTTGCTAGAGGTACTTTTAATACAAATACTAACCATAGACTCTAGATCTAGAAATGTCCAAATTCTCGCCCCTTGCCTGAAAACCCACAATGGGTCTCAGAGCCCAATCAGGGAAGAGGAAAGGGTGTGAGACGTTTTCCTGGCCCACCTACTGGGCTTCATGTAAATCTGCCTTCTGTATTAAGATGTTTTATTTATGCCTAATTATGTATTTGCTTAGGGTTTTTATTCTGTTGTCCAAGGTCCTCTCTGGATGTGTGTTAGCTTTGAAATTCCATCCATGGTAAAACCAATGTCTGCCTCCCAGTTTTCAGCCCCCAGCCCCATTCAGCTGGAAAATTGGATCTGGCGAAGGGGCTAGTTTGATCAACTCTCTCACTAAGCCTTAGGCCTCCTGGTTATGTGCCTGTTTCAACTTGGTCTTCTATTATATTAGGCTTTCAAGGGAACAGACAACTTCTGGCTCCCTTCTTCCTAAAGAAGATGGCCAAATTCATCCAAGCAGTGACTTCTGTTGGGTCGTGTTTCCCCTGTCTCCCCTTCAAGGTCCTCACTTAAGATGACAGGGATTCATGATGTCGCCGTCTACTACTGCTTAGCATTTTAGGGCACTGCGTCGGTTGCTACAGAGCCATAGGGGTAAAAGGAGGGGATGGAGATGGTGAGATATCATGAAAAGAAAGAGATGTCAGTGCTTTCAAGTGTCCATAATTTAGCAGGAGTCATAACCCCACACAATTAACCACAAAGCATGATGAAAAATTGAGCAGAATATACCCAAGTAAAATAAACCAATCTGGGTGCATGTGAGACTTAATCTCACTTTGAAGACACTTGAAAGTTATCTCTTTCCCTAGTGTAGGTAAGAGCCAAGGAGCTCTGTGAACATCTATTATGTTCATACAGTTTTCATTGCTTATAAATACAGTGGTTTTCAAACTGCTCTTTAGAACCCAGGTGATGTTTTAAAGGTAGCCTGAAACTAACTCCTCGCACTGCCAATCTCGGCCAAGAAAACAGATCTAGTGAGTAGAAAAGGAAATCTGTCCCTTGCACAATTTTATTTGACGAAAATAATCCTGTCACTTTAAAAAAAAAAAATTTGGAAAACCACTATTTTAACCCAAGACATGCTCTTGGACTTGGATTTCTCTATGTTTGAGAAATCAGGAATGACATAATCCTGGTATTTTTGTGGGCTGGTGAAGAAATAGCAATCAGAAATCTTTTCGGACTTAAGTTCTTCTAATGGTTTAAGGATGTGTAGGAAATATGAAGTCAAGAGAAGAGTTTGCCTGTGAGCAGTGTTGCCCGGCTGGTCTGAGAAACAGCCTCTTTCTCAGGACACCTTGAGGGCGGACTGAATTCAAGGAAGATGACTTTTTTTTCCTGGTAGTACTCCAGGAACTGGAGCCTTTCAAAACTACATGACATCATCTTTGGCCTCAAGAATTTTGAATTTAAGCAAGAGGCTTTGTCTGTCCAGAGAATGAGGGTTAGATTCAGAGAATGTCTTGGAAATGATGTCAAAGCCAGAATTTGATGTCAAAGTCTAATCCTTCCAGCAAGAAAAGTGACTTCTTCTTTCAGATGAAAAATAATGTCCTTGTTTCACAGGTGAGGAGACGAGGGACTGCAAACTGACATTCTTAGAAGCACCACTGTGCATCATTTTCTGCCTCAAGGATGAGACTTACTCCAGACCCATTTCCCTACTTTACCTTCTCTCCAAACATTGCCTCTGGCTTGCCATCAAATGGTTAGCCAAATAGAAATCACTTCAGCAAACCACCCTCCATATGCTGCATCCTGGTAATAGCCCAAGCTACTCCTCCGGCATTAATTGCTTCACCAGACACTGAAGTGAAGGCCTCTTTAGCTCATCAGCAAAACTTAATCCAGTTCTGCCTCTTCAACTGCAGGTGATCCATACTCTAATATGTTTAGAAGGAAAAGTTGGGTACACTGCAAAGGAAGGGTCTTCGCTGCCAACCAATCAAAATGCCAGAATATTGTTTTTTAGGAAATCCATTCCATTCAATATATTTATGATCTCTAAACCTAAGGATGAAGAGACACACTATACATTTCCAGCAAAGGCAGAGGAGGCTGAGAGAATTGTGTATAGCCATTAGTCAAATGCTATAAAGGCTTAAAATAAAATTTCTGCTCCTTTTTTTTTTTAATTCAATTTGAGGGCTGTGGAGGGCTGGAATGAAATAATCCATAATCCGCAATTCAAACCAGAAGGTTTGGAATAGTTTATAACCACAAACAAAAACAAGCCAATTAAGATGGCCTCTTTTTATAACCAGAAGGGATTCCAGAGAGATGTTTTTATCCAATCACAAGTTTTTAGCAGAAATGATGCATGTACAAATTTTACACTTGCAGTTTCTTACTATTATTGAATATTTATATTATCCAGACTTCTTGACCCATCTCCTAAATTCATATATTTTTTCTTAAGAATCAGATAAAATCTCAGCTAGCAATTAGTGTATCTGGGTAAGGCTGACGTTAGGTGCAAAGAACAGACTGAAAGATGCTACTAATGAAAGTGGGTTATTAGATCCTTTTTCCAGAACATCACTCAAAATCTATAGAAAGCACTCTGGATACATGAGAGATTGCTGGAGATGGAAGGCACAAAGAACAATCATTTATAAATCTCTCTACTCCCAGTGACGCTATGGAGAGTGACACAATTGTGCACCAACTTCTTACCAAGTCAGAATGTGAAGAAAGCCAAGAGGGTCTCATACAACTCATTCCATCTCCCTGTGACCCAGTTTTCTCATTTGTGAAATGAGAGTATGGAATGGAGCAGAGCAAGAATCCTTTTTTTGCACAAAGGCCAATTCAGAAAGAATAAAAACGTCAGAGCACTATACTTCCCCTCATTCAAAATGAAAATAGCTTACTGAGTCCCAACTTAGACTATCACTTTACTGAATGGAAAAATACTCATCAGAAACTTTGTGCTGCTCCTGAGCAGAGGAAATGTTAATCTGCTTACATGTTTATATAGCAATAGCACGAAGACAACTTTCTAATCTTTGATATTTGACCTAGACAGGGGCCATGTTTTGAAACTAGAAGCCATGGGAACAGTTAGCTAAGTGTTAATAATCATTGTTATCACTGGCTTTGAATTAACATCACCTGTGCTAGCTTAAAAGAAATGGATTCTCTGGTTCTCAGGCGCAGGCCCCATTGCAGAGTTTATAGCTTGAGGTTAGGGGTCTAGACAACTACTTAGACTTTAAAGTTCCTCACTGAAAACTTAAGCCCCAGTTCCCAAGTAGCCTTTGGGAGCCACTGATCTAGAAGACTCTAAGATCTCTTTTGAGCTTTTAAATGACTACAAGTCCACACTCGTTTCTGACATCAGATAATCTCAGAGATAAGTGTCTTCTAGCAACACTGTGATGTCAGCTTAAGTCCTCGGACTTTGGATATTATTCATACATCTCCTGGACTGACTTCAAAATTGAAAGCTCATTGAACATCTCACAGTTTTATTAGTCAAAATATACAAGAGAAATATGTATTCTATACTTAGGTGGTTCAAAAGCTTAAATGCAGAACAGTAGTGGGAAACTTAAGTGCCTACAGGACCAATAGCATGAAACAAAAGAAAGAAAGAAAAAAGAAAGAAAGAAGGAAAGAAAGAAGGAAAGAAGAAAAGCAAAGAGAGAGAAAGAAGGAAGGAAGGAAGGAAGGAAAAAAGGAAGGAGAAATTTCTTCTAAAATTCTGGAGGGCAAATGCCAATCTGGTCTTCCGTATTCTCTGACCCCAAGTGAAGGGGATCAGAATTTGTCACCCCCCTCCAAATATGCCATATTGGTATAAGGATTATTTTGAGCTGAAGGCAACTAAGAATTAACAGATATAGGAAGAATTCTCTGCCTTCCCTCTATCTGCCTAAAAGCAGGGCATAAATTTCCCTTTATGAAGGTGACCCCACAGTACCCAAAAGAGAAGAGCAACTCTAATCACCAGAGATAGGAGTCAACAACCTTCCATACCACCTCTCCTCCCCCGCAACCAACCTCCTGAATAACTCCGGGGCCTAGCATCTGGGAACCTAGCATCTGGGAACCTAGCATCTGGGAACCTAGCAGCCGGGGCCTAGCCCAGGAAGGCCTCCCTCACTTGGCTCCATCTTCTCTACATCCTGCTCTCTGAAGACTCCCCTTCATGGCCGCTTGTCCAAGCCACCTAGTCACTATATATTAGGTTACTCAAACTCTCTATGCCCAACTTTATTCCACCTCCAATTTCCATTTTTTTTTCTCTTATTTGATTCATTCTGTCATTCTGGAGGGCATGGCCACTCATCGTTTAAATCCCATCCATTCCCCAAAATTCTGCTCAAATGGCATCAGAGCCAGCAATCCTTTCTTCCTTCATCTCTACATGGGAAGTATCTCATCTGTACAGGGCACTGATCTTTTTCCACCTTGTCTTATAATTATTATTACTGCCTCTCCTGAGTGGTAAGCATCATAAGGACTGAAATCACTGGCCTAGATATTTTTCATCTCCCACGGTGTCTAACACAATGCCTTGTACACATAAGATATTCAGTAACTATGTGGTCATTCATTCACTCAACAAAAGAATAAATACTGTTTGTTCAAAGGGTACTGCAAATGCCTTGAAACTTATCAGAAGTTTCTTCTGTATGTTCTACACCAACTTTCTGTTGCATGGGGGAGAGAAAAACATCTTTGTGAAGATACAGAAGATACAAAAGCAGGGAAAACTGATTCTGTGAAATTTACTGGCACTCTCATCAGTGAATAAAAAAAATTCCTGAGTTTAAAAGGACATTTCATAACATTGTGCAATATATGTAACTATCTGTAGTCACAGTTCATATAAAAATGTATATTCCTATTCTTAACATTAAAAGCTAGACATCAAAGTCTAAGGTTATGGGGTCTACCTCTTGAATTTATAAGACTAACCCCTGAATAAGTTATCATCTATTTCACATGGATGAAAGCTATAATTAGCTCAAGATTTTGCAAAACTATGAGCTGCAGTGGCAAGGATTCTATATCCTGCCCCTATCAACAGACTCAACCAAGTAAGAAATTACAGTATTTATTTTCACACAGGGCATTTGACAAAACAAATATTTCAAGTAAATTCATGTCTATGAAATGCACCTTTTTTTTCTGTAGGTCATGTATTATATTTCTTTATAAACATATATACCCCATACATTAAATAAACATGTTACATGCACATATATTCACATCAAAGGATTTTTAGTCAGAATTCATAGCAGATATCTCTACAGTAAATACCAGATTATCTGAATCACATAATGCTTCCCTTCTTTTCCCATCCCAAGCCCTGACATTAAACCATTATATTAGTTTGTGGAACAATATGTTTTATCTGTCCAGAAACACTGGTTATTACGTTTGGGCTAAAATGAATTTCATTTTCTTGATTTTGTGTCTTTTACTGTCATTTTACTATGGTACAGAGATATCCCAGATTACTTCTTAAGGAAAGAAAAAATAATTTCTTATTCAATTGCAGAAGAAATGACACAACTTAATCTGATCATTGTGTGGAGGAGAAAATATTTCCAGTGACGACATCTTCCTATGTCAATTGATTTTAGTATAGATGTCATCTCCGTGTGCTGTACTAACACAGCTCTTTCTTCTTATTTCAAGATTTTAATCTCAGTTTGTTGCTCTAACATTTTATTGGTTCAAAATACATGCTGTAAAAATCCGTGGCCATCAAATTTTCCTGTGGGCTAAAAATAACCCATTCCTGTCAGTTAGAATTAGCTGATAAAGACTGTCAGAGCCTGTTCTGAATAAGTTTGATAACTTCCTGTTTATGCAGCACTGACCCTTGTCTAATAAAGCTTCTTTGCCCCAGAATGAGAGGAGATTCTGCTGCATTCTATTCCTTAATGGCCAATACTGATTACTTTTGAAAGCCTTTAATACATTTCCCATATTAGACATGAACAGATGTCAGGTACATTGCCAAGGGAAATTTCTTTTATGCAATCTTGGCTTATTGTACAATAATAGCCCTTTCTCAACATGGGAAAAAATTACAGACCCAACTAATTTCCCTGACAGGGGAGAGTTACATATGTTTTCCACTTGTAGTTTTTACGACAAGTTTACAATTTTGCCAAACCTGGAACTAATTGGGACTGTTTCCAAAAGTGGCCCAATAAACCCCCAAAAGTGTAGAGCCATTTGAAAAGGCAGTCAATGATGGTTTGCTTTTGCATTTTCTCCATTTTGGTCAAAGACAGGGCGAAAGTTAGATTGCAAAATTATTTCATTTAAGTTGCTTAAAAACTTACTGTTTCATATCCTCCCAGTTTTTGAGCAGCTTGAAACATAGTCCAAAGGTTAACTGTTAGAGGGACAATAAGTATTTAGATAAGCATTGCATTAACATATTTCCAAGAAATGTCAATTAAAACATTTTGTTTTTGTTTTTTTTTCAATGAGAAAGAGAAAAAAAAGAAACGCTAAAGTACCCCAGAGAGCTAAGTTCTTAGGAAACAATTTGCCCAAGGGCATTCGACAACAGGATCTATTATTACCACTTAAAATATTTCTTAAGAAACAGTTACACAGCCATGAAAATGGGTCTACTTTTAGGATAAGGGACAACAAAGTTTTAGTTCTGTTGCCATCAGCAAAGGAAGAGAAACTAAATTAGAGTGTCTTTGGGAAAAACTGTGGGATTTCAAAATTGAAGTTGGTCTTGTTCAACCCTTAGAAAGAAGTCATTGATTAAATGGTAATATAAAAAGCTCCCCTCAGATAAGGACTCTCCATAATCAATAAATAACAGCCACTTTAATATATGATTACTTTCTTAATAGGATGTCTGATGGCAACACTATATCAAAGGCTCATACCATATTTCACTAACACATAGTGGCTTACGATGAGTAGGAAGACAAATATTTCACATGCAAGGCAACAGTAATACAACAGATCAAAGGGAAGGAAAGACATTCATTCAGAGAGGAATTGAGTCATGAGCCCACTTAGTCCCCTAACTGGCCTATGTGATGTTGCAAATATATTTTTTTTCCAAGCAGATTTCTCTTTGCAGAGTTTGTATATGTTTATGCTGTTAAACAACTATGCCAAATTGCTAGCAACCCTGTTCATTTATGCCAAATACCATGGAATGGGACTGCTATGGATTGGCTTCTTTTACAAGAGGGGAAAATTGAACTTCAAGTGATTCCTTGGTAAGGGAAATGAAGAATACAATGAAGTTTTTTTTTCTTTTTTAAAAAGGCTCTTTGACACAACATGTTCGCAAAGCCTCATTGAACCTTGCACTATTTCAAAGCTATCAAGAGCCCTGCCTCGGCCTTGATTTAATCTGAACCAATGCATAATGCAACAAAGCTGTTCATAGTACATTAATTTTACTTCTATTTCAAGCAACCAGTTTTCAGACAAACATTGTAATCATTCGTAGTTATATAAGTTTATAATGGCTGCGAGTGTTCTCTTGCAATCAGTGCCAATTGCTATTAGGTATGTAAATTGTTATGTAAAACATACAGGTTTGACATTCTTCATCAAAATGACACATGGTTTTAATCTAGGAAGATACGTTTGGAGAAAATACTATTTCAAGCCAGGGGCTCATCGCTTTGTGCACCACTAAATCCAGACAGAGGCAAAATATATGTTCAGTTGCAAAATCAAGGCAAGATCTGGATTTTTTTTTCTCTTTTAATATGGAATTCCACCCAGCTATGAGTTCCCTGTTCTACTCACAAATATACAATGACATTTACATTTAAAAGCACATGTCAGAGTCATTCAAAATTAGGCCCTCTGTGCAAATCTGTGTATTTCTTGTTTCCTCTGAAGTGAGATTTTTGTTATCTTTTAACAAATTTGGGGCTTAAGAAATGTGTTTTCTCTTTGCGGTTGTTTTGTCCATCTTTAAATGTCCTCCTCTTAAAAGCTGTTTTTTTCACAAGCAACATCTGTGCCTGATAAAGCTACGTCACATTATTATCTCACAAGAAAGGCGTTACAGACACTCAAGATTGACAAAACAGAAAATGAGAAACTTTCAACATGTCTATTTCCAGTCATAATCAGTGGATTCAAGCCTATAAATATCTTACTGCAACTGTCCCAGAAGGGAACAACGTAGCGGAAAGAGGCAGGGAAAAAATTCTTGGCGTGGACCATTTGTAGATTTAGTATAAACAGAGAGCACTATCCCCAGATTAGGATTTCAACATAATCCTGAGTCAAAATTATTTTTTCCAATTCAAAGAATCTGAGCAGTTTTGATATTTCAGAAATGAAAACAAGTATACTCACTCTGTTTAAAACCTAAATAGGGTATTCGTTCTATTGGCGTTTTCCTTTCTTTCATGTATTTATAAAGTGCCACCAAGAAGGCCTGTTCATCTGCCCTGCACTCTTCACCAATCGCAAGCTTTGGTTTTTCTTCATTTGAGATTTTTTTACAGTTATTATGGTTATTCTTCGGCTTGGTCAAGGCTGACCTGGCCTCACATTTCACCTGGAAAATGGAAAATATGCCATATCAGACCCGGCGCAGCCCTGGAATGCTTACAAAGACATCGCTAGTGACAGAGATGGTGACAATTTTCACTGAGTGGGAAGGATGGAACAGTAAATTATCCCTGCTTTTAATAGCTTTTTAGAGGCACCACTGAAGATGAACTGTCTTAGACCAGGGGATGGCAAATTTCTGTAAAGGGCTACATACTAAATATTATAGGCTTTGGAGGCCATACAGTTTTTGTGGCAACTACTCAACTTTAGCAGGACAGCAGTCATAGGCAATATGTAAGCGAATGAGTGTGGCTGTGTTCCAATAAAACTTTATTGACAAAAACAGGTGGCCAGTGGGCCATAGTTTGCCTAAGTGCACCAGCTTCTTTTAGGCTCCTTATAAGTATGTTGATGTGAAATTAGAAAATAGCATTTGTACTTGGTAGGAACATTCTCCTGACTCTTTATACATTATATTTTCCTAAGGGGAACCAACAGTAAATGTCCTTGAACAAACCCTGTCATCTTAATAAATAGTCCCATATTTTACACTTTGTATCAAAATGAAAAGCAAGTTTATTTCTTTATAGTAAACTTATCTTGTTGCTACTGTCCAGCAACCTGGAAAAACAAGTCAATGCCAGCAGTTGTACTGGCACCAAGAATACCAGCAAGGTCTCTGCTATTTGTCACCTGAGAGTGATGTCTGGATACACTCTCAGTAGGAAACAAAAGATCCCTCTCTTTAATGAGGGCCTCTTGCTTTTTAGTCTGCTCTGACAATATAATCGGAGATGTTAACTTGCCACAAAAGAAAGAGCAGAGGTCAGCTCAAAACCCAAGAAGAGAAAGTATAATATAAAGTTCCATAATTAAAAAATAAATGGTGGTAAATGCTCCAGATGTTCTTCCTTCCACACTACAAGCAGATAGGGAACCTGGCATATCGAATAGCTAACCTAATGTTCCCTCTTCACTGCCATGTTCTACAAGAGGCCTTTGATGGTTGTTAAATATAACACTAAGTTGCTGAGCTATTTTAATTGTAAAAGGAGGAAGTACAAAGGGTCAGACTTTGAGTTCAAGTGTGCCCATGGGGAATGTGTACATTCCAATATTCTTTACATCTCCACAGTTAACATCGCGAGAGAAGAGGGCAAGTGCTAGGGAAATGTTATGAATAAAAATGCCCCTCATACCTACAACACGGTCCATTTCAGATTTCTGAACTCTTTCTTTCCTTACAGAGCCTCTCACCACAGCACAAAAAACAAAAAAGACTATGTTTATTTGTTAAAGGGAAGTGTTTTCTCTGTAAGGGTTTTCTTTCTTGCTTATTCTCTCAAGTGAACACACTAGTTTAATATCTTTAGACTAGTCCTGGAAAAATAAGACTTCCTGTGCAACTCATTCAATGGGGCCTCTAGATAAGATTTTAATTTTAAAGGGGCTGTGGAAATTGGATTCAAACATTTTTTTCCATGTAGAATTTTTCCTTACAATATTTTCAAACTTGAGTACTTTGCAATATTATATGAAGGTGAACATCCTGTGAAACTTTATGTTGTCATGATTTTTCACTGCCAAATTTTAGGTTGTTAGGTCTAAAGTTCTGATGAAATTTATAATTTAATGGCTTATTAAAATCATAAAATCACTCCAGTTTTAATCTGTATTGCTTCCCACCCTTTTTTGAGTGCTTACTAGGAAGCCATGCTCTATTCTAAGCAAGTGTTTAGGTATAATCTCATTTCATACTCACAACTCTAATAAAGTGGTTATTATTCTCATATTAGAGATAAAGAAACTTAGGTAGAGAGGATGAGCATCATCTACAAGATCACAAGATGGTGTACACGTAAGTGGTGAGTTTGGCACTTGAACCCAGGTGGCTTTACTTTAGGACTTACGGCTTTAAACATTACACTTCACTGACATTCTTGATAAAAATATTAAATTGGTAGTCAAAACAAATTTCCAATTAAAAAGTATATCTTAATACTAGGCATTGTGAAACCTACTTCTTAGCAATGTGATTTATGAAATGAAAAGTAAAAGATAAAACTAGGTGGTTTCCAAAGTATAAATGAGCTCTATCCCTTCTACTGAGTATTGAGCAAAGGGAAGGAAATCATTATAAACTGAGCTCCTACAATGAGCTAGATACAGTGCTGTGTGGGCTTCACATATTCCACTTTCATGTTCTTAAGAATTGTAAAAGGGAGATATTTAGCCTCATTTTACAGTCAAGGAAACTGAAGCTCAGCGAGGCCATGTACTTTGTCCCATGGCTAGTGAGGAGCAGACCTCTGGGTTTGGAACTCGGGTTTGCCCCATCCCAAATCCCAACCTTATACAAGAAGGAGTAGATCTAAGGTTTGTGTAATTAAACAGATGGAGTCTTAAATCTGCAGTGATAATGGGCCAATTATCCACATTATTAGGTCAGATGCACCACTGTTAAGAGTATGAGGTTTGCTCCTCAGTGTCTGGACAGCTACTTAACCCTTGGCCTCACCTGTGTAGAAACATCCAGAAACAGAAGGAAAGCACAGAGATGTACAAACCAGACCCAAAGTAATTCACACTCCCTGCTTCGTTGCAAAGGCCCCAAGTGAAGCCAGGCTGCCACCTACTGAACTCCATCCTGAATCTCAGTGGGCCTCCCAGCACACTGCTCCTGGGGAGGCCAGGTCCTCGGTAAGAAGTGAACAAGTGAACAGTGGCTTCCTTTCCTGTACTAGTTTCATACATTTTTTTTCAGTTAACATAAATGAGCTCTTTATGCTACAAACCAAGTCAAATTCCTTTCTAATTTTTTTTTTTACATTTACCCAAAACATTCTCAGCATTTCAATCTACAGAATTATCATACTGCAGGTGTTAATGGAAATGCGAGCTAGTCTTCATGTTGACCTTAGAAAGTCCAACCTTTTGATGGTGATGGTTAACTATTAGATCTGTTTTTCCTGACCTGAACACCACGCACCTGTTGAGTTCACTAAGAGCTTTAGGGATTCCAAAATGATTGAGAAAGTACTAATTAAAGACTAAACATTTAATGTTTTCAATGAACCACCACCTATTTGATATTAACCATATCCTTCCACGGGACTGAGTTATAACTAATCCGGCCTTCAACTGGGGCAACAAGATGTGCTGAACTAGCAATAAAAAAGCTAGAGTTCTAATTTTGGTTTGGTCACTAACTTGCTAGGTGACCCTCAGTTTCTTCCTCAGTAAAGCAAGAAGGCATCATCCATGTGTGTTGTTCCAAGGACCAAATGAGAGAAAAAAAATTGAAAATAATATAAGTATCACATTTATGAAATATCGAAAGTATGTTTGTGATTTAAATGAACATACTGCACACCATGGTTTCCTTTTTTGGTGTTCCTTTCAGAATATAAACCACCTGTTAAACACTTCTGGCCTTTGGAAAATGCTTACAGGATATGAGAAATCATTTGCCTTCTATCAATATAGGCCTTTCATTAGAGACCTAGGTCAAGAGGATTTCTCTGGCATAGACCACCCTATGAACAGGCCTGGGCCCCAGATTTGCTTCTTTTAGATGATTGCAGGGAAACGGCAGGATTTGGGCTGAACACGTTCACAATGTCTTCAGAGAACTGGTAGTTTCCCTCCCCATGTGACTTTTGCTGTCTTTGGGAAGCCATGAAATTTTCTCTCCCTCAGAAAACAGGGTCTTGCAAAGCTAGTTTTGGGGTTCTCATTGAGAGACTGCAACATTTTGATAGTGACAGGCAAATTACTTGACTTTTTTTTCCAGTCATGAACACAACAAACCCAGTGGGTCCTACTCTAAGAGCTTTGCTGTGTAGAACTGCATGAAGCTGGTGCTTATTCATAGTTAGAAATGGTCTGTTTGAGGCACTTTTGAAAAAAACAGTCACATGTGTCTTGGTCATAAAGTCAAACAGTTCACTGTCCCCTAAAATGCTGCTTCCAGTTCAGTAAATGATCAGATGGTCACAGGTTTATAATCTCTACTGTAGTGTTCACGGGAAATGACCACATGAAGACACAAATGCCTTTTTAATGGCTGTCTTGGTCCCAGATGTGGCTTGTTCATTCGGTAGGGATTTTACATTTGTCTCTTGGTGCCAACAGACAAGCTGTCACACTTCATCCCTGCCCATCTCTTTCTTCTAGTTGAAGCAGTCCCCCAGCTCTACTGGAAGGAGCCAAGGCAGGCCTATAATCCAAGACTCTTGACAAAAGCTGAGCCATTAGACCAGTCCCCAGAAGCTGACTGCAGCAGGACATTCACTCATTCACCACTGAACACCAACAGTGGAAGGATGATCCCCCTCCTCGTAGATTCTGAATGATAGCGTGGTGGCTGGGGGTAGGGGCGGTGAAGGGGTCACCGAGAAAACACAGGCTTGACTTCTCTCCCTCCTAAGGAGGATAAGTCAGTGAACATCAAATATAGCCCATCTGTAGAGTACGCTCCTGTTCTCAGTTTTGTGAGCCCGAGTGTGAGTTCTAAGCCGCCATCCATGGAGAGAAACATGGGAGTTTCTGTTCTTTCAGATGAATTGTATGAGTTTTGTAAAATTCCCAGAGGCATATCTTGGTAGGGACTCCAAATGACATGGGAAGAAGATTCCTTCTGCCAGGATCAGGTACAGAAAACGCTGGAGTGAACACATGGTGGCATCCTAGCAGTACCAGTGGGGAGGGGTGCCAACATAAGGCATAGGCAGCAAAAGCTCTGCTCAGTGTTATGGTCCTAACACCTTCTTGCTCTGTAGTATCTTGCAGGGACTTGCAAACTACTTTCTAGGGAATAAGCTGTTCCTCCTGACATCCTTCAAGACTACGGAAACCGAAGTCTTAGGTAGGTAGTTCTAGGGCTGAGATGTCCAACTTACAAGAAAATATCCTTCATGGTATCCATGTCAACTTACAGAAGCTTCAACGTGTAGAACAAAAATAACTTTAGGGAAAGATAGATGTGTTTTTAGCCAGAAAATGGAAAATAAACATTTCTATTGGTTGATCTCTTTTTAACCCTTTGGAATCTTAGAAGCATGAAGAAATTCTAACCAAAAAGCCCTCAGAATTTCCTGGCAAAACAATCACACTTGACGATAAGATTTTTAGAATACCAATGTCTAGGATTTACTTCATTACTCTGGGCTGGGAGGGGGGTGGAGGACAAGATAGACAAATAGTAGATTGTCTACACAGAACTGAATTCATTTTTTTTCTATATCAGAATCTTCCAAATTCACCACTAATCAAAATACTCCCATTTTCAGAAGTTTAGTTCATGGATCTGGAAACTGGTATCAGCTGAAATCTGGTCTTCAATTCAGCTCCTAAAGGGACTATTGCTGTCTTTGGCACAAAAATACCACCTCAGCACAGTAAATGGAAGCATGGAAATCTGACCCAAGCCCACAAAAGTCAAAAAGATAAGTCTAAAAATATGAAGTGATACCTCACCCTTCATGGTGCTAAATACTTCAGGCATGCACTTTCAAGATTCCAAAGAATGCTTAGGCAAAATGGGCCTGGGCCTTGAAAAACAGTCTAGAATTTAGACTTCCATTCTTCATTAATAGAGATCTTTAAAAGCATATAAATGCTTTGGGGTCTATGTATACAAATAAATATTTTGCTATGTATCTTTAAATATACTCTAATGTAAATTAGAGGTGACTTTGAAAAATACATAACTAAAAACATTAATTCTAGCCATTTCTAATTTCATCCTCTGTTAATCTCTGAAACACATTTAGATGAACACATTTAGAAAGAGGATGGTTCAGCTGGTCTATTTTTGACACAAGCAGAGTAAACTATGTCATTGTGTCACCCACTATGAAATCTCAGCCTCAGTGACGTAGGTGCTTAATCATCTGTCCTTTACCCAACAGGCCAAGCTGGGAGGTGGGAAGTCTTTCTGTTGACTAATCAAAATGCCTACATTCCCCCCCCACCCTCCAGCAACAGGGGGGAGGGGAGGTGGGGGAAACAAACACAGCATAGAGCTTCAAAAGCTCTGGATACCAAAGTCAAATTCTGAATTGAAAACTGCCACCAACACACAAGAGCAGAGAAATAAAGAACAAAAAGGAAAAATAAAAAGATGCAGCAAAATGAATACCATGGAGTGAATGACTGTACCTTGACAACGGCTTTGCCATCAGAATTATTGTTGGAATCCTTAACACCACTGAATGAATCTCTTCTTTGTGGGCATGGTTTCTTTTTGCGTGGTCTGCCTTTAAGATTTGGCGCTGAAAACAAAGGGAGAACAATTGATATACGTTTTCATTTGTGTGGGTTTCCTTATTAAAGACCAAGAATCTTACTACAGTGGTCCCTTCTCATTGCTTTCAGAGAAATGTACACATCTGCGGCAGCCTTCGTTATATTGCTTTTCTTCACTTTCTGAAGGGCTGCAACTTGGTAGACTATATACTTCTGTACATGTTTCTCAGAGCTAATCTATCACACTTTAAAATGTCTAATTAATACAAATAAAATGAAGCACTTCTCTCTAAAGGATGATAATAAGAAAAATGTCCTTCCCCATTGTTAGAGAAGAAGCATTTTGAAAGACAAACTTGAACCGGGCTTCCAGATCATTCTTTGTTTTTTGTTTTGTATCTTGTTTTCAGAAACCTAAGTGATATGCCACCCCATTATGGTATCATAGTAATGTAACATTTGAAAACATCTCTCTTTGAAAGTGTTTGGAGACATAAGCATTTTCTCAAATTATCATACAGGTAAGTAGACAAGATAGCTATAGAGAGAAGCATTCATAATAACACTCTGGAAAATATTATTACATGTATTTACTAATAATACTGCCACCAGCATGTATCAAATCTCAACAAATCTGGCAAATACATTTAAATCAGCATGCTCTCTTTTCCTTTTCAATGTAATTTTATGAAGATCTTGAGGGTTATTTACAATAACTTCCTAAGATTACACTGGGATTAGCCTGCCATTGGGGGTCACACTTTTTAAAAGTCATAAACAAGATGCAAATCAAAGTTATTTTTCAGCCGTGATGTACAGTTTGGTTCCTTTTAAGATCTATACAGAAAGTAGGGGAAAGGCTGCTGCTTATTGAGAGCTCCGACCGTCCGGCATCGGCTTTCACATTTAACTTCATCAGTCACCGAAGTCAGGCAAAATTAAAACCAACCAACTAACCAACCAGTCCTTGAGCCATTCCAAACAAACGAATTATACCCTGAACAATTTCTTTCAGACCTTTCAAGGTGCCGACACTTTTTATTACTTAAGGGATGATTAGGACAATGTCAAATCTGAACCACACAAACCCTGTTAATTGTTGTTAATCTTACTTATGTCACGCAGTTCACCAGTGGTTTTGGGACATTTTACATTGTCCTCATTTTTACAAGCACAATTAATCCTACTAATTTGATTTTCTACTCTGGATAACAGTTTTACTGTTGGCGAAGCTCAGCAGAGCAGAGCTGCCTTTACAGGGAGAGAGGCAAAAGTTTAAAAAGCAGCTTCGGGGCTCAGGCTCCCCTTCCCAAACCCGCTCTCCTCTCATTCCCTTAAAGGCTGGGTCTGAAAGTCCATCCCAGAAAGCCAGCCTGGAATTATCAAAGGTAAACAAGCTCACAAACAAAATCAAGCAAAGAGAAAGTAGTGATTACCCATTCCAGTCGACAAACATCTGCCTGATTGATGTCTGTGCTCATGAAAGCTACGGCATGTGACTGCTCCCCGGCCACATCCCTGGAAGTCTCCACTTGGTGTGGATGTCAGCGTCCCTCCGAATGCGAGCTGCGAGGCTCGGCGCTCTGCTTACAACTCCCCTCCCCCGGCAGCTCCATTACTCATGTAAACACACGGCAGTGACTAGCAGCCAGCGTGTGGGATGAGCCTGAGGACTTTGCGAGTTGCCAGACTGGCAGGGAGGGCTCTGCTCTCCCCACCTCCCTGCACGGCACGGGGCTGGTGATTTCATCCTGCCTGTTTTGTGGATCCTGACCTCTTGCTCCCTGTCAGAGCACGATGCCACGTTCCATGAATCTGCCACGGTCCACAGCCTGGAGCCAGGGCGTGCACTGTTTTGTTTAGAAGACTTTGTGTAGTACAGAAGTGTTTCCACAACTGACCCAAGTGCTAAGACTTTAATGACTGAGAGGGAAGGATGTACTTTCCTGTCCCTTATCAAAATAACAGCGGAGCAGAAAGCTGACGGAAAGAAACAGAACTTGGGGAGCAGGTCTGAGGCATTCCGCTAAAGGAAACAAAACAATATCGCCTCTGTTCTGAGACTTGTTACTATGATCTTCCCTTCCTTGCATTTTGGTGAAAAGCACTTAGACCAAACAGGCATTTGTTTCCAGAAAAGCTTTCAAATCCCAAAGGCCTTTTCGATAGAGAGAACTTGCATTGAACATGCTGTTTTTAAATAAAGGCAAAAGTTCCAGGAACCAACGAGAAGTCATCTCCAAACTGGGTCTATTTTCTCCATTCTTTGAGCTGTTTTCAGAACCCAGAGAAGCACATGTCCTCCCCCGGCAGATTCTGAGAATTACAAATTTAGAACAGACTAGCACCTAATATTCTGGTCACACGAACTTAAACGGGATTCGATCAAGAGAAAAAAGCCCTTTGTTCCTAATAAGGCAAACATACAGGGATATTTCAGGTATGGTTAGGCAAATCCCTCCAGTAACTCGGGGCTCAAACTCAAACTCAAATGCCTCTTTCCTTCTCTTTCTCTTACCGAACATGTCACTGCATTCCTGTACTTTAGCTGTGTTTTTGTTTTTTTTTTTTTGGGGGGGGGCATATTATTATACTAGACTGGAGAATCCTTCAGGGCAAGACCGTGCAGGACTCATCTCTCATCTGCCCCAGCACAACACCCTGGAGGAAACATTGCATAACGTGAATTTGTTGAATGAACAACTGACTCGTGGAAATAAAGATGCCCACATATTCCTCCTTCCTGTCCTCATGAGCTGGACCCGCCAACCTGACCACGTGGGATACGTGCCACACTGGACATCTGTAAAACTGCCATCACCTTTACTGCTTACATTATACTCTGGGAACATAAACCAGTGACTTGAGCTTGCGCTGGGAATGGAGATTGGAAACCTAAGGTCTTTGGTTCCTGATTACAGCTAAGCCATTGAGTCTGGCATCTCAGCTGGGCCCATAATCTTGTCCCACGTACCAGGGGACTGGAGAAGGCAGGACTAGGCAGGAGCCCCCATAATACAATTAGAGACCTTCTGGAATCATAAAGAGAAGCTTTATCATTGAGGGGCTAGCTTTGGGGGGGTAGCAAAAATTCTGCTCTCAAGTTATATCGTTTTTTTTCCTTTAGGGTCTTGAAAACAAATCATTTGCTAGGCCAGGGAGTAAAAACAAATGCATTATTGTGTGGTGGTGTTCAGGGGTGAGGTGAGGCTCTGGACTTTCACTCTTTTAGGTAAGAAACAGCCACAGCTCCTTCCAGACACCCTGGAGGGATCTATACTTGCCCTCTCCTTGAAAGCTCAGGGCTGTGCACCTACTGAGAGCACCAAAACCCTAAGACTCCAGAATTAGACCAGCTCTGGGGTTTTCGGTGAGACTGATCTCTATCAGCAAAGTCTCCTGGGAAGCCAGCAGTGCCCTTACCAATAGCATACCTGGTGCCAGTCAACTCTACTTGGAAAAAAAAATAATAATATAAAGTAATAAATGCACTGTTACCTTTACATGTGTATGTAATCCACTGGCCTGGCTCATCAAAGAGTTCAGTAAATGCTCATTGCATAAATGTTTTCAAGAGTATACATAAATATTATAATAACAGTAGCTAATGCTTTCTTTGTGCCCGTCACTGTCCTGAGTGCTTTGCATACAATAACATTTAAAACTCTCAACAAGCCAATGAGGAAGGCACAATTGTTATCTCCATTTTATAGCCAGGAAGCTGAGATAGAGATGAAATTACTTGTCTCCGGTCATCGAGTTGGTTACTGGTAGCAGGAGGACTCCAGCCCAGGCAAATGGACTTATCCAGAACCCCTACTTTAAGCATCTTCTCTCCAACAGACACAGACACACACACGCACTCACTCCCTCTGCCTTGTAATGAGGCTGGCAGTAAGCAGGGAGCTCTCCCCACATGAAAACAGTCTCAAATACCACACAGCACAAGGATGCTGCAGCCCATCCCAGGCAGCAAGCAGCATGTGACACCCTTGCCAGTGAGCAGGGTCCCCATCGGTCCTGACTCAGCAGTAGGTGACAGGACTTCCACTAAAGCCACGAAACCCAATAAAACTTGGTCAAGGTGGGCATGCACATTACCTCCTTACCGTGGGCCACTAACTCTGCTGCCTCATCAGTGAAAGATCTCTGTGGTTTTAAAGGAAATCTTTCCTCACCGACTGCCCATCTGTTCCGTCTACTCAGTGCCAAGAAATTAACAAGTATGCACCTTTGTGAAATCACTGCTATTTCTATAGGCGCTAATCCCCGGAGATTCAAGCTACCTCCAGTGATCAAGGCTACTTTGACATCTCACCCATGTTTGTTTTTTTGTTTAATTCCTTCAAATATTAATGAATTATAGTCTATTTTCTTGACAATATAGCAAAACAAGTTTGTTTTTCTTAAAGGGTCTAGAAGCTCAGAGCTGCAAACGTTCATTTATATATTTACTTCACTATGTGTTCAGACGAGTTATGTGGCAGGGCAGTGCAGGTGTGGGAAACTTTCATCTCAACCCCAACTTTTGCAATAATAATAATAAAACAAAGGAAATGTAACCAGTTACTGGCAAAGTCAATTGCTTTTGGCTTAAATGTTCCTGTTTTTTTCTACTGTGTTCTTCCTGTCATGACCGTCTCTTTTTTTTTATAGCATTTATGCTCTTGGAAATACCGCGAAGATAGATAAACTGCTATAAAAGCTGGATTGACTCATCAGTTAACAACTCTTTCTTCCCATTCTGCAGAGAGGATTTTGTTGCCAACGCAGCTACATATTCTCTCGAGAAATTCTTTGTGAGCTTCCACTCAGAGATAGGGCTTGCTTGTTGGTGGAGACTGGAATCAGGGGATGGAAAACCAGGCATAATTTTCCTAAGAGTTTGACCCCTGGGGGTCAATGTCTAGAGGAAGTCGACAGAGCGTTAACTCATTTGATTTGCAAGTTGTGTGTGTGTGTGTGTGAGTGTGTGTGTGTGTGTGTGTGTGTGTGTGTGTGTGTTTTAAACAGGAGCCAGCACTGATTGACATATTAGAGACGGACAAACATTGTTCTATGTATAGTATGCATTACTGATAATACTTTGCATTTCTGTAATGCCTTTCCTCTGAGGATCTCAATTCTCTGGTACATTTTCTTTGCAGACAATAATCTTAAAATACTCTGGGCAAGTTTCAGCATGGAGCATTGCTCTTTCTGGAAAAAAAAAAAAGCCCTACCCTAATTTAGTTATCATTTACTGTGTTCTATTTTCAATGTTTCCCTTTTGACTATTCAGAAACTTCCTCTTTCACTGTAACAAAAATAGGATGACTGTTTTTAAAGTTATTAACGTATGAGTAAAAGATTTAGAAACCAAGAATGGCAGAAGGCTTGATCAAAGCCACTCCTAAAATTTATGGGCGTAATAAAGGAAAGGCATTTCACAGATAATCTCTTACAGAATTTCAGTTTTCAAATATAGTTGGGGAAAAAAGGAAAACTAGAAGCTCTCAGCCCTCATTTTGGCTTTAAGCTAATATTTTTAACTTAAAAATTCATAAATGATTCCCTGAAATTTTTATTTCAAATCCAGTTATATTCCATTATAGTACCCCTTGGTATTTGACTTCTATTTAATTGATTGAATTTTTCTGCGAATTCACAAAACACTGCTCATACAAAGATTTAAGAATATTCAAGTTTATTTTTATTCTGTTTTCCTATAAACAGTCTTCCATACCTAGAAATGTTTGAGAAGCAATCATGCTGTCTCAGACATGAACACACAGGGCCATTAACAAGCACAGCTCGATCTTGTGGGACATTCTAACTTAAATGATAAATTTTAAACAAAAGACATGGTGAAACAATGCTACTAAAGTGTTATTATTTGGTAATTGTTCTGACAGTTCCCTATTAAAAGTAATTTTTTTTTCTCAAATAAAGCCATTAAAAAAATGAGCCCAGAGTCTCAAAGCCAGATGCCAGAGCCAAACTTAAATGCCTTCATGTTCCAATGCCACCAAGACCACACAGCCCTGAACAACAATGGATGGATGTGCCACAGAGAAATGGTCACACTCATCACGCTGGGTATTGTGGCTGTCTGAAGACCTGGGCTTTCAGTTTCGAAGTTTGCTTTAGCCCAAGCCACACTCCAACGGTGCTTGCACCACAAACATGCTCTCCCAGAATCCAGGTCCCTGTGCTACCTCCTGAAAGGGTGAGCAGTTGTGTTGTTACAGGGTGAAGAAAATGAAGCTATCTTTATATAAGGTCTATTCACTTTGCCTCTTTGTCAAAATCACTGAGATCCCCCAGAGACACTAATGAGAGTGAAATGTATTTACTGCCTTTGTCATACCTGGACTACGCGGGGAGTTTAAGTCCAAAACAGCCGTGGACTTCATTGACTGCTCAACAAACCATGTAAGTAAACACTCCTGTAATCCCTTCCCAAACATGCCCAGCTTTACTCACTCTTGTTTCATACTTGTGAATGCTGGAGCAATTGTTAATGCTCCAATCAAAGTTTTAGTAATTTCATAGGCATGCAATTTGCATAGCTATTTCCTGATCCGCCTTCTCTCTCTGCCCTGGAGGTCTTCATTTCTCAGAAACACTTAAAAACACAAATTATTTGACTTCAACCCTTCCCCCACCCAATAATGGAACAGGACGTGCTAGCTCATCTGTATTGCTAATTGGCTTGAAAGCATGTGACTCTATGCGTTCTTGCCATTAAAAGACAAGCAAACCTCTTTTGTAGTCAGGTTTTACCTGCAGTGATGGGCAGATTTCTATCTTTGTTCCCCCTCCCTCTTGAGGGGGGAGAGGAATTTAAATAAACTAACATTATTTATGCATTATTCTGAAATAATGAAGCGAATTCCAAGGTGATACAAAAATGTTCTAGAAGTCTATATAACAGGATTGTCCACAAGGACACTGGCAAATAAGAAAGGGCTTATAGATGCTTTTCACTACCTCTTGAGGGATAAAGGGAAAATCTGGGAGCTGAGTGTAGGTGCGCAGTTTTCAGAGGATTGATTACCTAAGGGTAGAATCCATGCCAGACCTTTCAAACTCTCAGCTTCCCTCTGTCTGTTTCAGCTACCCACAGTATCCACCAATAGAAACCATTCTCAGTGGAGGGTCCTGTTGAGGATTTGTAAGGGGGTGGTGGTGTGACTCACAGCTGTTTTGCAAAAGCTTATTCATCTTTGGGATACTGGGGACTACATGCCATAGCACAGACAGGGCTGTGGCCTAGGTTTCCCTGAGGCCCAGGAGCCTATGGAAAGACTCCTTTGCCTTAGAATTCCTCATATTCTAAAGAGACATCAGGGCAGAGTGAACACCTGAGGACCAAGCTCGGTCCTTAAGGTGAGGGTGGCAGTGCTATCTAGGTGCTAACACTGCACACAGAGGGTCTGATCCCCCCCGTCCACCTCGCCAGCTGCAACATCTCGGTATGAAGTCACAGATCCAGCAAAACCAAAAGTGGACTCTAAAGACACCATAGTGGCTCAAACTTCCACTTTCATATTTACCTGGCAACTGTTCTCTCCTACTACTCATCTCTCCAGATGCCAAGTGTCCTCTAGCCATTTCCAGGCCCCAGGCTCCTCTCAAAGGAGAAGATCATGGACACAAGCTATTAGGATAAGAATGAGCATGTTGTTTCATTGCTACACTATGTACTTCTCAGGATTTTGAAACATGTCCTGCATCCATTTTTTGAAAACTATTATATAAACACATATTTAGTCTTTCTTAGTATGGTACTATATATTAAGAATAGAATATTAACTTAAGATAATTGTCTCTTTTTTTTTTTTTAAGGCTGTTTAAGGATCCATTCTGGAAATGCTTTTTAAGGACTTTTAATTTCTACAATTTCTGAAGGTTATAAAGACAAAACCTCTTAAACACAGAAAATTAATTTTTTGTCTCTCTCTTTCTCTCTTTTTTTCTTTTTGTTACAATCAATAAACCCACTCATTCTAGTCTATGGTTGATATGTTCTGTGGTGTTACTATTGAACATGACAGCACAGAAGTGAAAGCTACATTTTTGTATTGAATATCCTTGCAAGGAACAGTAAATATCAGAACAGTTTTTAAACTCATATATAAACAGAACATTCTTGTTCAGCCATTTCTCCAGGTTTGGAAATAAGATATTTCATTTTCAACATTGAGGATAATTGATTTGCTACATCTCTAAAGAAAACATTCCCCACTTGGAAATAAGTAAAATAAGATGGTTTTTTTTGAGGGGTGTATGTGTGTGTGAATTAACACGGTGATATTTAACTTATTACAGACTTGGATGAATACTTTATGAGAGACATTTTAGTATTTAAAACACATACACAGAAGAGAAAAGAAAAAGTAAAAGGTCATCAAGTAATAGGCTTCCAATTTCTTTCTTAAAAGATCCAAAAAGGAATTTGTACCAAAAGGGGATTTTTCACTCTCTTTATAGTTTTTCTACCTTTCAGAAAGAATAATTTAAGAAGTAGGATAGTCTCTAACTTAAAAGCAAAAAGATGGCTATTTCTGGTTGTCTGAGATTCTGAGACAGTTTTCTTCAGTCAGGTAAATTCCTCTCACCCTCCCTCCTTTGTGAGGTACCAGTACCATCTCTGAAAAAGCACTGTAGTGGTCGCTGAGCTTCATTTGTTTGTGGAGGCACAGGAGCCAAGATACTGGAAAATGACTTTAAAAACTCTTCTGTGGTACCAAGGAACTCACGGATTGCATAGAAGAATGTGTGTATTGCAGCAGGGTGGGCGGAGGGGCCAAAGGAGAGGGGAAAGGGGACTGGAGTGAGAGAGGAAAGGTAGCAAGGTCCATAACACCTGGTGACACATTAGCTAAGAATAGATGATTATAGTCGGCAGAGCAAGCCAGAGTGCTCTGTTAATTGGAATGAGAATTTGTCACACTATAGAGAAACAACAGACAGATACCATCAGAAACTCTAAGATAAATCTAACGATGAACACAGAAGAGGTTAGAACTTCTTCGAATTTTTTTCAGTATAAGATAAAACACATGACTATTTAGAGTTGCTCTACCCAGTATAGTCACCATGTGTGGCTACCGAGCACTGGAAATGCTGTATGTCAAGCCCAAATTGAGATGTGCCATAGTGTAAAATACATACTGGATTTCCAAGACTTAGTATAAAATAAACTAAAAGATCTCATTAATAACATTTTATATTGATTACATATTGAAATGATAATATTTTGGATATACTGGATTAAATAAAATATATTATTAAAATTAATTCCACATGTTTCTTTTTACCTTTTAAAATGCGGTTACTAGAATATTTTAAATTACATGTGGCTCACATTATCTTTCTCTTGGGTGATGTTAGTTTAGTCAATAATTCAATGTTATGATTACAGATATGTTCTTGGAAATATGTGTTAAAGAGCAGACAGAACAAGATTAACATCTGAAGCTAGGATAATCAGCAAGAATCACAGTTCAAAGTTTCAGTACAATTTAGAATTTTATTCACTGTTAATGGAGGATAGTCACATAGAGATGTTAGTGTCTGAAAATTTTGCCAAAGCTGAGGTCTCTCCTTTGCTATAAAATTCAAATCTGGTAATCATTGACTCGAGGCTACTTAGTAGCCCTGATGAAGATGTTATTTCATTAACTTCCTTAACTAAGATGGCAACGCAAATGTTAAGCCTTGACAACAGACTGGAAGAAAGACAGAGAGAGAACGAGACAGAGAGAGGGAGAGAAAGGGACTATATTTGTTTCATGCCTTATTCTGTCCTGCCACCAACATGAGCAGGGTATAACATAAGCCATTTTCATCATCCAGTGCAAACTGAAGAGCAAATGGAACTTGAGTGGTTTGGGCTAGTTGGAAGTAGAAGCTTCTTAACCACAAATTGTTAATAGTCTGACTATATTTTCCTTTTTGTAGATTTCATCTGAAAATATGCAGAGGTTGGTAAGGCCTAAAAGCAAGGGGATAGCCTCCTTGTTCCCATGTTTTTATATGACAAAAAGTAAGATTGTTCATTGAAGACAGGCATTCCAATAAAGCCCAGAAAATCTGAACAAAACAAAAAGGTTTCAATTGTGGGGGGAAGAGACACATTCTTTCCCCAATCATTCTTGGCACCAAAAGACCATGAGGCATTACTCTGAGAAAGTGGCTGCCCAGTGCTCAGCTGGCCCAACGTCCCATCCTCCCAAACCACCAGTCACAGTAGCCGAAATCAAAGCCAATTCCCACCAGCCCCTCACCTCTTGATCCCTGTAGCAGCAGCAGCACAGAAACATAACTTGACATTAATAGCCCTCCAAACACTACATGCCAATCAAAGGGCTACACACCCCCCTGGTTAAAGAGTTTTCATTGTAAAAATAAAACAACAGCAATGGTGGCAGCAGAAATAAGCTTAGGAAATATTTTCTTTTTTTAGAAGGTAAGAGTTGCTATAGCATTTAAGGCAGTAACATGCAGAGAGATTAAGACCAAAGTCTCTGCAGCATCAACAAAACATGCAATGAATCTTATACATCCTACTGTATAATGCTTATAACATAATAACTTTTATGAAATTATTTGGTGGCTTCAACCTACATGCAGTGAAGCAGTCTGCACACCTCTGGTATGTTTCTGATATCTAACTATAGAAGTATTTGTCTTTGTCCTCCAAACTCTTTTATAGCACATGGTATGCATATTTCAGCATCCAACATTATTAACTCATGGCCAACTGTCAGTTGATGGTTATCTAACACATGGGGTCTCCACAAAAGGGATCCTTATTTGGGCAAAAGCTCTTGTCTGCACCAGTCTGTCTATATTTTGCCTCAGAAGAACTTTATTTGGATTATTATTCGCTGTTAGTGGAAACTCAGAGGCTGCATGTGTGGCAATCGGAAGGCAGAGAAATAAATCCTTAGCAAGTTAAAACACTTAGCTGATATTAAAACCATTTCTAGCTTTGTTAGCTGAAAGCAAACTCTCCATTGCCCTCTCGTGGTGAATCTATGTGATGCCGTGGGGTGACCATAAAAACCCAGAAACTAACAAGAGAGTTTAATCAAATACAGGTAAGGACATTCATCGTGGATAGAAACAGCCACAAATCACAACCTTATGTTGTTTTATATGTTTTAGAATTTACATTTTGCAGCCCTCCTATGTGGAGATGGACGGGGGGTGGGGGTGAGAGTGGGTGGGGCTTGTAATATGGAAATTAGAACTTTGTCTTTGTAGAACACAATGACTTCACTATATTTACAACCATAGCTGCTATAGATGTGGCAAATTGATTTTTATGAGATTTACGACCTTAAAAAAAATCATGCTCACATTTTGAAAGTTCCTTCATAACCAAAAATAGACTGATGTTCCAACTGGTTTGGAATTATAGGAACCAAGGAAAGAAGTCTGAATAATTCCCTAATATGGAAGAAAAACTGCTTTTTTTTAAAAAAAAAAAATGAGGAACCGTTTATTTGTTTCTGACAATAGGCAACATATGGGAATTGGAATTTATAGAACCAAGTGTAGGTACAAAATTTATCATTCCATATTCTCTAAAAATAAAATTTTATAAATTTCTGAACTCCAAATTTAATAATCAGTTACCCAATTTAGTATTTAATTTTATTTTTTAAAAACCCCGTTTAAAATTTCTGCTGTATGCCTTTCAACAATTTCCTGCCTAACAGGCCCATCCCCAAAAAGCAAACAAACCTGGTATTAAAACAGACTGAGGAGCTTAAGAAAAAAGCTGAGGGAGAAGTCGGGGCAAAGTCCATGGGAACATAAACTATTTTTTATCTTATTACCAGTAAATGTGCCATTTCTCTCTTTTTGTGTTTTCTTTTTAGATAAAAGCCACTCCTCCAACCAGCATTAACAAAAATACTCTGTATTTTTAATATGATTTTAGGGGCAGACTAATCTTAACTTGGCTTTACTACTCACACGTGGAACTTCAGTTTTGCAACAACAGTCATTTGATTTTTGTCTTTGAATTAGCAAAGTTCTTATAGCAATTTTATTGTAAAATTAAACAGCTGGGAGTTCTTTAGCAAAACATGACAATTCTTGTTCTTCTTTGTACTATTGTGCAAGCTGAAATACCCTTTCTTTCATGTCTTTTTATTCCAAAATGAATTCCCTCGTTAGCCTTGTTCAGCTTTTAAAAATATAATAAAGAAGGGGGGCGGTATTTGCTGACCTCTGAAATTCATCTGCTTTTAAGCACAGGGCGTTTACACAAGGTGCGTACTGAAAGGGCTTTTGTTTAATTCCTATTATGGAATGAAAAATGATATTCTGCCCCAATATAATGCCAATCCTTGTGTACAACAAAGTACTTGCTGTTTGCAAGTACTTCTGTGGAGTGAGGCATCTTATGCCTATTTTGCAGATGGGAAAACTGAAACATTGCTGAATGGTGAAGAAATACGGAACTAAGATGTTCATGGAGGCTGGAATTAAATTTAGAATTTGACTCTTAGCCCAGGACTCTAACCACGTGAGGGCTTTGACTCTTTGGAATCAACAGAAGAGCAGTTTTAAAACATTCTTTTGACATTATTAACCACAGCCTGAGGGCTCAGGGAAGTGGGGATGAGAGGCGGGGCCTGGAAACATAATACAGAGCTGCTAGGTGACAGCCTCTATGACATTGCTAATAATATGGATTACTGGATCCATGCTGCTATATATTCCAGGAATATTCAGTGGCTTAATGATTCCCTTTGTATCTCAGAAAATTAGAATCTGAATTTGAAGGCTAGTGTAGACAGCCTCCTAAAATAGGAAGCCAGAGAGTCATGACAAGACATGAATTGTGGAACGTGGTTCTTGGCTTTTCAAATGGATTTAGAACCAAAGACCACTGCTAGGAGTTAGTGAATCCACTGATGTGATGACAGCAGGATTCTTCATTTGAGGTATTTATAGAATGATGAAATTCCACAGCTGAAGGAGAACTTAAGGCACCAGCCAGTCCAAACCCTCCTTCTATGCCCAGAGAGCCTGCCATTTGCCCAAAGTCACACAGCAAGCAGCAGAGCTGCGACAGACTCTGGCCTCTGCTGGCCGCATGAGATGGGCAGCAGCACCTTGGCAGCAGATGGCTTTTCAATGGGTGCTGAGCATCTCCACCTGGGTCTCTGCAGGGCGAGCTCTGTCATCCCCAGACCACGTTACTGAAACACGCTTTCCAAGGAACTGCAATTAATAAAGTCAAACGGGAGCTGACAAGGACATTCCCACTGTGTTCAAATGCCAAAACATACAACCGAGAAAGCTCACTTCGAGTGCAGGAGACGTGGGTCCCTCTGGCAGGACTTCTGTGCACCACACTCCCAGCTGTTTGCTCACACCCAAATGTGAGGGACTAGGAGCAAAGCGTGTGAAGCCACCCGAATGGTGCTCCAGCAGTGGGCGTCAATGTCTGCCACCTGGCTTGCTTTTGTTAGGCTCGGCTGGGAGCCCTCCTCCGGGTGAGGAAAGGCTTTGGGAACGCAGGACCTCTGGGAGCAAGAAGAATTGGACCACAGTCTACCTTGCCATGGAGCTTGTTCCTTACCTTCCAACAGTAACAAATGCCTTAGAGGTCCCAAGCACATCACATGGCTTCACACCTGTGTATGTTTGTTCCTGGGCTTCCTCTGCCAATATTCTTCTTTTTTCAGCTTTTTCTTCCTCCTGCCCCACCTCCTACTTGTTCTTCTAGACCTGCGTTGGTTATCGCATGCCCTGCCACATCTCCAGTTGGGCGAGGGAAACTTTCTCCGTAGCTTCTGTATCTAACATGCTGCTATCCTAGCACCTACCACATCTACTGACATTGTCTGTCTGTGTATCTGTCTCCATCCCCAGACTCTAAAGAGATCATGTCTGTCTTGGTCACTGTAGCATTGCTATAGTAGGTGTTCGGTGAATGTTTACTGAACAAATGACTCTCTCCATGTCATGTTTCGAAATCAGGGTCTGGTACTTATTAAGAGTCTGGTAAATGTTTGTTAAACTGCACTGACTGCTGATCCCACTAGAGAAAATAAATACCTCTGAATACAGCAAGGTATCTGGGCTATCCTGGGTGGTTCACCTTCCTGTCTATAGCACCTTACCTTGGTCCCAATTACCATTAATAAGGGAAAGACACGTATACCCACGTTTTAATTTCCACTATGTGACTCTGACACCCAGCTATTGTCAACCACCTAAATATTTAACAGAAACTTGCCTTGCGTGTGGACACACAGAACTGACCTGTTTTGCCAAGACCCTCAAACCCACAGGGACGTTGGCTCTCCTAGAAAGCCCTTAAACCAGGAAAAAGTCAGCAACATCTCGAGAAATAAAGTTCCCTGGGGAAGATGGCAGACTGCCTGGTGAGAATTACTTTTTTAAGGAACCCCATCTCTGCAAAGCTGCCTAAAAAACGTGCCTGCAGATGAAAGTCTGGGCAAATCTATAATGTAGAGATTAAATTTAAATTCCAATAAAGATTTTTAACAAAGATCAATAAAATAGGAGATTGATCTGCAGTTAAAAGTTCCCAGTAATGGGATAGTCTAGAAATTTCATAAATAATGCTTTTATCTTGATTACAAAATAATCCCCTGCCACAAAAACAAGGCGAATCAAGGTAGGGAATTGTTCAGCGGGAATTAAAATGTCACGCTTTACACAGAATAAAGCATTGCAATCACCAGGGAAACACACATTGCAAATGTGTTAACACAAAATTACATACATCACTTAATTATATAAGCGCATAGCTCCTGAGTAACCCATTAGCTAAACATGTCGGCTGCGGTTGAATATATACATGTAATATTTTTAGCACAGAGGGGATATAACTATGTCAGGCCTGGCACCGTAAAGCCTGAGATGGCAAGTGCTATTAAATTGAGATGCAATCATGTTGAAAAGGAAACATTAACAAACAGCAGACAATTGAGAAGAAAATACAGTGAGCTTGTGTTCTACTACATGTGCTTCCAAAACCTTATATAACTATTCATTGTCTATTTCATCTGGCTTGCATCCCAGGTTTGTTCTATGCTATACTAATTTTATAATAATAAACTGCTACACCAGTTTTATGAAATCATGCACGCACAGAGGTTGCAAATGACATTACATCTGATTATCTTCACTGGCAAAGGACCCCATCCTGAAGTTAAACACAGCCTCACGCAAAACCATCCACTTCGTTTAAAATGGCCCCTCTACTTCGCTGCTGAAAAAAGATATGTCATATTTCCTTTCATCATCACAACACTGGCGAAGTTGGTGAAATTACTGCTAGATACCCAAGTTCCACAAGAAAGTAGAGAGGGCACAGGCTTTGAGAGCAGGTAGCTCTGCATTCACTTTATAAATCAGGTAACTATATGACCCTGGGCAGGTCATTGTCTCTCCCTGGGGCTGAATTTACGCATTCATCCAAGGGGGATTGTATCTCTATCTGGAAAGATTACGATAAAGAAAGAATGCAAATGAGGTGACATTAGACAACATGCCCAGCACATTCTTTTATTCAGTCCACTAAGACACTAATAAATGGGGGATATCACTATTATCACTATTACATAAGCAGGTATTTATGCATATAAAGTGATAACAGGCAATAAATGAGTCATTAAAAGGGGAGAACATGTCTTGGTGATAACTGATTCTGTGTTTTGGGCAATTTGAAATCTCAAGGCAAAAAGTGAAGAAAGTAAAGTGTTGCCTAAATAGTATGAGAGAGACAGACAGACAGACAGACTCTGACTATGCCAAGTATCCTCCTTCTTTAATCATTGAATGTTTCTGAAAAGTGCTTGGAGAGGCGGCACTCAATGCTTAAGTCCTCAAGCTCATCTGAATCATCTAAATCCTTTATATCTGGGAATCACCATACAAAAGGCCTTTGCATATTGTGGAAGCTCAAAAATTAGACAACAAATTGAACAGAATTGAATATGACAGGCCAAGAAGAAAGGCAACCTGTCATTTGTGTGAAAGACAACCAATGGTATAAATCAGTTGTCTGCAGTGAAGAGGCAATTCCTTGATTAACCTATGTTCTTTACCTAATGGTGTCAGTTCAAAGGCTGCAAAATCCCAAAGAGAGTTACCAGAGGAGGTGTTATAACCCTTCTTCTTAAGAATTTTCCAAAACTCCTTTAGTTACACAACCATTTGGGATTAGGCAGAAAGCAGTCCTGCACGAAGGCAGAAAAATGGACCAAGCTACACTTAGAGATCCCTCTTACAGTTTACATTTTCCCTTTTTGCATGTGTCCAAGATGAATAGGGCATTTCAGTGGGTTTCTAAGGATGCCAGACCAGACCTCTTTACACTTAAAGATGCATGACCCCTGCCTGATTCCTGGGGGATATGCTTTGAAAGTATTATCAGAAACTCGGTCATCTCAGCTGCACGTCACTGTATTTGCTCTTCATTCATTTTTAGACCCTTTGCACTCCAAAAATGCTTCTTGATGGTTGCTAGGCAACTATTGTTGAATACATGCAAGAGGCATTAATTGTGTGAACATTTTCAAAAACAGAGAAAAATTGTTTAAAACTGAGGACATTGCCATACCTAAAATAAAACATTTCTTCTTTAAGCAGCTGTCCAGCATAGGGCCACTACAGGCTGCTGGCTTCTGTACATCGGGGCGGAGGGGGGCGGGGAGATAATTCACCAAAAATTATTCCCTTACGTTTCTTTGTCTTCTATCTTCCCTCTTCACCCCCCCACTCAAATATGTAAGTAGCCCCACCTTATAACAAAGCCTCACTCATAGGATAACCGGGACTTGTCTTATCAAATATTTTCTGCTCTTCCTGTTGTGTGGTTCCTCACTGCCCGCATTTCTCCTGACATGGGTATGTCATACTTGCATATCCTCAGGGCAGGACAGCTTGTGGCTCCTCAATGATTACATCTAGCTTTAGGACCCACTACACTTATCACAGAGCGATCACGTCTTTCTCTGACCCAAATGGAAACAACAAGAACTTTTCTATTTTCCACATCAAAGACAGATTTCCGCTGAGGCCAAATGCTGTGTGCTTCTTACCAGGAAACGCAGATTTCATTTTATAGTGTTTTCCCTACATTTTTTTTTGACATTCCAATGTCATGATTAAGCTACAAAGACTTCAATAAACTGATTCAAACATCTAAACTCAACAAGGGTAGAATGTGTCCCAAGGTGATTTCCCCTTTGTGTTGGATACTAAGTGGAGTGATACAAATTTCCATCAGGATGGAGTCCTACCGACAAAGTAGGTTGAGTTCACACTCTTTCCCCTACATGGTTCCCACAGGTAACCAGTTTTCTCATCTGCAAAATGGGGGAAAGGATTCAGGGCTGAGATCAGTGCCTGGCACATAGCAAATAGCACATAAGCACTAGTAATTATCATCATTATTATTATCGTCATTATTATTTCTGGGTCTTAGATCCAACATTTCTCTTTACTATATTTTGGCTATATACTCTCATTTTGGTTAATTCCAATCAAAGATTATGTCTTCCCTATGAAATTAATTTGGAAAAATACTGAGAATAATTAACCTGCCACAGAAAAAAGAGAGGTTATTAATATTATCAGAGATAAAACATATTAAATAAATAGATATGATTCGTGACTTCCAAGCTAACTGTTGGGGGGCCATAGAGATCAGAGAGGACATGGCATCCCTGGAAGTGTGTCTAAGAGTTGGGGTGGCAGGAGGGGAGGAACAGAATAAAACTGGAGGCAAGAATGTCACAGCTCTGGATTCAGGACGGATAAATCCTAGGACTCTCTATGTACCTACTGCCACCCCAAACTGTCCCACAAACAGTTCTGGAGAGCAGATGGAGGCTGGTAGATCTCCCCTGATTTAGGTTAGTTTTGGTATGTATTGTAAATCTTTTGTAAGTGTTTTATGCCAGGCACTGGGCTAAGAGCTTTATGTGTAGCAATTCACTTAATCCTCACGTAATAGCCCCTCGAAGTGGGTCATATTATGATTGCCAATTTAAAAATGAGGAAACTGAGGCTTGGAGAGCTTAGCTGATTGCCCGGGGGGCACATAGCTGGTAAGCAAACGTGAGTGGAGACTGAGACACAGATCCGTGGGTATTCAGAGTTCATCTTCTTGGCACTGGGCTCCCTGCCTCTGCAGAGCAGCCTGCCTCAAGACCCTGCCCGGGAGTAGACTTTGTTCCCTGAGAAGTGGCCAAGGAGGAGAGAGGCCGGAAAGCAGAATGCAGTCACAACTGGAACACACTTAACATAGGGTTGCTCATTCAATTCTATAAACTAGTATTTCTGTACTTACATAACTCCCTCAAACTAAGAAAGAAAACAAGCCCAAGCTCGTTCATTCTTCTCCCTGTCCCCCACATCATTAAAGGAAACTCCTCTCGTTCCTAGTTAAGGTAAACATCATGGCAGAAGTAAGAATTATTTTCAGCAAATAGTTCTTGGGCACCAATTAGCCTTGTGACCAAATATTTCTTGAGTCACCAAAGAAATATGAGATGGGATTCTTGTTTTGCAGAGACGTAGAATCAAGTTTATTTGCTGAGAGTCAGAGTTGACACATCCCTTCCACATTCCTTGCCTACCTAGGATCAGCGGGCTAGGCCCTGTCTGGGGCACAGTGTTTCCAAGATGTCCCTTGTCCTCACTCCCACATAACTGAGGTTCTGGCATGGAAAAGAGAGAGACACAGTAAGGTGTGACGGGTCAGTGTGATAACATGGCAAGAGGAACCCGCAGGGCTCCTGAACTCATTGGGACAGAGGGCAGTCCTCTCTGAGGGCGGGGTGTTGGAGCTGAGATCTGCAGGATGCAAGGGGAAGTTGGCCAGGTTGAGGGGCGAGGCAATGATGAAAGGATTTCTTTTCCAGGAAAGGACATATACAAGGGTTTAGATTCAAGGGAGAGAAAACCAAGTTCAAGAATTAAAACAAAAGAAAAGAGGCCCACATTCCCTGGCTGTGTAGAGTACAAGGGAAAGACCATTATCTTCCCACGAGATACTGTGAGAAAAATGCAGGACTACGGCAAAGACCCTCCATGCTTCAGGCCTCCAGGAGACAGACAGATTCAAGAGTGCCGGTGCAGGATCTGTGGCAAGATGGGGCTTGATGGATTGGCAGGACCGGGAGAGATAGAGGAAGAAAGAGAAGAACACAGACTTTTATTTCCTTCTGTCTTATGGACACAGGGTGAAACTAACCCTGGCTGCCCATTCTGGCAAGAGCCTTCCCCAGCACCTTGTCACTGTGACACAATCCGCATGTGTATGTATCATCCTTGGCGAAAAGGCTCACAATTCCTCCTTTTGTTCCCCACTAGCCCACATTCAGTTCCTTCTGCGGGCTGAGGTTGCTTATTTTAATATGTGATTCTTCATTTATTCATTTTCAGCCAGCAAACAATTTTTAATTAGCTTGTTCTTTATTAAGGACATGGAGCAGGTTATTAACTAGGTGCATCTTTGAGTCTTTAAAAAGAGTGAAAAAGACATAATCAATCTGCGTGTGATGTTTGGGGGTTTAAGTGGTATTAGTCAACATATTTAGAGCAAATCTCATCAAGCTCCATTTTTAAGCCCTGACTCAACTGATGATCCCACAAGGCAGAAGGGAAGAGTGGGATTAATACATTAGTCACTTGCAAAACCTGCCAGTCCCTCCATTACATTAATTCCAGTAAAATATTCAAGGGAATAATAAAAATTTTTTCAAAAAAAGTATATCCTCTATCTACCGAATTTGACAAGAAGGATTCACTTAGCTCTGTCAGAGTACTTAAATACTGTTATAATGGCTTCATTCAAGGGTTCCTCCACCAGAATGTGAGTGTCTCTAAGGTTAGCATTACGTTGTGTTCTTTATTGTACCAGTTCTATATCCTTACATGGGGCTACACACAATTACATAGTTGATAATAAATGTCACTTGGACTATAAATAAATGGACAAGCTGATTGTCTACACTGCAGGTATCTGCTAACAGGTAACACAGGAAACTGGGGGATCAAAAGAACCACATGAGCTCCCCGTGAGATGGAAGAGAAGGTTTTCAGGTCACTCCATTTGGCAACTCTGTCCCGGTCAGTTGTTCCGTGTGGTTCTGTTTCTTGCAACAAGGCTTGGGTGTAAATACTCAGCACGAGTCTAACTCCACTTGTGGAAGAGCCACTTGGAATCTGAACCGCACTGAAGGAAGTGAACCAGGGAGGTAAATGAGTGGTGTCACTACCTTATCAAAAAGCCAGCCCATCGGCAGTGAGCTAAAGAAAGTGAGCAGTTTAGCTATTTCTTTAGTATCCACCTGAGGCACCGTCAGCATTTGCAAGGCCAGGGTCTTTGGTGTATCTTCACCAGATACAAACATTTCTTGAGCTTTCGCTCAATGAAAGCCATTTTGGAATATATTTAGCCAACTATTGTAGAAATCCTTTCAATTTGCCAGATTTAAAAAATGCAAATAAGCTTTTCCTTTGCTTCAACTCCACTGGCCCCAGGTCAGCCTGCATGGAATTGCCTGCTTGCTTATGCACATAAAACTTGAAAGACTTATATAGAGGAACTATGATATGGTCACAAGTTATACCTACACTTCTCAACGTGCAGCGACTTGATCAAGAGCGATTTGTATTTAGCATGTTTTTCTAATTACACCTCTGTTGTAATATCTAGCAGCTATTGCTGGAAGCATGCAAGTAAACATAGGTTATTTAGCTAATTTCCAGACAATAGATGCCAACTGTGGATACAGTAGCAAGATCACAACTTAACTACAAATGCCCAAGCTTGTTATAGGGAAATTTATAACAAGTAAAGGCAGACAGACGCGTCCAGATCACCTTTCTAAAAAGCCATTAGAAACAACTCCAAATCTCCCCCTCTAAACTGTCTTTAAAGATAACCATGTAAATCTCCTCAAAATAAAGCCACTGAATTCTATGGCCAAGATAAAGAAGTTCCTTTACTGTGAGATTTGTTGCAGTAAAAATAAGTCACAAATGAATCACAAAGATGTAAGATAAGAACTGGGTGGAAAACACTGTGATAGATGACACATCTCATTAAACATAATTTTATGTGATCGGTTACTGTATTGCCCTGTTTAATTGATTTATATACACTTTAGGAAGCTTTTTACTGTTCAGAATGCAATTATATACTTTATAATTGAGTACATAGTTGATTAATTACAATGTTTATGGTCATTTCAATTAAAAGCTGGTTATCAGGTCCGTGGTCAGAAAGCTACCCTCCCTACCTTTAAAACACTGCTCCTACAAGTGATGTTCTGTGAAAACACATTATACTTAACCTACAAGACGTTTACTTACAGCACTGTTTCCAGTAGGACATTTATACACAGTAACAAAGAAGCTATCTTCTCTTTAGATATTTGTCTATTCCTAAGTATCTTTGACACAGGGTCATTCTCAATATTTTGAAAGTTCTTTCCAAACAATTTTGGAACCAGAAAAGAATAACAATATGGATGATAATTTGTATCCAGCGGGAACCCGGTCAATATCTACCCATAAAAAGATTTTCTGGATTTTCTTCAATTCAATGGTTTGGTAGCTTTTGTGCTCTTTAATGAGAACAATGGGAAGTTAATTTCCCTCTTGAAAGAAAAAAAATCATAAAACATAATTTTGTCAAATCTCCTTCAAAGGAATTTCTTTCTTTGCTTCTTATCTGTTCAAAGCTGCTTAAGATATGGTAGCCAATATCAATCAGGAAACATTTGACCCAAAGAGATAAAGTTCCGAAGTATGATCGTTTGATGAATGGTTTGCCCTTATCAGCTTGTAATTGCTATTATAAACTCAACAGAAAGGTTCCCTTCCACTCTCCTTTCTGAAATAAGCCTCAAAGAAAAGGAGTGGTGTGTCACCATTAAACCTCAGGCCGTAAGCACATGCAGTAGTCCCTGGCTGCTACAAAGACAACAGGTGTCGCTTTAGTAAAAATTAAGAATCTCTTAAGTTCTACATTCTGTGTGTATGTATGTGCACGTGTGTGAATATAAATATATATATTTACTAGCTTACCATTCACATCCTAGACTTGAGAATTCATGAGAGCAGAAGACTTGTTTAATTCAAGAAAGTGTTAAATTAATCAGGGCCTAATTGTGGTGTCTGGTACCTAATAAGTTTTCACTAAATATTTGCTGAATTGCTGAATGGTGGGCTCGACAGAAAGAAGAATAGATGGATGGATGAATCAGGCGCTCTGTGCTGAGGGGATTATCATCCCCATTTTAAAGCTAAGAAAACTGAGGCTAGGAAGTGAAGCTGCTTGTGCAGAGGGGACAGGCCCTTAAATCAGTGTCTTCCTTATCTTTGTGTGTATGCTGCCGATGATGCTGAGCAGCCTATTATCTTCATCCAGGGCTCAGATGGGTTGGGGCAGGAGAGGGGACACCACCAGCTTCACCTCTGTGCAATCTGGATCATAACTATTTTGATAGTTTTTATTTCAAGATTACTACACGAGAGGCACAGTGTGAAACATTTCCTGTACATCATCTTGGTCAATCTTACAACAATCATGGGAAGCAGGTGCTGTTATTCTTGTATATGAGATGAGAAAACTCAGAGAAGATAACAAACTTAGCAAAGAACAACAACGGAAAGAACAAGTAAAGAAAACCAAGCATTAGGAAAACCTAGGGTAGTAAATGGCCCAAACACCCATTATCTATTATCGGAAGGTAAGTAGCCAACAGCAATGGTGAAAAGATGGCTTCATTTCTAAGGGCCACAAGAAGCCTCGACTTAGCATCTCACTATCAGAATACAAGAAAAGTAGCAGTGGTTGAACCACTCTACCATTAGCACATTTTATTCCATGAGTCTCAATAACAATTTCTGCATCTGTGATAATGGGTTCATATTACAAGATCTGTCCGGAAAGTATCCAGCCATGTAATGTGAAAAATAGAGATATTTATTGAAGAAGATACAAGATACAAGAAACATTGTACATAGGACAATGATGCCTCAGTCCCCTTCAAAGTGTGCACCTTGGGACCTCACACAGTTCTCCCAGTGTCCCTTAACCTAACTCATACACATTCAACATTCTCAGGTGTTCTGCTTGTTGCAGGCCTTCCAGAACGTGGATCACTTTCAGCAGATTCTCGACCATCTTTGAAGCATTTGGGGCACACTTTTTTTTGCTCTGTACTCATTGTGTCATCCCCAAAAGCCTTCTGAATTATCTGAATAGTTTCTGTGGAGGAATGTTCAAGCTTAACGCAAAATTTGATGCAGACTCGTTGCTCTACTCGCTCAGTCATTTTGAATGTGATGGCCACACAGTACACATGCTCTAGTGCTCCACGAGTAGCACAGTGAGGTCGTCACTGTTCACACATGTGTATCCCAGTCCACTTTCCTTGGCTGCCAGGTTATATCAATGTCACACAAACCATTCTTGTTATATTAACAATGGCTAGATACTTTCTGGACGGACCTTGTATTTTCCTCTGGCTACTGAAAAGACTCCTCGAGGAACAAGGAGAATCCCATTTGCCAGCTAAATGCTGCTGTGGTAATCTGAAGGGGAGGTGGGGCACCCATAATCCAACCAAAGGTTTTATCTCAGTGGATTACTGTCTTCGCATTTCACAAACAAGTTCACCCACGACTCCATCAATCCCAGGAGCATATAAACAGCAACCGCACTAACTGCCCTCCCTTAGAGGTAGGACGCAGAGTCTCATCAGGTTCAAAGTTATTAACGACATCAGTGTGCCAACAGTATGGACCAAGCTGAGGCTTCTCTATCCCCCTCCAAGTTAAAGACCCTTCGGGAAGCTGCCCTAACCACCTCGGCCACTAGTATTATCTTTTTTAAAATCTTCATACACAACTAGCTCCTTATTCTTCTATGAAAAATTTATTTTATGAATCAGTTCAAATAGATTTACTTAGTCTCCCAAATAGGCTGTGTTCTTCAGTGTGTCTAGGGCACAGTGCAGGGCAGAATAGCCATCATTCAACAAATATTTGCAGCTTGACTGAGACATCAGAAATAGCCCTCTTAACTTTTTCAAAAAGGGCTATTCTTATCAATTTTATAAGAAGGTTTTCCTTCACTTGATTAATATCACATGTCACTATTTGTCTTTCTAATCAACGTTGCAGCTATCTAGTTTTCCTTGTTTTCATTTTTTTTTTCTCCTTTCCTGTTCTCACCAAGAGTCTTTTGTTTTTGACTGGACAGCTTGCTAAATCCCTAGCCTCTTCTCCTTTCCAAATTAACTTTAAACTAACCAATCCCTTTAGCTCTGCAGTACTTTATTCTTCTGGTAAAAGAATATGACTCAAAATGTAGCAATGCACAATGCACATGTGTGTAAATAAAGCATTTGGCCAAGCTGGTGTGAAGAGACTAAAAAGGACTCTATGCCATGTACATACATACATGGAACTCTGAAGACAATACCTCTTTCAGGGCTAGTCAATTATATATTATACCATGAATGATGGCTAAAGGAGGTAATATGGGAAAGAGCTCCCTAACCTAAATCTTAGGAGCAAACCCGTGGAAAATCTGAGCTGATGAATAAATATTCTAGTAAGCATTTTGTTACTTTCAAACATTCCACTATCTGCTAACAAAGCTCCTCCACAGAGAAGTGTTACTTTAATGAACAGATAAGAGTTGTCCGCAGCAAGGGGTGTGATATGGTCTTCTCTGAATGACGACCAACTGCCACTAAGTGTGTTGGGGAAAGGGCAGAAGACTTGTCCCACCGTGTGGAAAGTCCAGGCAGGGGAAAGAGACAAGCACAGAGCCATGACTCTTTAACTGGTTACCAGTATTTCCTTGACTAGAGACCTCATCAAAACCCTTTATAAGTGAGGCTTCGCTTTGCTTGATTAGAAGTGACAGAAAATGGATGGGAAGTTAGTGACTCTGGCTCCATAGGTTTTGCTGCCCTGGTCAATGAACAAATTTAACCTTGTATTGTGGTTACAAAAGATCTCTGTGGGTTGTTCACACTGAGGGTTTTCTTGGGTTTGTTCTTAATTTACATTTTGAGTCAATTTCCTTGACAGAAAGTATGCTGTCAGTTCTTTTCTGTCATTTCAGTTCTTTACAAGAGTGAGGGAATAACTGTCCTAGTTAATATTTCTTTGATGATGGCCTCCAATCATATTACATCTAGAGCCAAAGTCACAAATGAGGGATCAAAAATGAGGGTGGCTGTGCAACACAGGTAAAGGGGTGAGGTTGTCGAAGGACCTCATGGCCTTAGAGGGTTAAAATAAAGCTAGAGTGTCCCTTAACTGGAAATCCATATGACGTCTAGAGAACCTCATCCATGACATGGGTTTTAGAATCTCAAGAAAGTGGTGTTTGGAGGATCTCAGAGTTCTTCTAGTCCAGCTCGCTGGACTACAATGGCAAATTGAATTGTATGAACTCCGCTCATATCATAAAGAACGCATTGTATTTCAGAAAAAGAAGAGCATTAGAGAACATGGAACAGGGGAGATGTCCTTGGGGCTTAAAGCTACTAAAGTAGTGACAAAATGTAAAATTTAGAAGAATTGAAAAGAGCTACATGATATTGGGTCTTTTTTCTACTTTTCCCAAAAGAAGAAAATGTGTATATCATTAATAACTTCCTCTCTCTGGTTTCCCTCTATGTTGTGTCATCTCCCAATTACTGGGATTGTGCCTCTGGTGCCAGCTGCTTAAAGACCCAGCTATAAAATATATGGACTGATTGCTGAACAGAGCCAGGGGCTACGAACCCTACAGCAGTGCGGCCCTTCCAGCCGTGCTCTATTGTATCTACGCAATTGGGTTTGCAAAACTTCAACTCATGCCTTGAAATGCTGAGATAAATCAACTCCTTCATTTAGACATAAACATCATATCGCACCCAGAGAAGGGGCCAGAATGGACGTCTGTGGCTCACACGTTCAGTCCAGGGCAAAGGGAGATACTTCTCAGTAAATATCACTAACCATGATCTGGATTCTCTAATTTCAGAAACCCATTCCTCTGAGAGAGTAATATTTATAGAAGATGAAATTTGGGTTTTCAATTATGCCAACTTCCTTTTTCATATTCAAATGCTACATATATTTCAGAACATGTTTACAGAATTTTCCCATATTTCTAAATAAATACACCAAAGAAGTTCTGAAATATACACATTTTAAAGATGCTTTTGCGCACACCAAGTTATTCCCAGATGTTTTACATTCCGAATTTCTCAATAAATGAATAACACGCTAGGAAAGCAAACAAGAGCTGACAGTATTTAGTCTAAGATTTTTAAATGGTATAACATGTGCAACTAAAAACAATTTTCAATAACGACATATCAGCGGTTATTAAAGAATTCAAAGTCAGCATTTGTAGACTGGGCTCTGAGCTCTATATAAATGTGGAATTCGGGATGAGCGTTTTGTGTTTCTTGCAACCACACTGCAGCGACAACTTTTGTCTTGTATCTTCTGAATTTTATATATATATTATATATATATATATATATTCATGTGACAAACCCATGATCCCAGTTCACTGCCACAAGTGCTCATTAACAAGCATCACAGTCCCACAGTCAGTTCTGTGAGCTTTGAACCAGTTCCAGAACGAGGGATACAGCAAATGGCAACTTGGCCTTTTCACTTTTTCCATTTTTTACACATAAAAAAAAAAAAGCAGAAAACTCCCAATAACTGTTCCTTTCACACCTTTTATCTCCTTTATAAATTCGTAATATTCACTCATTAAATCTCAAACTTTGCTATGTTCTTATGTAATGCTTAATTCTCTTCTCTGGCGTTGGCTTGTGAAATGTCTTTAATTAAAAAAGCTAAAAGCACTCTAAATCTGGATGGCAGACTCATTTCCAGGGCATTCAGGCATGTTGTCTAATTTTAAAACTCTGACAGGATACATGTAAATTTATGCAAGTTTCATAAAAGTCACAATTTCCTCCTTGAATTCAAGCTAAAGAAAATGCCCCTGAGCTCTTTTCAAAGCTGTTTGTTTTACTGGAGAGCTCATTTTGCCCATTGTGCTGGAGGTGATTATTCTAAAGAATATCCGATGTCAGAGTCCCATCAATCGACTAAGAATTAAGGAGTTAAATTTCCCGAGTGTTGATCAAACAGGCTCTTCGATCATTATTTTATGGCTTTTAAACACAGATGGGGGAGGGGAGAAAAAAATATCAGCATGTAAATTATTTTGGTTGACAGTAATTAAGAAATTACATGTTAAGAAAATCAGTTATTGTTCACATGAGTCATTAATGTGTTTTCATTCTTTGTAAAACTTTCTGGCACGCCCTTCCTTTCTTGCTTTAAATAAGCAAGGACTGGAAAATATGCATAGTATTTGGAACCCAGGGGAGTGACATATTAATTCAAAGTTTGCTTGGAAGTGTAGCTTTGTGTAAACTCAAATGTGTTCCCATCCTTTTTGTTTCTACCACCCTTTACCCAAGAATCCTCTCCAGAGAGTTGGGGTAGCCTCTTTAAATATGAGGCAGGGTCTTTTATGGGCTGGGACCCTCCTCCCTTCAGAGGGTCAAAACTAGAAGACCCACTGCCTAGGAAATCTATAAGAAAAACCACAAAATGTGGGACTCAGAACCAGCTCAGCCCCGGGCAATTAACCAGTCCTAATTCTGTCGCTCCCTAGAAGCAAATCTTCACTCTGAATTAAACCTCTGCCAAAGTTTGTTTTGGAAAGGTCTTAAATCCACAGGAAAGAGACTAAAAGTATATGATGGAAGGCTCAGACAAGCTCCCAAATGGCTGGGACACCTTTGAATGAACTCAGGTTAGCTTACAGATCGCCGATCCTTAAAAGAGCACAAACTAAAATTACATTTGTTTTTACTGAAAGACAGCCTCAAGTGCTGACATGTCATGTATGACATGTGATACATAATAATACTCTTAAACCAGTTCTGACATAATATCTCCGGCGGCCTAATAACCACAAATGATTGCTTTAGTTAAGAACTAGCCAGAAGCAAAATAGATCCATGTAAAAGTAGCTTGAATCATAAATACCTCAACAATATTTTATGTCACTTTGTAAAAGTTAAAGGAGTCCTATAATAATTAACAACAAAAACGCCATGTTCTTTACTATTGTATGGTGGTTGTGAAAGGTTATTTCATAGTCCCCAGGCTGCCAGCGCCGTAAATTATGCAGGCACCAAGAAGCATTAAGGAGAAATAATAGCAATTTAAACGAAGGCTGACGTAATTCATGATAAACAGTCATTGGAAAATATTACAATGTTGTCTTTTTTGAGTGGGTTTAATCAGAAGAATGTGACCATATTCTAACATAAACCACTTCTCTTTTCCATTGTGCTAGCACTTGGAATGTTGGCAGTCACCCTAGCTGCAAGGTTCTTATTCACAATAATTGCTGAATCCAGAGCTCCAACACCTCCAGGGAACCTAACAATGTAAATTTGGTATTCTGATTGATGGAAGGAGCTTCCAAGACAAAGCTCCAAAGCTCTGGGCTGCATGGTGGTCCAAAAGAAGGACTGAAATGTGAGACTCATATAACTAGGATGCTTTAAATACATATCAAAAAGATGGCTAAGTCATGCAAACAGTGAAGGATTACTTTATTGTACATCTAACAGAACCTGGAGATGTGGTATAAATCCAGCAGCTGTCTTGATAAAAGCAAACCTTTGTCACAGATTGTTCTGGGTGAACTGTAAACACAGCAACACATTAAGAAGCAAATACCGTGGGGAAGACCAAACCTGCCAACTTTCATTAATGCAAAATACAGCCAGGTCAGGATCATAAGACATGATCACAAGATATGGTGGTCAAGCAGATGTTTCTTTCTGAACATATACAAGCATTACCTTCTGTGCATAAAAGCTGATTGGGGGCAGGTCTGGGGAAAAAAAAAAAAAAAAAAAGCTCAAGAACACATCTCATGCCAACATGGAGATTGGGCAATATTTACCTCTCTGGCATCCACCCAGTCTTTGGAAGTGTAAAGAGAATAATGACATTGCTATTATAACTGTAAAACCTTCTGACGTAGAGTTCATTTAAAAGTCTTTAAGCCAACTATTGATTATCTGTGCTGATGAAGGAAGGCAAGGATAAAAGAAAACACACAAAATCCGATAGCATATTTTTCCCACTGGTTTCTATTTCATTCATGATCCATTCTTTCCAAGGGCCATTAAGAGCAGCAGAAGTGATTTCATTTTTTCTTCCTTTCCTTTACTCTGCCAACCTTCGGGTGGAGGTGCTAATGAGCTGGAATAAACTCAAATGAAGGGAGAGGAGGCCTGCCCAGGAAGTCAGGGACTTGGATAATCTACATAGTGGGGCCTGTGTCCCTGATAATCAAAAATTAATTGCCACCTTTCAAAGATCATTTAAAATATCCATTATATAGCAAAACAGATTATTTTTGATGCTGGATCTTGTCTTCTAACCGCATCTATTTAAATAGTATCTCAGAGGTCAAATATCTGGCCACTCCTTTAAAAATATTATTTCAAAATAAGATAAATGGCTTTCTCTGGCATTTACACTAATAAAAACGTATTTTATCTCCTCTTACCACACAAACCTTACTTTCTCTAAATAGCCCATTTCAAACATTATCAGTGAATTTTGCTCCGTGTACAAATATTTTATGTATTACAATGAGTGGCAGAACGCAAAACTTGCAAATATTTATTTTTAGACATATGGGAAAAAAAGCAATTAGAGCTAAAAATGTGAAGAATGAAGAGCTCACTTAGAAGCAATTACATTGGACATGCAAACTGTTCTGCTATCAAACTTTTATTCTGATGCTGTTGAGCATATTAAGAAATATCACTTGCATACACACAAAAAAGAAAATATTATTTCACAACTGAAAATTTCCAATCACTATAAACAACATCTGGTGGTCATTAATAACTTACTCTGCCACTGAATTAGCCAAATAATATGTAGCCTGACTCAGAATTCCTAAATTTCTATTTTTGAAGGAAAAAAGAGAACAAAACACCATGACTTATTTTTGCAAATATGGATGTTCTCTGGGCAGTTTATGTGAGTACACAAACGCGTGTAGACATAAGGGACAATTTGTGTATACATACAAGGCATATATTATTTATGCATTAATCACTACTTCCCCTTATGTGGTGCCCTGTTTTTGTTTTGAGGAAGTTCAAAATTGTAATATTGAGTTCACTTTCTCTGCTCAGAGCCTTGTATATAATTAACATATTTTTCAGACTAGTAAGAATCTGACCATAAGCAACATCTGAGAAGCTTCCTATTCCAAGTTACTACAAAGCCTTTTGTACATAGCCTCATAACACACTTTAAGAACAGGCATACTGTTCAAATATTCCAGCCCTAAGACGAAAGAACTAACCATTTTATTGCCTGCCACACAACCCACTGTATTGAAACATCCCAAATATTACACTAACACGAGTTGAAAATAGTATCAGAGGACAATGACAAAGTATTTCTTCCACTGATTATTAGCAACAGTCTTTGGGAAGACAGATGCCAAAAAGCCAGTGCTTTTCTAATTTATTGGGTCCCATCGCATGGTCTGTTAGTATAGGTTTCGTGGGGACTCAACAGATGGGTTGACCTATGGGCAGGGTAAGATTGTCTTTACGACAATCCATATTTACAGGTGTGTGGTTTTTTTTAAGTGCCTCTGAAACAACACTCTGAAAAGTATAAAATTTCAATTATAAGACCCACAATTCTTTTCACATTTCAATGTCTCCAGAATGGGTGGCCTCTCATTTGATGGTATTTTACATTTATAATCAGCAATACTTTTTATTGTATAGGCAATACAATACGCATAAAAATGATGTGTCTTACAAATGATGTCTTGAATTTGATGAAATACAGCACCTTGTTGGTCTATACCCGAGGTCAAGAAATTTTTCTGTAAAAGGTCAGAGTGTAATTATTTTTAGCTTTGTGGGTCCTACTCAAGTCTGCTGTTGTAGCACAAAAGCAGCCATAGATAAGACACAAGCACGTGAGTGTGGCAGTGCTCCAATAAAACTCCAACAGCCTGGCTGTGGCCCGTGGGTTGCAGTTTTCGCTCTGTAAACTATACTGCAAACAGCACACTGACCTACAAGAATGGACCCAGCCATGCACAGCGACGGCACCTTAGCCCTGACGCTGAACACGCTAAAGGCAGAAACTCTGTCGTTCTCTGAGTCTTCCCCATCTAACAACCCACCTACAACAGATGCTCAGCTTATGTCAGAGAAAGCTAAGAGGCATGACTGTTCAGGAGTGGACAAGCAAAGACTACACAGGTGAATTCGAAGAATGTACCGAGCTTCTCCCGTGGGAACATTGTCTTATATATTTGACAAAAGAAAGTCCCAGAGATTTTGAGCACAAGTCAGATTCTTGTAATCATTATTTAAATGGATCAGAATAGTTAATAGGTTCCTAAAAAGAGCAGCACCACACAACCTGTAAGAACACTACTTTGAAGTTCACAGAGCAGAGATTGAATCTCAGCTCCACCACTTAACTAGCTGTGTTGGGTGACTTCTTTAAAGAGCTCTGAGCTTCAGTTTTCTCATCTGCAAAACAGCAATAACAAAGCTACCTCAAAGTATTGTTGTGAGAGTCAAAGGAGGTAATGTACATAACAAGTGCTCAATAAATGCTAGAAAAAGTTGGCTTCACTAAACCTTTCACTGAAGTGATTAATCCTATTAATCACACATTAAATGGATTCATTAAATGGGTATCTCTTAGGGCCAAAAATTATAGTTACCTAACACAGTACCTGGGACATGGTAAGTTCTCAGGAAAAGGTATACTTCTTATTATATTTTAATTAACCAAGACTCTCAAGAAATGAGTTGCCTTAATTAATGAAAAGTCTATGGAGAATCATTAGAAATGCCTTTTTTGTTTCACTGATGGAATGCAAGTATGTGGGAATAGAAAAGGATCTCAAAGATCACCTAGTCCAGAAGTTCTGGCTCTGAGGTTTCACATACTCTATGAATTCTGAAAAATATTATATATGCAGAATGTCCTATATTTATTTGCCTGATATGATCATTTTCACTAATAACATTCTTCAAAGCCATTAGTATTTTTATTAAGTTTGCATACACATTTTTATGAGGAGAAGATTCATAGCTTTCATCAGATTCTCAAAGGGACCTGAGGTCCAAAAAAGCTTGAATACCTGGTCCAACATTCCAATTCACATATGACACAGGGAGTCCTAGAGAGGTAAACTGAGTGGCTGAAGGTCCCTATTTGGTATGAGGGTCATATTCAGAATGCAGTTCTCCTGACTCCTGGTCAAGTGCCCTTTTTGATTTTCTTTGTAATTAATAGCATAGAGCAAACCCCTCCAAAGTCATGGCTCTGCACTTTCACCTGCGCAAAGCCTTTTGCCTGAGGCTGTAATTGTCCAAGGAACATACCACTCCCCTGGCCCAACTCGGACTGATGTCAGTACCAGCTGCAGCTCAGTAGTGCCCCCATCACATCTGAACAGAAGCAATTACAGGAGGAGCCGGTGGTAATAATTACTTTGTCAACTTCCGTTCCCCATCACCATTGCAACCGACTGCAACTTTGAGGCATGCCTACAGCGCTGAGTCTCAGTCTTAAGTGTGCATAAAAGTGTGATTAAAATATTGGTAACAAGGGAATGTAAATTAGTACAGCCATTATGGGAAACAGTATGGAGGTTCCTGAAAAAATTAAAAATAGAATTACCATATGATGCAGCAATCCCACTACTGGGTATATATCCAAAGGAAATGAAATCAGTATGTCGAAGAGATATTTGTATTCCCATGTTCATTGCTGCATTATTCACTATAGCCAAGATTGTGAATCAACCTATGTTTTCATCAAAGGATGAATAAATAAGATGTGGTATATTGGAGAAATGATTAATGCCCAAGGTGACGGATATCCCAATTACCTTGATTTGATCATTACACATTATATGCTGGTGTCAAAATATCACATGTGCCCCACAAATATTAATATGTTCAACTATTATGTATCCATAAAAATTAAAAATAAAAATTTTTTAAAGGGAAATAGGGTATATATACACAATGGAATACTATATAGCCTTAAAAAAGAAGGAAATTCTGTCATTGGCAAAAACATGAATGAACCTGAAGGACATTATGTGAAGTGAAATAAGCCGGGCACAGAAAGACAAATATTGCATGATCTCACATATTGAATCTAAAACATTGAACTCAAAGGAGTAGAAAGTAGAATGGTGGTTACCAGGGGCTGGGAGGAGCGGGGGTTGGGGAGATGTAGTCAAAGGATACAAAATTTCAATTAGATGGGAGGAATAAGTTCAAGAGATCTGTTGTACAACATGGTGAGTATAGTTATCAATAATAACAATGTATTAATATAGTCTTGAAAATTGCTAACAGTAGATTTTAAGTATTCTGACTATAAAAAATATGAGTGTGAGGTAATGCATAAGCTAATTATGACTTGGTCAATTTAGCCATTCCATGATATATACATATTTCAAAAGAACATGCTGTACACAATAAATATATATAATTTTTGCTTGTCAATTAAAAAATATTGGTAACAAGACATTACCCATTCAAATTAAGGAGATGTGAGGCAGACCCCAAGAATCAAGTTTTTGGTAAGTTCTTCAGGAGAGGATGAGGGTGTGAAAATCATTGCCTGAGCTCACTTTCTCACCTGTGCCCAGTATTCCCTGGACAATAATGCTTTAGAGCCATGCAGAAACTCTGGATCCTCATTCTGAACACTGAGTTGATCATTACACATGATATGCTTGTATCAAAATATCATGTGGGCACAACAATGTGACTATAATCAACAATAAGTTAGGGTATACTTTAAAATAACTGAAAGAGTGAAATTGGAATGTTCCTAGCACAAAGAAATGATAAATGCCTGAGGTGATGGATACCCCAATTACCCTGATTTGATGAATTCACATTGTATGCCTGTATCAAAACATCACGTGTACCCTATAAATACATGCAACTATATAATAATTAAAAATAAAAAATGCATTCTTAAAAATATATCACGTCTTCCCCAAAATAGCTCAGTGTCCTCACCCACAGCTGTAAAAAGTTCAGTTAATACCCAAGTCCATAGCAGACTCTGATTATCTGATCTCTCTGCTATTGCTTAGAAGGAAAATAACTTTGGCAATAAGAGATTCCTGAAATCTATCAAATGCTGATGCTTTATGTGTAAAGATGTTCATTACAGTGTTAATTATACATTGTACATGACAGCAACAAAACAAAACCATGGAGGAAACAATCTGGGCTTCTAATAGAAAGGGGTTATGTAAACTCTTATAAATTCATTTTATGCAGTAGTATGCAATCATTAAAATGGTGTTCATAAAATATTTGTAATAATATGGGGAAATGTTTATTTTATAATAGGTAAAAATTTAAGACATAAAATTTGCGTACCTAAAATGTTCTCAAGTAAATAAAAATGCTTCAGAAAAAGACTGGAAGGAACTAGACAACATTGATGAGATTACAGATGAGATTCAAGGAGCACGAGTGGATACGCATGCCAACTTGGAAGCCAGACAGACCTGACTGGGATCTGGCTTGACCACCCACTCACGAGCTGTATGACTTTGGGCTTATTTAACTTTTCTTAGCCGTAATTTGCTCCCCTGCTGAAGTGATGGTTAATATGAGCTTTCCTATAGGAACGCTGTAAGGATTAAGCAAGACAATGCATGTAAAGGGTTAACATAAGGCCCGACATATGGTACATGCTCACAGAAGAGTGGCAATTATTATTATTACTATACTTGCACTTTTCATAATGGAAATAATTTCAGAATGAGAAAAATATCTTGAAAAACATATGAACTGTTTCTTACTATTCACTTTTTTCCCTCCTTGAAATATTGAATCAAGGGGATGGGGGGGGAGGAGCTGGTTATCAGAAGATGCTGGTGAATTAGGGTTTGCTGTACATACTCGTGCAGCTGTGATGCCATGCCCTTCAGCCACGGGCTGCCTTCGTGGGGTGGCAGTAAGAGCACAGGCTGAGCGGCTGGCGCCCGAGTCCCATGGTGTTATCACCACTACTGCGCTAGCATTTAGCCACTACTCATCTGATCAGCTTCTTCAACTGCCCAGTGGGGTCGTGACACTTGTCCTCCCAGTTCGGCAGAGTTGTGCAGAGGCAAGACTGGGTGAAGGTGCTTTGAAAAGCGTAAGGAGCCCTCTTGCACATGTGTCTGTACACTCCTCTTACGAAGTGTTAACAGCAGGGTTGAGGATATGATGAGCAGTCCCCGGGGTTGGGAGTGGCATGGCCAAGCTCTCCACATCTCTGAGACACCCTCCTCAGCTCATGTGGGGGGAACTGACACCCAGGGTCAGTGAGACAACTTAATGGGGTTTCCACAACAGTCCCTAGGTTTGTTCTAGTCCCAGCACATTTCAGCTTCCTTTCTTTCAACAGCTACGGGATGCAATGCATTCTCTGTGACATGGTACCTGCCATCTGTGCTACAGACCTCAAGAAAACCAACTAGCACAAACATCCTCTCTCTTTCTGAAGCAAAGTGTCCTGGGAATGGGGCAGGACTCAGCTCCCTGCTAAACGACTATTTCTGGTACTGTGTGTAATACCCTTGTGCTATAATTTGGATATCTGTCCCCTACAAATCTCATGTTGAAATCTGACCCTAATCTTGGAGGTGGGGCCTGGCGGGAAGTGTTGGGTTGTGGGGGAGGATCCCTCATGAACGGCCTGGTGCCATCCTCCTGGTAATGGTACCTTCCTCCCCTCTGGCCTCTTGTTTCCCTCCTCTCACCATGTGCCATGTGATGTCTGCTCCCCCTGCACCTTCTGCCATGAGTGGAAGATTCCTGAAGCCCTCGCCAGAAGCAGATGCTGGCACCATGCTTCTTATACAGTCTACAGAACCGTGAGCCAAATAAACCTCTTTTCTTTATAAATTACCCAGCTTCAAGTATTCCTTTCTAGCAACATAAAACAGACTAAGATGTCTTGTTAAAATATTTGATCTCCTATTTAAAAGACATAATCTCATGCCTGGGATGGAGAAAAGAAAGGTGACCTGCTAAACCATGTGTGTGTTATGCATTTGCCAATACAAGATCTTCCATGGAACTCTCCTGAGAGACATCCTCATCCTCACCCATCCTATAAATAATGCGGAGTGAGGCAATGATCCATAAAGGATCCTTGGGCTGTCAGTGCCATCCACTAAGTAATCTTCCATATAAGAACTTTATATTGGCTAAGGCTTTTTTTTTTCCTTAACACTTTCTGATATGATTCTAGCCTGAACCGTGATCTATACTATGTTCCTGCCCCTCAGAGCCCATGTTTAATTAGAACCTGACAATGCCCCGTATGCGAATGGACCAGCCACTGTTGCTTGACTTCCACAATGAATTCTGATACCTGTTAGTTAGAAGCTGGAAAGGTCGACATGGTGACCTCTGGATGCAGAATATCATTTGTCCTAACGTAAGGATGCTTCTTTCTAGTAAAAGCACCCTTCTAGGTTGTGAAGACTACAGGGTATTTAAGTATTGTCACAAATGAACAATCTTCAGCCAAAGACAATGGCCAATTTATGCACAATATCTCTGTGGTTTGAAAAGATAAGTAAATGTTGAGAAAAACCCAGTCCCTTTGAGTTAGACACTCTCCCTTGAGAATTAAGTCAACTGGCAATGAACTAAAGCTGAAAGATTGAGGTCAAGAAATACTTGACTTATCTAAGAAAGAAGACAGAATGGCGATCGATATGAAGCCCTCCAGAATATAGCAGAGTTTTTATATCATTTCGACAACATATGTTGATACAAAGATGAGTAAGACATGATTCTTACCCAATGAAGGACCTTAAAATCTAGTAACGAGAAACATAATTGAAGCTTTTAATTTTAATAACAGGCAGAATGGGGGGGGAGGGGAATAAACTTTGGAAAAGTACCGAGTAACACAGAAGAGACAAGGAGTGAAGTGCTGGAGTAGATTATTCTGAAGCGACTCTTGTAGTCTAGAAGCAGCCTGTTAACCAGCCAGGAAACCAAGAAGACACCTCCCTCCTTTGCCCATTACTGCAAAGTTGGTGAATCCCTACTTTCCTTCTCATAGACCCCAGGGAAAGATCCAATTTAGTAAGAGACAAGAAGATTTTTCTTCCAAGAGGATTCCCCTGGGTCCTACACATGATGGGGTCTATGAGAGAAGGACTCAGGGGCACCTGCCCTCCTCATGGGAATGTAACATCTCCTAGGAAGAAAACAAGAGTTTTGCTTGTGGAGGCTGCTTTTTGTGTATACAGAAAGCTAAAAATGGCAGGGGAAACAACTTCTTTCTTTGAGCTTCAAAGTCCAGAGTATTTACCTCTTCACCTGAAATAACTTCCTCCTTCAAGCTCCAGTTGAGGATCCACTTCCTCTAAGAGGCTTCCCCCGACATTGGGGCCCTCTTTCCTGCATCTTTTTACTCCAGCAGCACCTACAGTTTGATTCCTCTCTTAGCCCTTAGCAGACTGCTTTGCAGTGTCTGTTATATGGCAAATTTTCCCATTTATTATATAGAACTTTGGCAGATATTTTCTCCTTTGAACTTCAAAATAACTCCCGACTCTTAGCTCCATAACTTTGTGGCAGAAAAGTGTGCCCGCTGGGGCCAGGAGACCTGAGTGTGTGTGTGGGGTTTGCTTTGTTAACCTCCTACTTCAGGAACATGCTAGGCCTGTGACCCCTAAGGAGCTGCTTAACCCTCTCTGAGGCCACTCATGGGTAAAATGTAGGACTAGTAAGAGAATTACAGACAATGTCTGCAGTGGGCCATTGCTCCACGTCTTATCTCAGACAACTCGATTTTCAAGTATCTGGACAGCAGAGACCAGTACCTCAACAATGCCTGGAGTTCTGCCTTAAATACACTTGGTGCTCAATGAATAACTGAGTCTGCACCCAAGGAGCATTACTGCACCAGTCTTCCTCTGCCTAAGCCCCATCTGTTCTTTGGTCCTCCAAGATGGTGACCAGAGAGCCAAAAAGGCCACTCAGAGGAGAGATTCTTAGGGAGAGAATTTCTAGGCAACTTCCAAAGGGAGCATAAAGCCCAGATGATGGAATCAAGGCCCAGGCCAGCCAGCAATGAGGAGATTTCCTGAGCAGGCAGAGCAGCCGGTTCTTGTGCCAAGAGCTTGGCTCCTCTGCCTCCTTTGAAAACCCATTACCAAATCATGGCCAGCGAAATTTAATTTTAAAAAGGGAAATGATTTATGTGCTACAGGAATAAAGAAGTGACAGAAGCAGGAAAGCTTGCATACATTTCATTTTTTGAAATTAGACCTATAATTTTTTCATTAAAGAAGGATGCCAAGTTGGGAAAGCCAATGCATTCTAAGCAGAAAGTGACAGAGAGGTGCATAATGAAAGTCCTGTCAGCATGGAAACCCCATGTCTTACAGAGTCCATGAGAACACAGGGAAGTTCACTGTCTGTCCCCTTCAACTCCTACATAGCTCCAGCTCTTAAAGGGCCCTACCCTCATTTCTGCTTCTCTGATGAGATGGGAAGCCACGGGAGGTGTGAGCAGGGAAGTCATGCTCACCTGTGAACCTGGGATAGTAATGAAACTGACACACAATATACATATCCATACATTCATTTAATCAATACCCATCACATGCCTACTATATGTCAAGTACAGTTCTGGTCCCTGGGCACACTGTTGTGAACAAGACAGAAAATTCTCCACTAACATTACAAAGAGCTTAAGTTGTAGTGTGGGGGGGAGGGGAGAGACAGACTATCAACACGTAAGGAAACAAATATAGGAGTTAATTTCAGATAATGATGAGTTACAGGAAAATAATGACACACTGGGTGATGGGAAAGCATCAACTTGTGGAAGAGGGGTGGTCAGAGAAGACTTCTCTGGGGAGGAGACATTCGAGCTGGGCCCAAATGACAGGAAGGAGCCAGACAGACCCATATCTGGGAAACATTCTGTGCAGAGGGACAAACAAGTATTTCTGGAATGAATGGATGTTGAATTATTTTCTAGCAAATGAGACTTCATTTTCCCCTCAGTCTTCATAAGTAGGAAACAATTTTGTGGGTGTTTTTAAGGAGCCATCAAGGAGCCAATATGTGTTAAGGTTCTGTTCGATGGTGTAAGAAGTATAAGACGAATTGGTTAACAACTTAAATAGTACTTGCCATGGGCCATCTAAGTGGATGTTTATTCAGTAACTCATTTAATCTTCACAACCATCTTGTGAGGTCAATACCTATGAGCTACAGTCCATGGTCACCTCACATTTTGTCACCCCCCTTTCCATATACTGCAATGTATGCTCTTTAGGAGGGGGGAAATTTCTGTCTTGTTCACAACTGTTGTGCACAGGGACTTAAACAGTACTTAGTACATAATAGGTGTCTAGCAGACACTGGTTAAATGAATGAATGAATGAATGACCGTGTGTCAGCCACTGTACTAGGACCTAAGCATCCCCAAACAGTCTCACCTACAACCCAAGGAACTTAAATCAATCTAGTTCTCCTGACAGGATAGAATAAAGGGGATTGTAGAGAATCTTCATTACCAAGAGGATTTTAAAAATCTAGCATATATAGACTTATTCTGAACCTCATTTCCCCACCCCTGACCAGCACTTTTGCCTGTGATTTTTTAGTGATCTGGCTCTTTCCTGTGGTGTGTATGTGTATTTCTTAATTGATAAAAAGATCTCTTTCACCCTAGAGAGGAATATGTTGATCTTGCTAATGTAGTGGGATATAACTTTCTTGCTTTTCTGGGTGAAATGCTAGGTGAAATATTAGCCAAGATAGACACAAATCCTTTCTTCTGGGGTGAACAAGAGTTTATTGTACCCATGAGTCCAAATAGTTTTTAATAACCCATTGAGTCCACTCAGCAACAAAAGGGGTCCAGAGTTATTTTTAAATCTCCTTTCAAGTTCCAAAAATAGAAAAGAAATCCATTAATCCTACTCATTCCATATATTGTGACTCTGCAAATTAATTTACCGTAGCAACATAAAAATTCTTTTTCTAAATCTCCAAGAGAGATGGTATCCCAGCTTCCAAGGCCTCTGCCTATATGGAAAGGAGGCCTTCTCTCCTTTCATCCTACTGTCTTGGAAGCTGAGCCCATATGTTAATCATTCCACGTACCATGGAGCACATCCAATACACCTCTATCAGCCCATTGAGTTGGGCTTGGTTCGCTATGTTGTATGATGACATTAACATTCTTTCTGTCCCCACTTTGGCAGCACATGCAACAAGGAAAAGATACCAAGAGTGACTTAGTGCGACTGTTCTCCAACAATAAACAAAACCTCTAGAAAACTTCCAAGACAAAGCAGTCCTCCAAGTGAGGTCTCTGAAGGTTAAGGTCGTCTGCATAAACAGTGATATATAAGAAACACACCTCCTTTCCCATTCAGCTCAATTAAAGAAAAAAGTCTGCCTTGTTATCATTTGGGAGATCAGTGGGCACCGTGGGCAGGCAGGGAACGCGTGAATGTGGACAGGGGCCAGGAACACAGCCATTTGATCATCAAAATCCATTGTGACCATGAAACCTACTTTGGCAAGGAAAAAAAATGTTTACTCACTTACAAATTCCCATGATCCTTAACAAAACAACTGCCTTTCTTTTCATTTCCAGCAAAACATGTGATATGTCCTTTATGCTTCAAAATAATTTCATATGTCCTGAGTTCTCTTTCATAAAAATTCAAGGTTTTGTCCCCTCATCTGTTCTCTCTCTCCCTCTGCATTTTTCTTTCCTTTGGTCTAGAATGTCATTATTTCAGGAAAAACGGGAATAGAAAGTTCAGTGCAGAGATAGAAAAGCTTCTTTAAAACATATTGTAAAAAGTAGAAGACTTTTCTTTTTGAGTAAGGCCCCAGCAAGATCCCAAGAGCCTTATGGAATTGGGTCCCTTTATTATGCAAAGAGAAAGATAGTTTTTGGATGAATACAAGTTGTCCAAGACCGAAGGTTCTAATAGACACAGTAAAGAATTTCTGTTTATCAAGAGGATTTTTTTTTTTAATCAATGAATACAGACTTATTCTGAGTCCAGTAAGTTGGCTGTTATCACCTGATTTTACAGATGGGGCAAGTGAGGGACCTCATGTTCTAGCCCAGAGGTAAAGAGAATGCGATTATGGAGCCTGATTTAACCCGGGCTATTTGCCTGTAGGCCGAGCACTCTTTTTACTACACCCTGCTGTCCTCCTCTCAGGCCCGCAGCAGAGTGTGTTTTAATACTGTCATAGCCAACTTCTCTTCCCTGAAGATCAGTGTTCATGGTGTCTACACATGGACCAAACACATGATGACAGGCCATCTCATCTCTTTTCTTTCCAGGGGAATTACCACATCCTCCCTTTTACCCCATCCCGTTCCCTGGTCAGGAAACACACACACACACACACACACACACACACACACGCACATGCACACGCACACGCACAGACATGCACACACTGCAACTGCCAAAAAACTTAGAAACATGACTTGGACTTCTTATGCCTCTTTGCAATTCAAAACTCAGACCAAAATAAACCATACCTCTTTTTTTTAAGTCAACCGTATCTTAATCCATTTAGTCCAACACACCTTTAGGAACTGATTTCATCTCACTTACGTATATTGAGCCGCCTTCCATCTCTCTGATGGAAGCCAGTGCCTCAAAGTTATCCATTTATCTACTGTACTGCACGTGCCCCTGTTTGGATTTAGCTGTCAACACTTCACACATGTGAAATCAATCTATGTGATATTAACGTAAACACTGTGCATTACAAAGTGGTGGACACCTTATTGTTCTAACAACAAAAATAGGCAAAAACGTTTGCCTGTGTGTGTTTTCTCCACGGCACAGATAATAAGACAATATAAATGACGGTATGCATTTTACAAGAGAGGAATCATATTATAAAAAAAGGTAAAAGCAAAGTAGGGGGTTGTCGGAAAATGCCTGATGTTAGGATGTTCTAACAGCACGGAGAGGGCAGGAATTACGCACAGGGTAAAGATTTGTATGAAGAAAATTACCATTCGCGTTCCTTTCCCCTCGTTGGTATTACAATCTCCTTTCCTAATTGCAAGTGTAATACAATGAGTTTTCATAATGCTTTAATGGGGTGTCTGTTGCTTTAGTTTTAAAATAGTCAATTCTCTTGTGCTAAGAAAAGAGCACATTGCCTTCAAGAGCTGTGTAACTGACAAAATGGAAGAATTTGGGTAGGATGTCAAGGCTGAAGCTTTTCAATCACCTACCATTAATATGATTCAATTTATGCTTATGTCATAGGTTTAGACATTGCACAGTGCTGTAAGTGAGGAAGGGACCTGAATAAAATACAGTGAAGAAAGCAGATGGCATGCTATCAAAACCCTTCAAGCCTAAAATAACCTTTTCCAAATAAGGAGGATAGTTAATTAAAACCAGGATATATTTACTCTATTCTGAATATCTCAATGTAAATAAAAATCAAAATGACACTACTGTAATGTTGGACTAAATGATGAAATTTCATCTATTCTATTTTTCTTTAATAGTTTCTAATCAAACTTTTCATTAAATAGCTTCATAAAATTCCACAGAGAGTTTATTTACAGGGACTCATAGATTTAAAAGCCTTACTTTTATTGTTCAATTAAACTTGTTATTCAGTGGACAACATTAAAACAGCAGGGAAGGGGAGGTGTCTGGGCAGTTGGGCGAGGTCGGACCACAGAGCAAAGTCTATTTTCAGAGATGAATCCGGGGAATTTAGGTTAAGTTATATGGTGCACAGAGAAAACGTGGGGGTCATATTGATTCAAGAAGGAAAGTCAATTCCAGGTTTAAAGCCACTGCCTGGGTTCTTCCTAGGCCTAACCCACTGATTTACATCCATGTTCCACTGGTAGAAAGGACATCAGGCCAGTTATAAAACCCACCCAAAGGGTAGTGCCTAAGGGCAGAATAAACCTAAGGGATATCAACAGTTGATCCAGGGGAAAAGAAGCCATGACCTAATATGGAGAGTCAGCACATGCATTTTAAACAATCGTGCCCTTTCTGACAGTTTTCTAATTACCTGCTCCCTATCTTTTAAAAGCAGATCAAGGCCAGGCATGGTGGCTCATGCCTGTAATTCTAGTACTCTGGGAAGCCAAGGTGGGAGGGTCGCTTGAGGCCAGGAGTTTGAGACCAGCCTGGGTAATACAGAGAGACCCCATCTCTGCCAAAAATTAAAAAATTATCTGGGCATGGTATGTGCCTGTGGTCCCAGCTACTCAGCAGGCTAAGGCAGGAGGATGGCTTGAGCCCAGGAGTTTAGGCTGCAGTGAGCTACGATGACACTACTGCACTCCAGCCTGGCAGCAGAATGAGACACTGTCTCAAAAAAAACAAAAAACCAAAAAAACAAAAAACAAAACCACCAAAAAACAAAACAAAACAAAAACAGATCAAGTCCTGCCTTTTTCATGAGGCTTTCCCTGACCCCTCACCCTGACTGCCATCTCCAACCACCGCGCACCCCACCCTCCCAGCTCACTGCTAAATTCCTACCAAACTTGCTTTCTGTAACACTCACCAAATATTATACTTAATCATTGACTTTCCTGTAACATTAGTTCACCTTTCAGGTGCGTTAATCCTGTCTTCCCCAATCAGATTTTTAAATCCTCAAAACAAGCAAGGACTATGTTTTATTTATCTTCTAAACACCCCCGTCCCACCCTCCCTCCACAATCCCATTTAATAGAAGAAAGCAAAAAGTATATTAGTTAATAAAATAAACATTTTTCAATCATAGGAAAGCAGACACTGTCCTTTTGAGAAGGACCTTGGAGGTATTTTACGACAATTTATGAATTTCATGTGTCAAAGGTGTAGCTGCTAAACGCTATAAAGTCTTTGCCATCAGCTCCACCATCCATCCACCTGGTGATATGGCTAATAAAATTTGATTTTTACAGCTAGGCATACTGTTACCTAAATTACATTTGACCAATTACTGAAGTCACCAAACGTGTGGTACAGAATATATACTGTGTAGAAAATTCATCTGTGGGCCCCCTGGCACTCTCCGTAATCTAACAGAAGTGTTTCAGTCATCTGGCAGTGTTTAATATTAGGAACATTTGTTTAATGCTAGTCACTAATTAAATTTATGTTCTTCCACCAACTGTTAGCTGGTTGGAGAAACCCACTGCCACATTTTAACAAACACTTTAGAGGGGTGCTTTCTAGAAATTCAGATGTGTGACCAAAAGTGGGAGGCTGGGTGAGGGATGTTGGTGAAAGTACTCAAATCGGATCAAAAGAAGCTTTTCTGCTCATTCATTAACACGAAATACTCTAAGAAGTACAAACTAGTTGAAGGACAAACAACTTAAAAAAAAATCTAATATTCTAATTATTAAACTAGCCATCTAGAAGCTCTTTAAAGGTACCTTTATTCCAAAAGAAAACTTCCACTTTAAGAGGCTGGAGAAAAAAAACAGTGTTAAAATTAGCTATACCAGAAGAAAGTTCAGGAAAACATTCAAAAGTCAGATGCTTGTGTTTGTGAGAACATTTAAAACTAATTTAGTAACTCTTAACAACCATTGTGATCCCTGTTGAATTGGAACTTCTTTCTATTACCAATTCTAGATGCAACAGCTTTGAAACTCAATGACTAATAACTCTTAAATTAGCCAAAAAGGTTAAAACATTTTTTTTTCATTATGTTACATTGTGAAACTCTAATTTTGAATACTCTTACATGAGGGAAAGCACTCTTACAGTTTTAGTCTGTGTCAGGAAATTAGAGACCTCCGGAGCAGCAAGGAGGACGCAGGGTTTGAGAGTTGGGCGTATGGGAGAGAAACTCAAACACAAGTATTGAAAAAGGGAAGATTTACAAATGCTGATCTGAAAAGAGAGGGTATTTAAAAATATGTATTGCACCCATTTTTCTACTTAAATTAAAAGGTTATTTCAATATTATAAACATGACAATAACTATGTCTTTGAAGAAGGGAAAACATAACTTGTACAAATACTAGTACCCTCTTACAGATTGACAGTCATTTGATAAGTTAGAGTTGTGAAAGACATCTGGAAAAACAATTTATAAGGAAAAAAATGTCACGGCCTTTAGAATCCAATGCACTTAGATCTTTTTGTTCCCCTTCCTCTCTCTTTTTCCTTCCTTCTTGGATCATCATATCCCTTCCCCTCATCCTCACCACTCCTATGACCACACGTCTACTTACAAAATCCCTCCAGTAGCAGCAACAGGGTTACTGGAGTCAGGAAGAATCACATTTGAGAGGCCACAGTGGACTCCCCAAACCATGCTGAGGTCTGCAGTGTTTAATTAGAATAATTTCAATCTGAATAATCCATGACTTGGGTTCCTTGGGGAAATATTAGCCAACAAAATCAGGGGATGTTTCAGCTCCAAGCGACCTTAAGCCAGGTACCCAGGAAGGATTCAGCAGGGCTCAGTCATCCCAGTGGTCACTCTACAGTGGTGATTCTGAGAGAAGGGGTAGGGTGTGGGTGGCAGATGTTTATGCCCCTGTAAGCATAGGAATTCTATAGAGTACAGGAATTCTCTATACTTACAGAAGGGGAACAAGTATAATTTGATAAAGCTCCCTAGGGTATTCTGACATCCCTGTCCAGGCTGTTGAGAACCACTGATAAGATCCAATCTCTTCAACAAGCAGATGAGAAAATGAAGATGTTACAGAACAACTATCTTGGCTTGCCTCCCAGCATTCACTGCACCATGCAAGGTTTCCCCAACTGATCATGTGCTATATTCTCCTCTGTCTATAGAAACACAGGACGAGTCAACTAGGTAGAGATGCAGATATGTGTGCACATATCTATCTAACAACCATCTATCTTGGGTGGGCACAGTATATGTATGTTTGCGTGTACAAAAAAAATTCAGGGACATGGGTATCCATTATCTATCTATCCATCTATCTACCTAACCTACCTACCTATCTCTTTATCCACCTTATGGTCCTGAAGTGGTTCCAACTGGCGCATTTTTACAGTACCTTATAACACTGCAAAAGGAGTGATCAGTTAAACAACAACAACAAAAAAATCTGAATAGCCAAAACCTTTTGAGTGAGAACTGACGTGAAAGCTTTCTGTCCTAAAGTCCAATGTGACGGTCGACCAAGCAACTTCAGACTCTCTATTGGACAACAAATTCTAAATAATAATCTCTTCCTTGTGGTAAACAGAGGCTGCCAAGGAAGCAGTGACACCTCATGCCGAAACAGTGTAGGGCGTAGGGGGACAGCGTGGCAGGTGCAGCTGGCGGACTCCAGCCTCCTCTGCCATCACCCTCTCTTCTCAAGAACTGAAATTGACCAGGCACAGACGCGCAAGTATCAGGTAGGAAGAAAAAAAGACTCACCAAACTCATCGCATATACTCTCGTTTTCTATGAGAGTCGGGTGGTCAAAGGTGTCCCGACAGTACAGGATCTGAGGGTTCCTGCTGACCACTGCGATGCCGCCCAGGGCTAATGCAAACTGGTCCGTTAGAATGGAAGACGGCTTATCCTGGATGCGTTTCAGCATCGAGCGGTACCGGCAGTACTGGGGGTAGCTGAGAACTATCACGTTCGTTTCTTCCTCGTCCTCCCCTAGACAAACGAGAAAACACTTCCATTACCCTCTTTGGTCACACAGAGAACTTCCATGGCCATGGCATAATTTCAATAATCACTTCTGGTTTGGGACTACAGATGCAGTCTTCACCAGTACTCTCAGGCCAGCCAGTCCATCCTTGTCACAGTCTAGGGGCCATCAGCATCCCGCCCCCAGCCGGCCCCACCTCACCCATCCAGCCCCACAGAAAACCTCAGGCTGCCCATAGAGCCCCTTTGTGAAAAAAAGAAAGAGTGAGATGGCCCTGTAGACATATTAAGCAATGTCTGTGTCACTGGCAAGCAGCAGAACCAAAAATCTGTTTTGAAAGAAAATGACATATTTTGTAAGCATTAAAGTCATCATCGTAGGGAAAAAGCAGAATTTTGTTGAGCTTCTTTATAATTATTTCTACAGTTTGGTGTCGTTCTTATATTGGATTCTACAGGTGATCCCCGATTTACAATGGTTCCGTTTGAGATTTTTAACTTACGATGGTGCAAAAGCCTTACGCGCTCAGTAGACTTCCAATTTTGAAGTTTGAGATTTTCCACGGCTGGCGATAGATGCTCTCTTGCGATGCTGGTCAGCGACAGTGAGCCATCAGCCACACTCTATAGTGCACCATGTGGCCACCTGATTTTGCCCAGTGATGGGCTAAGGTAGGCTAGGCTAAGCTATGATGTTTGGTACGTTAGGGGTATTAAATACATTTTCAACTTATGATGGTTTTGTTGGATGAAACCCCAAGGGGCATCTGCATAATCTTTGCAGGTCTTGGGGCCTCTGAAAAGGTCATCTGGCCCCAGAGAGATGTCCATGGGTCTAAATAGCATTACCATCTGCTGGGGGTCATTAGTGCTATTCAGCAAATATTTCCTGTTGTCTTTATGGGCTTGTGGAAAGACTGTGCTTCCACTCTCTTGGAGTCCAGTAGCCATAGCCTTGTGATTCGTTTTGGCCAATGAATTATGACTGGAGTGGGTGGCCACTTTAAGAGCCTATTGACCACAATTTCTCTTTGCCTTTGTTCTGGCCATCTGCAATGTTTCAGATAGCATCTATTCTGGTAGCCTGGGTCTTGGGAGCAGAACCCCTGGTTTATCCAAAGGTGACATGTAACATAAGCAGAAAATAGAGCTCTGTTGTTTTAAGCAACTGGGATTTTAGGGCCATTTGTTATTGCAGCATGATCTATCCCAACTTGATTGATACATCCACCTTGTCGACCCTCCCCATGCCCATACCCCCTGTCTTTTAATGTTCCTCAAATCCATCTGGTAGCTTGGCACATCTCAGAGAACCATGCCGAGAGCTCTCCCCAAGAATCCTTATGAGAGAGTTCCATCAGAACCAACTAACTCAGGAGAACATTTCAGCAGATTTAGTGAAGCTTCCTCTTACAGTGATCTTAGTGCTTATTTACACCTCACTATATTTTGTGCTCATTTATAAAAGCCAGATTTTGCATGGATGAAGCCTTCCTTCATCTTAAGCTAGAGAAATGGCAAACACCCCCTTTAGGTAGCCCTGCTGCCCGAACAACATTAAGCTGAATTTAGGCTCCATGACCCAGTTTGCTGTTACTCTACAACACCACCATCAGAGCGGTTGTGAGCAATTCTCAGACTTGTCACTTGCTTATCCAAAGAGAAAACACTCAATATTTCAAGCCCTTACCATGCTGCAGGGAATTGCACAAGACAGTTGTTAAGGATACTGACATTATTATAGCCATCTGGTAACCAGTGGGACATGAATGAGCAAGGACAGAACATAATGATGGAACATAACTAGTACCAATGGAAGGTGTGCATGTGACCTTTTCAGATAGGAGGCCAATACCCAGATGTATTTCTAATTATGTTCGCTTAGTTCCTCAGGCTGGAGGCTCCTCTACGAATGGAGATGTTTAGCGGCTTACAAGATGACATCTTCTAACAGTGTTCATTTCTTAGACTCCTGCCTGGTTTGTGGGTAGCCACTTCATCAGCTGGCGCACTTAATTAAAAGGAAATATATTTACATTGAAGGCAAATCTCCGAATGAAAACAAGTTTTAAGATGCTTATGTATGTTCCGAGATACTCCAATCTGAGATTTTTACAGCAGACAAAACCATTAAGTTCACGCTTTGGGTTCAGATCTGTGCTTTTTATACAGTTAAAACACAAAAAGACTAAGTGGAAATATTCACCAAACATGGTCAGAACTCCAGAGTATCTAAGCATTATTTCACTCTGTATTATTATACTCTATTTGTCCAAAACACTGTGAATGGGACAGTGGGGTATAACCAGCAACTGCCAGGAGTTACTCCTTTTAGCATGTGTGGCACCTAGTACCACCTCCTTTCCATAGTAAACACTGTGCAAATACCTGTTGATTCCAAAATTCTATCTTGGTTGTGCCGTTGGCTTTCTGTGATGGGGGGAAAGTTGCACGAGTTTCTCCAGGTGTTCTTGAAATAATAATGAGAGACTAGTGCTTCTCAGGTTAAATGAATGTGAAAGAACAGTTGCTTCAGAGCTAGTTTCATGGAAAAAGATATGCCCTGGACTCTTGGGACCATTTCACTTCTTTCCTATCACTTCATTCTCCTTCTGTTTTTCTCTGACCATTTTTCATCATGATGCCATCTCTAACCTGTTCCTAATTCTCTGTTCTGGATGGAGTCAGCTCCCTGGCAATCTTCTGTGCTTAGAAATGGCCTCTTTTTTTCTCTCCATCTAACGTAGCACAAAACATTTATCCTTCTCTCCCTCATGCGGTTCCTAAAACACTAGCCAAGTCATGAATCCTTCTCCTTCTGTTGGAAGAAAAACGGCAAGTTCCCTCCACTCTCATGGAAACTAGTCCTACAACTGTCCACTCATTCTGGAGTGAATCAGATTTGGGACTGCCTGCATCAGAATCACATAGGGTGCTTCTACAAAGGCAGAATCCGGGTGCCATCAAGAACCACTGACTCAGAACCTTTAAGATTGAGGCATAGGAATTTACTCTGTTAACAAGCATCCCAGGTAGCTTATGCACACTAAACTTTGAAACCAGTAACTCTGATTCTGAGGTTAGCTTTTTGCATAGATTTATAGTAATACATTTAGTTTGAGCTTTGAAATATGAATATATTTAATATATATATTCAGTTGTCAGATATATATTTCTATTCTTCTTTTCTAACACACCTAGTACATAGGACAGAATACACCAAATTCCCTTCTCCTTTCTACTTTTTCAGGATTGTTTCAGGTATCACAGAACATAGCAAATGAAAAAAGCCCCCTTAACTAAAAATATGAGCAACTAAGTAAGGGGCTGTTTCCCTATTTAGAAAGCAGAGCAGATATTAATATTAACATAGATTATTATTAATATAGTAATATTGATTATTATTAATATATCAACATTGACATTGATTATTATTAATATATTAACATTAATATTAAAATTATTAATATATTAACATTGATTATTAATATATTAATATTATATTGTTATACAATATTGTTATACATTAATGTTTATATTATTGGTACTGATAATAAAACACTAAAATTTACTAAGGTCTTTCACATAATACATCTTTTTTGTTCCTCACAACAACCCTGTTAGTAACATTAGTACTTGTTACTATTCCCCAATTTAGTGATGGGAAATCTGAAGTTCCAACATATAAGTCATGAGTCCAAGATGTCAAAGAACTAAAAAGTGATGGATGTGATACTATAACCCAATATTTTAACTCCAAGTTTGATGAACTTTTCGTTATGACAAAATTCCTCAAAAAATAATAGTAACAATAATAATAATGATTTAATTAATTTACAATATTAGGGATGAGGATGGTGGCCTTTGATCGAGTGAAATATGAGACTTCTGTTTCAGGCAGAACTGTGGAATTTGACCAGTTATAAGCCAGAATTCTTCTACTCTGGTTTAGTTAGCTTGTTATTATTTTAAAGCACTGAAATCCCATTGTAACGATTTGACATTATTGGTACACCTTTCATGTATATCAGCTTGCTTTCTACTCTCTACCTATGTGACAGGAAACAGTGTCAACTCTTATGTTTTGCCAGCCTGGAACCTACTTCTCATTAACATTTCTCCACGCTAAGAAGCTAAAGGCACAGACAGGTGGGGCCTGGCTAATGTGCTGATGCTTGGGGAGGTCAAAACAGAAATGATGATAACTTTGATGCTTATGAACAGAAGCACCCATTTGGACCAGAATTTTCGCAGTGTTTGGAAAGAAGCAAATTTCCAACCTTGTAATTAGACATCCCCAGAGGAGGTGACTTTAATATTTACAAAACCGGAGAAAGCCCATGAGACCTTCAGGACTCCTACGAAAATTAACAAAGCATTCTAGATGAAGACCCAGAGTAAAGGTGGGACCTGGAAGAACCAGTAACTCAGTGAGGTCAAAGTTTCACTGAGTGAAGGCACCCTGAGTCTCTTCTTGGAAGTTTAGGTGACATGTTTATTTTGTTTCCTCTCAAGACAAAGTGTGGTCACTTTAATGTGAAAGGCATATGTAACAGAGCATAAAATCATGATTTGGGTAGAGCTTTCCAGATCTGGAATTCCATGCTCCTAGAACTGCCTCCTCAGCCTTTGCATTAAATTAACTTGCTTCTGATAACAGCTACGAAAATATTACACTGTTCAACAGCTGGCATGTTTTATTTTGCCTTAGTACACTGAGAAACAAACAAAGCCAAACAGTCCTTTCAAGAATTCTTATTTAAATTCCTCAGCTACTTCTTTCTTCCTTACCCATTTCATAGACACATAAGCAAACACTCCTATACAAAGTTACCCACGAAACAACGGCTGCCAACAAATGCCTTGTAGGATATTTTCCCCTTTCCAATTCATAATAGACCCAGCAGATAAGTCTAAGAATGAATAAAGAATGGATAAATTGCATATTTGTTGAGCAAAAGACAAACAAAGTGTTCCTGGAACAAGGATTTTCTTTCAACCTCACCCACATAGGAAAAGAAATCAAAGTACTACCCTAAGGAGTATTCTTCTAACACATTCTATTTGGTTGTAGTTGGTTGGGTTATATATACATTACTTGATTTTAGTCAACAGAAAATGATTAGCAATAAATTGCTGGTACCCAAGACTGAAATTTTAAACCATAATTATGATATTCTATTAAAATGTCATCCCATTCCTTAACTCGGCCCTACCAAAAAAAATGTGAATATGCCCATTTTAAAATGAAATATTCAAAGGGAATAAGAGACCCAAAATTTCTAAACCTCATTTCAACTTTAATAAAAAGAACTTTGCCTATTAAAAGTTAATACCTAAAGTACACTGCTTGTAATGCTCAACCAAAATTACTCTAATCCTGTGCTTATATCATAATTACACGTTTTGTTAACCTCTCTCAATGTCAATTTTTCACTTATTTATATATTTTCAAAGTCCAAAACAGAATTCCACAGAGAAACTGTAATTATAACGTGAGACTCCACCCAAGCTTTTCAAACAGTAACTGTATACCATTGCTTTAATCCTCAGAGTTGGGCTGGGGGTGGGGAAGAGGTGGGGGGGGAGAGGGTAAGAACAGGCATTCATTCTGAATAGCACGTTGCTCAAGTTGTCTTTGTACAAAGAGAGATGCATGAAATAGCAAACACAATGAATTAATGGAGCCTTGACTTTCAAATATCCATAATGCTATTTTTTTAAAAACAGATAATGGTGGCCAAATGCACAATGGCTGAAAACATAAATTCCGGAGGAGAAATTTGCTTTTATCTCTTACACAACAATTTAGAAATGTAACTTTCTTTTTCATTTTGGGGGAGGAGGAGAGGGTTGTTTCGGAAACATCACACTATTATGCTTACTGAAAACCACTATAATCTACTTCTAACATCAGTAAGCTTAAAAAAAAAAAATCTTTAAAAAAACCTTTGCACCAGGATTTTATAGAGCCTGGTGGAAAAAATATGCATGTTCCTTCCTGCACCTAATTACCTCAACTGAGAAATCTGCCAAGTATTTTGCCCTTTAGTTCTCTTAATCGTATTAGGGCAAATGTATTTGGATGCCAACAGAAACAAACATTTAAAGATTTTCACTTAAAAGATTCCAAATATGTATGAAGGCTGTTTGAGACACAATGTCCCTTGTGCTTCAAAGACAACATATAGTTTTCTTTCTTTTTTTAAAGTAAATATGAATTTGCTCATGTTATAAAACTTGATGTCTAGTTTTGAAACAATTTAAGTAAAATAATGTCAATATGAGAGGCTCTCACAATGATTTATGCTTCCTTCTGTTACTTTATTACATTAGACATTCTTTTCTCGAAGCTTTATACTTTTCACTGTTCTCCTAGCAACCAACCAACGGCAAAGCATCAACTTTATATACCTGGCACTATTCCAATTCTTACTACTATTGACAATTATATTGAAGTTTCCATTTAATTGCTGCTCTGTTGTGACACGAAATATTTGTCATAATTAGGCATTTCCTATTTTTCTGTCCATTTACTTTTGATTATTACTGAAAATGAAATTTTTTATTCCAGAAAACCTAAGCGTGAAAATCTACAGATAAGAGTACCTACAGCTGTTACTATCATTACCAACATTGTAACATGGAGTACAAAAAAAAAAAAAGAAAGAGAGAAAGAAAGAAAGAAAAAAAAAGAATATAATTTCTCGGAAGGTAATTTTCCTTTCAGTCTAAGTGCTCTTATTCATCTTGCAGTTACTCAATGATTTCCTGTTCTAATTACAGGACATTATACAGAAAGACGTTTGTAAAAGGAAAATGCAGCAGAGCATATGACTAAATAGCTTGAATTTGTTGAAAGTGTTTAAAATTCCAAAGTTGTACGTCAACTTTATCAATTTGTGGCTACAGCTCTGTGTAAATGTGTACTGTGTCCCACCATAGCTTTAAATATCTCTTAAGGCAATAAACTTAGTACCCAAAGTTAGTACACATCAAAAGGGAAAATAGATTTGCAGTTAAACTGATGTTCGAGAGTCGGGGTGGGGGAAGATCTGTTGGGTTTTTTTTGTGTGTGTTTTTTCCCCCTCATCAAAGCTGTTAAATTGGAGGCATGCCAAGGCAAGGAGTGGAAAATATTAATAATAAAAATAAATTAAATGCCTGATTAAAAGGGAGCAAGAACAAGATTCCATCCGGAATAGAAATGAAAATGCCACAAACTATTTCATAAAAACAAACTGTGACGTAAATTACACATCGGTATTGCACTATTGTGGTTATTTTGAGAAATGGTTTGTACTGTAAGTCAGCTGGTGCTGCCCCACCCTTAATGATTTGGTAATGCTCTACACAGTAAGCAAGTGGGGCAGCCCTGAGATTGCTGAGAGAGAAAACAGACCTAGCCATACAGAACCGGCAATAAAAAGATAATGTACTTTTAACATAACAGAACAAGGAGATTGGCTTGGCTTTATTAACTAAAAAAACTGCTCTAAATGGTCCCCAGCTTGCCATTTGTTTTGATAAATGGAAACAGAGATCTTCCCAGGACAGGCAACAAAAAACATCAGTGGAGAAGTTAAAAAAAGGAAAATGTGGGAAAATATATCAGTGTATGGTTGCAAATGGAATAAAGAATATTTCAAATGCAAAACCAAGGGTTTGAACCAGCTGTTTCCAAAAGCAACCACTTAAAATAGATGGACACACAAATATAAAAATATGTATTAAAATATCAATATCAGCTTTTCCCTTCCTGTTGCTTCATCATTCAGAAAAGAAAACAACACAAAGCTAAACTAAAACTAAACACTGCCATTACTCTGAGTAACAAATGAAACTAGTGGGACTCAAGCCAGCTACACCTCCAAGGTGGTCCCAAATGGCCACCGAATTCTAGAACACATTCAGGAGCCACTCTGGATTTCATCTTGAGAATTTTGCATCTTATTACCATATGACTCATCTCAGCCAAATTTAAATGTCACACAAAACAGGGCTTATGCAATAGGTACTGTATGTCTACTGGTGAGACCTCACAGCCAGACTGACCACATTTGAGGTGTGATATTCTATGCAGCCTGACCTACCTTAATGTGCCTCTTCTTCATAAGGCGTAACCTTTAAGCTATAGTTAGCCATTCACTTTTAGTATAAATGAGTTTCAGTATCTAAAGAAAAAAATATAAAGAACCCATATACATCAGGGAGTCAGGGCCTAGACAAAATTTTTTCTACTCTAAAATTATACTGAAATTTTTCTAAAAGATTAATGTGTTTGTTTATTCACTAGTGACTCAGATAAGGCCATTATTATATTGCATTTAAACTTATTTAAGCTCAAGCCTCTCTTGATTTATAAGGAGCTACCACTAGGACCCAATCAGCCCCTATGGTTACCATGACAAGGTTGCTATGAGAGAAAGAAATCTGACCATCATTGGCAGAACTGGCCTTAAAAATTGTAACAACTTCTGCTATATTTCTCCTGAGACTATCCACATGGCTTTTTATCTTTCAAGTTGTGTCTTACATCTGCCATCATTGCAAGAATCCCAATTCCATTGCTGCAGCAGCTGTATAAACCTTTGGCATTGGAGAGACCCTCCTGAACTCCAAGCTCATGAATAAACCTAATTAAGGTGTAATACTGGACAGATCAATAGCTAAATGATTAACTTCCACATATCAGTTTTTCAGCATGTAAGATCCAAATTTGGGCCTTAAACAAAATGACAAATCACTTCTTGTCGTGACTTTCACTGACATTGATTATTCCACAGACAGTCAACACTGATCAAGCTAAATCTTATAATTGCCAACACAGTTTATATCAGGAAAAAATGTACGTATGGAAAGCTAAACACTAAACAATGTACACATGTGTGTATGTCTGTGTGTATATATAATGATACCTCTACTTTCATTAAAACTGTGTGGCCCTTAAATAATTAAGTTAACATTTCAGGTCTTGTTAAGTTACAAAAAAATGAAGGTATGAAATAATATATTCAGCCCCATGTTTTTTGTTTAATAGATTTACTGAGATATAATTCACATACCATACAATTCATTCATTTAAAGTGTACAAGCTTTTAGTATATTCAGAGTTGTGTATCTCCCACTACGATCAAATTTAGAACATTTTCATTACCCCACAAAAGCCGAACGCTTCTGCCCCCATATCCCCACCCCTACCCCAGTCCTAGGTAACCGTTAATCTAATCTACTTTCTGTTTCTACAGATTTGCCTGTTCCGAATATGTAACATAAATGGGGTCATACATTATGTGGTCCTTTGTGACTAGCTTAGTTCACTTAGCATAACTCTTTCAAGGTTCATCCCGGTCGTAGCATATGTCAGAACTTCATTCTGTTCCATGACTGAACGTTCTATTGTATGTATATACTACATTTTTTAATCTGTTCATCTATTGATAGATACACGGGTTGTGTCCACTTTTTAGCTGAATAATTTTGCTATCAACATTTATGTGAAAAGTTTTTGTGTGCACATATGTTTTCATTTTTCTTGTGTAAACCCCTAGGAGTAGAATTTGCTGTGTCATATGGTAAGTCTATGTTTACTCTTTTGAGAAAAAGCCATATGATTTTCCAGAGTGGCTGCACCATTTTACATTCCCACCAGCAGTGTAGGAGGATTCTGATAGCTCTACATCCTCACCAGCACTTGTTACTGTTTGGGTTTTTTGATAGCCATCCTGGTGGATATGAAGTGGTATCTCATATTGTCTTACATAATACTTAAAAATAATTAACAGTGGATTCCTCTAGGTTGTGAGATTATCTACAATTCTTATTTCTCCATTGGTTGCCTTCCTTTTCATCCCTTCTTAAAGAAGGGAACATCTGGCAGATTTATGTGGAATTTTGAGGGACCCCAAATAGCCAAAACAATCTTGAAAAAGAACAAAATGAGAGGACTCACACTTTCCAGTTTCAAATTTTACTACAAAGCTACAGTATTAAAAGAATATGGTACTGGCATAAAGATAGACATATGTAACAATGGAATGGAATAGAGAGTTCAGAAAAAAAACCCTTGCATCCATGGTCAATTGATTTTTGACAAGGGTGCCAAGATCATTCAAGGGAGAAAGGACAGTCTTTTCAACAAATGGTAGTGGGAACGAATACCGGATATCCACAGGCAAAAGAATAAAGTTGGACCCTTACTTCACACCATATACAGAAATTAACTAAAAATGAATCAACAACCCAAATTTAAGAGCTAAAACTATAAAATTCTTAGAAGAAAATATAGGAAAAAATCTTTATATTATTTTCCAAAGGTTTCTTAAGCATGACACTAAAAGCACACACAACATCAAAAAGTAGATAACTGGACTTCATCAATATTACAATCTTTTGTGTACCAAAGGACACTATCAATAAAGTGAAAAAACAGACACATAATGGGAGAAAATATTTACATATCATACACATGATGAGGGGTTAACATCCAGAATATGTAAGGAACTCCTGCAACTCAATAACAAAAAGACAATCTTATTTTTAAAAGGCCAAGGACTTAGATAAATATTTTTGCAAAGAATAGATACAAATGACATGTGAGAAAATTCTCAACATCATTAGGGAAATGCAAATCAAAACTACAATGAGATACTATTTCACACGCAGTAGGATGACTATTATAAAAACAAAAACAAAAAGTACCAAGTGTTGGCAAGGATGTGGAGAAAGTGGAAAACGCTTGTGCATTGCTGGGGAGAATGTAAAATGGTGCATGGTGAAAGAGAGTCTGAAAGTTCCATAAGAAATAAATATAGAATTGCCAAATTACCCAGTAATTCCACTCCTAGGTGTATACTCAAAAGATTTAAAAACGAGAACTCAAATGGATATTTATACACAAATATTGATAGCAGTATTATCTCAATAGCCAAAAGGTGAAAACGATCCAAGTGTCCTTCAACAGAGGAAGAGATAAACAAAATTTGTTATATACATAATGGGATATTATTTAGCCATTTAAAGGAATGAAGTTCTGATACATGTTACAACATGAATGAACCCTGAAGACATTATGCTAAATGAAAAAAGTCAAACACAGAAGGACAAATATCATATTATTCCACTAATATGAGATACCTAAGGTAATTCATGGAGACAGAAAATAGAATAGAGTTTGCTAGGTGCTGTTGGGGCTGGGAAAGTTGGAAGGAATGGAGAGTTACTGTTTAACAGGTACAGAGTTTCTGTTTGGGATGATGAAAAAGTTCCGGAAATAGTGGTGATAGTTACACAATATTGCAAATGCACTTAATGTCACTGAATTGTACACTTAAAATGATTAAAATGATAAATTTTGTATTATGTCTATTTTACACAATAAAAAGGGGGAACATCTGGCCAGAGTTACAGTTTCTGTGTAGATGCATTCTTTGTTGTTTTTTGGAAGGAAAAGATGTGTCTCTCCACTCAGCAACTAGAATGTACCCTGGGGGGCATAGAATCAGTGTTCTAATTCCTTGCTATCCCTCCTAGACCTTTGATAATGTTAACAAACGTAACTGCCTAAAGACAGTGTTGCAATAAACACCTGAGCCGCCTATCAACGAATAAGAGCAGTCATGTCATTAGTTCACCCTGGGCTCTGCACAACAGTGCTTCCTAAAAGGCTGAAAGAATCTGGAGAAAGTAATCTGCTCAACATCACTGCAGTCATTGGCTGTCAGGCCTTTTAAGACAAAGGGTCATGAGTTTAGGCTGTCATCTCATTTTAGTGACTCTTTTTTTAAAAAAATAATCTTACCACTTGAAAAGTTTGTCCACTCCCTCAAAGTGTTCAGCTATCCCCCTGCAACTGCACCGACTGCTGGGAGCTCACATCTAAGGTGTCAACAGAGTGTTAGAGGTTGCATTGCTTTCCTTCACCTTGTCATGGGGCTTCTAGAGTGGCTCAACAAGGAAAGGAGGGCAGAGGCCTCTTTCTTCTATCAACAACTCATCTTAAATCAGTGGTCTTCAAACTGGTGAATTCCTACCATGTGGGTACAAGAAGACTTTTTGAGGGGAACCCACACAAGGATGGGACAGATGCTTGGGTACTCAGTACAGCCAATCTCCTTCTTCACCCATCCTCCACCCCTGGTCTTATTACAACCACTGAAGAGTCAAATCAAAATATTAGTTTCAGAGAAGCTTCCTTTATTGATATATCAAGACACCTCAAACCATAGGCTTTTTATCTTTCCTTTCTTGCACATATTTCTGTTAAATGGGAAGCTTAGCAGTCGAAAGAGAATACTTTGGTCTGTGTTAGGAAGCTCTGAATTTAGAAAAGCCAAACCAATAAAGGTTAATGATGCTGATCCCTTAAAATGTAGCTAGAATGCTCTGCAAGGCTACCAGATTTTTTGACATAAATTGTATAAATCTATGGATAAAAATTTCAGATGATTTATTTCAGAACTATTATGCTTTATTAAATACAGATTTTTAAATTTAAGATTTTCTCAAATCGTATATAATGTTTATTCTAACTATGGTTATTCACCATCTTACTTCATTCTATATCATGTTCAACATTTTTTAACCTATCAATAAAAAACTTATTCAAACTTATGATAAAAAAATCAGATATCCACTTAAAATTGGGCAAAGGAATATACAGATTTATTTTTTTTTCCAAAGATGTTTTAGAGCAGCACGATTAGATACAAACATAAGGTGAGCCAAATATGTAATTAACATTGAAAATGTGAAAAGAAAACAAGTAAACTAGTTTTAATAATCTATTTTATCTAACTCAATATATCCAAGATACTATTTCAATACACAATCAATAGAAAGAATTACTAGTAATATATTTTACTTAATTTTTTTTCATGCTAAGTTTTTAAAATATAGTGCATATTTTACATTTACATCATTTCTTTTTTTTTTTTTTTTTATTTGAGACAGAGTCTCACTGTGTTGCCCGGGCTAGAGTGCCGTGGCGTCATCCTCGCTCACAGCAACCTCAAACTCCTGGGCTCAAGCGATCCTCCTGCCTCAGCCTCCCGAGTAGCTGGGACTACAGGCATGCGCCACCATGCCCGGCTAATTTTTTTCTATATATTTTTAGTTGTCCAATTAATTTCTTTCTATTTTTCGTAGAGACGGGGTCTCGCTCTTGCTCAGGCTGGTTTCGAACTCCTGAGCTCAAACAATCCGCCCGCCTCGGCCTCCCAGAGAGCTAGGATTACAGGCGTGAGCCACCGCGCCCGGCCTACATCATTTCTTGATTGGACATGTCACACTGTAAAGGCCTAATAGCCACATGGGGGTAGTGGTCACCATACTGGGCAGCAGCATAGTTTGAGAGAGTCCCCTAGAAAAGAAATTTGAAAACCATTGTGTTAGACAACCCAGCCCTGAAGAGGCACCTGGCAGAAATGGAGTTGTTCTGGGTATATGGCACAGGCCTCAGGGTGCCTTTTAGTCTTGGACTCCAGGATCCAACCATCTTGAGAAAAGAGGTTCAGAAACATAACTGGGAGAAGAGGACAGAACAGGAGGGAAAACTCCAGAGTGACTGTCATTTCATTGTTTTGATACCCACAACCCCAACAAAGGCCAAAAGGTAGCAATAGGGTCATTTTAGGAAAGATCCTTGTTTGCCACCTTTGGTTCCTGGTAAATAATAAAAATCAATTCCAAGTAAAATAATACTAATAATAAAAATCTTCAACTATAAACCCTGGTAAGAGCCCTCTCCTCTGGGTTAAACCTATCCTCCTGTTGGAACTAGCTGTAAGTTCACCTGGTGCCATGTCCACAAACCATCTGCTGTTTTCTGTCACGATGCCAGCAGAGCATCAGTCGTTCAGAATGGGTATTTTTTTCTTTCTTTGTTCTAGTGTGTGCAACACTAAAAGTAGTTTAACATCTGAAGGAGATACTTACAACGCACTGGAAACTGAAACCACTATTCAATCTCACGGCAATGCAGTCATATAAAAACTCCAGCACCTTCTAATGTGCTTTCGCAGCACGCTGTAGAGGAACATCATTGAAAGCTGATGATACGGATATGCTCTGTTTTACTTCCTTTTTGTACAGTGTTAGGACTGAGTAAGCTGATGTAAGATAGCAGGAGGAGGAATCTGATTTATTCATATTTCCCATAACACTTATCATCTGCTGAAAGTCATTTCCACTGCAAATGTCTTCCTTTCTTCAATCCCTTATATCCAAACCTACTTCCCTTTTCACATAAAAGACACAATAAACAAATTGCTGGTGACTAATATATTAATTCCAGTTACAATTCTGTGGTTTCACACCACGAGTTACCAGTGCTACAGATTCCTGTGCTGAGTATCTCTTAGCTATATCTGTGTGATGGTTTATGTTTGCAAGGGGGTGGCAAACTGTGGGCCAAATCCAGCCCGATGCCTGCTTTTGTGAATAAAGTTTTATTGCAACACAGCCACGCCCATTCATTTACATACTGCACTCCAACGGCACAGTTACAGAGTTGTGTAGCTGCCACAGAGACCTTATGGGCCACAGATCTAAAATATTTACTATCTGACTCTGCTGACACTTGAATATATTATTGCTTCCAGAAATCTGCTAATTGGGATCATTCATATCAGTTTAATTCCTAAGATAAAGTCACTATACTTACTTGTTCACGTTGGGCTCCCCTTTCCAGACTCTGGGTTCTCTGCAGACCAGAAGCTAGTCTTTGGCGTGCCTGAAACCCTAACGCCCTGGAAACAAGTGAAGCAGGCAATAGACTTTTAATTAATGTTGATCTTTTTTCTGGTCATTCACTGTTTGGTATGCTCCTGTCCTAACCCTATCCATGGATCTGTTACCTATTCTCTCTGTGACCCCTGCAGCAATGTTTCCTCTGCTTCCTGTCCCTGAATGTCTCAACCACCTTTCTTGGTTCTTTTCACCCTAACCGCACCAGTGTAAGTCTTCCTTTGGTTCCCTTTGTTGAGCCTTGGGTTCCTAATCTATAAAAAGGACTTAAAAAATGGTGACTTCCTGGGAGGATACATGAGTTAAAAGGTTTCAAGGAGTTGGGTTAACCTAGGGCATAATAAACACTCCATAGGTATTTGCTATTATAATATTACTGCTTTGCAAGTCTTTTCCCAAAGTATGCCAAGGAATACTAGTTCCTTGGGGGAGAAGGGAGCACATGACCAAGTATTACATGGGAAAGGGCAAAACAGTATGGAAAACATTGAGTTTAACAAAAAGTTATGCAGACTGTGTCTTTGGAGCCTTGAACACGTGAAAGGACATTTTCATTCGCAAGAGGGAATATGCTGCCTTTCCATTTTAACATGAAGTCCTCTCCCTCCTGCTACCTCAACCCCCACCCCACCCTGCCATACACACTTTTTCGTCATTCATGGCTTACCTCAACAAGTAGTGTCTCTCTGATCACATTTTGGGGGTGTAACATGTACCCAAATGTTGATTACGGCGGTCGCCTCCCTCCCTTAAACTCCCCTTCTCTGCATACACACCCTGCTTAACACTGTATAATTACAAACAGTTTATTATGCATCGTGCAATCACTCGTCTATATAACACCTGAAAACTTATAAAGACTTTTCACATGATTAGATTCACTTACTCCTCCCAGAATCCCCCTTGGGTCTGTCAAGCATACCCCCATTTTATACATGAGGACATGGAAAGCTCAACGAGGTGACCAAGGTCATCCAGCCATTGCCCAGGGCCATCCAGCTAATGGCTGGGACAGGTCCTCTGACACTAAGTCCCACACTGTTCTCATCACACCCGGGCTGCCTTCTGCTTGACTCCAAACCTCTGAGAAAGACCCTGGCAGAGTCATGAGATTCCTGGTCGACTGACAGAGATGCTCAAGTGGGCTGGTGGCTTGAGAATCCTCGTGACTCTATGAACTAATGAGAAGCAAACTTCTGGTTTCAAGTTGTACTGTTAAAGGATCCCTTCCAGTCTCGTGTTCAAAACAGTCCCCCAAGTGAAGCTTGGTTTTGCCTTATTTGACAGATCATCTCAAAAAGAGATGACCATTGCATAAAACGACCTCCACCAGCACACTTCTCCACTTCTTTTTTTTTAAAGACAGAGTCTCTTTGTTGCCCTCGGTAGAGTGCAGTGGCGTCATTGTAGCTCACTGCACATTTCTCCACTTTTAACGCCGGGAAGCACGGTCAGCCTCAGCAAAGCCAGTGGTATTATTTCTCTCTATTACTTCTCCTCTTTGGATCCCAGAACAAAGATCCACAAACCACCTGACTTCCGTCACACACACATAGCTCACACAAGTGCACCCTCTGCATCATCAAAAAGATAGAATTTGGGCCAGGCACAGTGGCTCACACCTGTAATCCCAGCACTTTGGGAAGTTTAGGTGGGAGGATCACTTGAGGCCAGGAGTTTGAGCCCAGCCTGGACAACACAGCGAGACCTGGTCTCTACAAAAAACAAAAATAATAAATTAGCCGGGCATGGTGGCATGCACCTGTAGTCCCAGTTACTCAGAAGGCTGAGGCAGGAAGGTTGTTTGAGCCCAGAAGTTGGAGGCTGCAGTGGACTATGATGACACCACTGCACTTCAGCCTGGGTGACAGAGTGAGATCCTATCTCTAAAAAACAAAGAAAGAAAAAAGATAGCATTCAATGTCAAAATGGCCATCCATCCATTGACTGGTCGGACATCAAGGAGACCTCCTGTGGCTTCATTCCTGTGACTTTGAAGGTAGCATGTGGCTGGAGGAAAAAGATCAGAGAGCTACCACTCTCCCTTCAAGGATGTACCACCTGGAAGAGGTGGTGGGCATACGAACAAATATACTAATAAGTGTTCTGACAAGAGTCCCAGCAGAGGAGGCAGATTCTTGGAACCAAAGAGCATCAAGAAAATCTTCACAGGGAAGAGAAGTGCTCAAGCTAAGTTTTGAAGGATACACAGAAACTCCTCCGCAGATCAATATACATCACTCACTGAACTTTCCAGTGTGTCGGTCACTGCACACATTCTCCCTCCTCCTGTATACAACCCTGTAGGAAGTTATATTATTAGTCCCATTTTCCAGATGGGGAGACTGATGCCAAAAAGAGATTAAAGTGACGTGCCAGCAGTCACGTTGCGAAGGAGACCTGGAGAATGGATTCGAGCCCAGTGCCCCAGTCTGCCGGCTGCTGCTGCCTCAAAGGGTCCAAAGGAGAGACTAGCACCTCTATCTCCAGGGCTGAAACTGGTGTGAACCAGCGAGGACTCTGGAAGTACAGGGTTGTGGCTGGAGTACTAGCTTGGAAGTCTGAGAGTTGACAGAAAGCCTCAGGGGCCATGCTATGGGGTTTCCACTAAATCCTGGAGAGGGTACTATGCAAGTGTGGCAGTGATAGAACTAATTTCCACCCCAGCAAGAGTGGAGGATATACTGGAGGCCAGAATGATCTAAATGCTGGCTTTCATTTTCCTCCTTTCACTGTGGTGACCAAGGTACCCCCCCCCCTCCGACTCTGCTGCATGAGTGAGCTCCACTTGCCCTGGTTCAGGGAAAACCAAGTTCAATGTCCCTACGAAGTCTCTTCCAGGGAGAAAGAGGTGACGGCAGGCAGCACTCAAGGGCAAGATCCCAGAAAGGGTAGCTTCAGTCTGATCAACTAGATATACATGAATAATGTCTGTGCGTTTAGTTCATTCAACAAACTTTTATTTGGTTTCTACTCAATGCCAAACGGTGTGTTCAGCAGTGGGCTTGCAATGGTGAACATGACAGCACCCACCCTCAAGGAGCTCCCAGTCCTATATTCCAGGGATGGAGAAGACAGGAGATGGTACTCCAGGCATAGGAAGAGTTGGGGGCTCCAAAAGGAACAGCAGAGCCCAAGGGATGAAGAATGAAGATGCAAAACACACCATGGAGCTGGGCACTTTTGAAGGTGTTTATGTTCCAGCTCTGACAAAAATGCTTTTTAAATTTCATCTTCGAGTTTGAAATTTCAAAAGCTGTGGTCAGCGCAAGAGTCAGAACAAAAGGGAGTTTAAAAAAATGTAATCTGGATTATGACCAGGTTAATGAAGAAGAAAAACGGATACGTCAGCTACCTCGCCTACAATTTAAAAGCTTCCTTTTTCATTTTTATTTCTGGCTCGTGAATCGCCACAACTTCCAGGGGCAGGCGCTTCACACTAGGTGCAGGTAAGCAGCTGAGATCTCTTTTAATAATGAAAGATATTGCTAATATATTTTGCCTCAACTGAAATTCAAACCCGATTTTATTTTTTCCCCCTCAGGTGGGATGTGGACAGAGAACATCTATATAATAGGTGTTATCATTTACGAGGCCAAGACTGAACCAATACTTTGGAGCTAAATGTAATTTGCAAAGCACAATTTAACAGCTCCATTTAGCAACTCTTCACAATCAAGATGATTTCAACAGTCTCTGAACGCCAGCCAAGACACCACCAAAGTATACTTAAATACCAGCAAATATTACATGTTATAAAAATTCTGTGTTTGTCTCCTCCGACTTAAGAAAACTGCCCCCCTCTCTCTCCCATCCTTTTAACACAAAGCCATTGCAATTCTTCAGTTCTAAATGGGAGGAGGAAGGGAAGGGCTTGGATGAGGAAACTGAGCTCCATTCTTGCCTAAAATTAGCATTCTTCTTCCCCCAGCTCTCATTTTATTGGCTGTTAAGCTTCCAGGTCCTTCCTTCAAGCCAAGTGGGACACCCAAAACACCCTTTTCTTGCTCCACTAACAAATTTTGAAACTTAGAGGACTTCCAACCACAGTGTTCTAAGGATTTAGTCAGAGGCACACATGACAGTGTCTGAAGGACACTATGTCCTCAATACATAGCCCTAGGCAGCCAAGAAAGAAGCTCCGAGATCCATGCGATCCCCTACCTTGCCCCATGCTTCAAATCAACCTGGTTATTTAAAGCCATCTTTGCTCTTTCTGTTCACAGGGCCAGTTTCTAAATTAAAAAGCAACATAATTTACCACTTTGGGGAGTTCTTTCTTATTGTGAGTTTGTTCATGCTTTGGAATTTAGAAATAACATCTCATCCTTGCACACACAATAAGACCAAAAGCAAGGGGTTTCCATTGCTGCTGTTTCCCAAAGCTGGCCGAGTCTCCTCTCGCCTTTCTCTAGCAGGACTGGGCTTCAGAGCCGGGACAAAGGTTCTCATGCACACGTCAGTGAAAGAGATTCTCCCACTCAGATTTCCCACCACATGTATCTTGGGTTAGAATGTTCTTTTATACGTGTCAATATGTTACTCCTTCATGGGTAACCATGGAGAGACTATGCTTCTCCAGCTAGAAGAAATAATTCTTTCATCTTTGCTCACATTTTTTTTAAAAAACATGTTTTAAAAAAATCCAGAACTAATATACAATACATCCTTGCTGTAAAAGATAAAGTTGCCAATCCCCTTGACCTCGCAAACGCTCATACTTTAATGGAGGCCTCCTCCCACTTCCACTTCAATGGAGCCTTCTTGAAAACTGGAGAATAATCATTCTCAACATGAAGGGTGCCTGGAAGACAAGGGGAGAGAACTGGTCCTGCAATTCTGCTCGGTTCTGAGGTTTCTGACTCTTTCAAAAATCACCGTGAAATAATAGCCCTCTTAATTCTCCTAGAGTATAATTTACTTAGCACGGACACAAAAACATCCCCGCTACATGGTACACTGTGACAAGTCAGAGCACACAGCAAGGATGCAGGTCTGTGTGAAAACAACCAGCTCAATCTAACCCCACTCTCCAGCTGTAATACAGCTTCTTCCAACACATGGAGAAGTGAGAATGATTACATTTTGTTGAAAGCGTCTCATTACATTGATTTAAATAAGATTTCTAAACCTGCAAAAAGAAAAACAGTTTAAGACGCCATTTGTTTCATACAAGACTTCATAAAAAGGCAGGTAGTGAAACCCTTCAGAAACTCAGGTTAGTGGGGACCAAAGTCTCTCCCGCCGTGGACGTCTGACAGGAGGATAATGGAGTTTAGTAACACCCAAGTGAGGTGTTTCTTTTCTGCTTAATGCAACCTCACATACCCAACATAATGTAACACATAGGTGTTAAGAGACCTGCACGGAGGAATAGACATCGTAGGCTTTGAGATCTTAAACTTGACCAACTTGCTTCTGACAACATTCAAGTGCAACTGATTTGGAACCATTTTCTGAGAAGATCTCACACACCTGAACGGGTAAGATAAGGTCCAGTTTGCAAGATGCCAAGCACACTTCCTGATATTTACTAACACTGCAGTCGTCAAAATACTTTATACCAAACCACAGGGAAAAAGACGAATAAAAATCTCAGGCTACCCGTCGGAGTGATCAGTTATTGAACATTGTCCTGCTAGAACACAGCTGCCTTTTACTGAACATACACTATAGACGGGCAAGCGCTAAGCCCTTAATGTGTGTTTAATCACTGTAGCAACCCTATGAGGGATCTGTTTACTGCCTCCATCTTATAGATGAGGAAATTGAGGCTTAGAGAGATTAAGCATCTTGTTCAAGGAACAAGAGGAACCCAGGTCTGTCTAATTCCAAAGCCCATGGTCAAAGCCACTGCTTACAAGTTTGGGAGAAGCCTATGCCCAGATAAACCAATGACATAAAGGCCGATGTCATCAAGGCAGCACTGAGAATGCAGCTGTGTGTTGGGCAGGGAAGACACCCAGAGGAGCTGGATGGTGACGTTTGGGATCCAGGCATCATCTGAAGCAGAGGACAGCTGGGAAACCAGGATCTTCCCCATTCCCATTCAGGGTCATCACAAAACCTGTGACCTCAGAAAAGGCAGGAAGGGACCCATTCTGGTTTTGCAATTATGATTCCTTCACTCCTGGCTAAGTGGAGGCAGGTATTTACTGAGCGCGGCCACATTTATTATTATTTTAAGAGAGGCCTTTGGAACCAGGAAGCTTGATGAATTTATGAGATCAGCAGCTATTTTTCCAAGACAGGTATAATACAATTCATTTCATTTGCAGCTAGTTTAACGTGAAACATTGTTTAAGAGAGACAAATAAACAACAATTCACATTTGCTGGGCTTCTCTCCTCTCTAATTCTCCCGGTTGTTGCACAGGAAATTTTTTATTGATTAAAGTACAATTACATTATGGTTGGGAAAAAATCAGCCCTGGAATAAATTGTTTTAAGAAGAAATCGTGCTGGTGTCCTACAAAGAAGCAGGTTACAAAAAGGAACTGGGAAGCAGGCACTGGCTTTGTAACCACGGGCAAACTCCTGCCCTTCTGGGCTTCAGTCTCCTGCTCTGTAAGATGATAGGGGTCACTGTCTTCTAGGGAAGGTGACGCCAGTTAACACATTGACTGCCACGTAAGTTGTATTTAACTCAGGCTAGTTTTGACCCCTAAGACCTCGTCAAGCAAAACCCTGCAGTTGGTTTGTGAAAATCTTACTTGTTGATGTTCTTATTGTCACAATTAATATTGACAATTTAATTCTAAAAACGTGGATTGCGTTGCATATAACTCATGTACATAAACCTATAAAAAATTAGAAATTAGAAAGGACCGTTTTGTTTTAATAAAATACCGTGGCCCCAGGGAAGAAATGTTTTTTCCTAGTGTGGCAGTCAATGTATTAAAAGGCAGCACCGCATTAAGACTTCCACTGGCCCTAGACACTTCTGCCCTCCTGAGCTCCTTCCTCCACAAAAGTTACATTTTAGGACTGCATGGGTATAAATATTATATATGAAAACATTTTCTTCGACTGTAAAGGTCACTGTATTTGCTTCTGATTTTCAAAGGATTGGAAACATTTTGGTGGGACCCTAATAAGTATCACAGCCCTAGGCACCATGGCTGTGGTGTTGCCTGCATATGCCAGCCCTGGGTAAAGGGCAGGCCCCTTGTTTGCTGAGGGCCTGGTGTTGGAAAGGCAAGTTTGGAGGGGCTGGGCCCCAGCAGTGTTGCTCTGCAAAAGAGGGGCTCTGTGTGGGAGAAGTTTGGAGAGGAGACTTCCAATTGGTGGCCAGCTGAAGAGATGGGGGAGAGGTGTTGGGGGCCTTTGGTGACATGAGTCTTTGTATGGCATGTGGGATGTAAACTAACCCCTCCTCCAGCTCTCACATCAACTCTGTGAAAGCTTTGTAGGATCTACATTGCTTACCAGGAGCGTGGAATTTTAAAAATAAAAACAAAATAAGGAGATTGGATTCCATGATGTCTAAAGTCTCTCTGTTCCCGCTCTAATATTAGATTTTTCACCACAAGTATTTAAATAACTGTTCCACAATGCCAAAAGCTGCTTCCTCTCCCAGAGGAAACTCGCTAATGTAGGAACTAAGAAAGGACTTTGAGGAACCCGGATGGCTTGTAAAGATGCATGGCTGTGCAATGCTGCAGAGGTTTGGGGGCAGCACCTACCACGGGCAGGCCACTCACGCGCAGCCCTCTCGTGGCGTTCGCCCCATGCTCCGCGTGTTCAGGCCGCAGTTGGCTGGACTTCACTCCCAGTATCTTTGGAATTTCTGTCCCATGAACATGCATGAACTCAAAATGAGAATGTGAAGTGCTATCTAATTTAAGATCCTGTGTGGCAAGGAGTGATTTACTCTCTAGTTCAACGTTTGTAAATCCTGCAGTTCTATCTGTTGGGTGCTGATGTTCCCAAACCACCTTCCACTCACTAAATGAACATTCTCCTGCTGGCTGGGTGGGGGCTTCCCCCAGTCAGCAGTGCTGTTTTAGCAGACTACCATCTTTGCCTGTGTACCTGGTATTAGGCACTGCCTGAGTTTTTTATTCATTTTCCCCATAAATATGTACCAATTCCCTGTTTCAGCAACATATACACTAAAAAGAAATCCATCCATTTTTTTCCACTGGCGTTATACAAACATCAATTTTCTGAGCTTTGGCATTGTGCTTCATTAAGGAGAATAGAGACATGGTAATTTAGTTTCCATGTATTTACAAAATATTCAGCTTTATCTTCCAACCTGGCAATTAAAGCAGCAAATCTTTACTCTGGAGCTGGGCTGTCCCATGTAACAGCAGCTAGCTGCATGTAGCTATTTAAAATTAAAATAATTAAAATCAAATAAATTTTTAAAGTTAAAAGTTCAGTTTCTTAGCCACACTGGCCACACTTCAGGTGGTCAACAGTCCCAGGTAGCTGGTGGTGCCATATTGGAAAACAGAGATACAGAACACTTTCATCATTGAGGAAAGTTCTATCGGCAAGTACAACCTGAAGGTGTGGGCATTTGCAAAGGCCAAGACGACATCCTTTCACCACTGTATCCCTCCTGCATAACCCCATCCCTGCTGACATGTAGTAAAACCTCCAATAAATACGTAAGGAACCAAAATTCTTGCTCTCTAAATTATTTTTATTTGTTAGAGACAGGGTCTTTCTATTTTGCTCAAGCTGACTTGAACTCCTGTGCTCCCCCCCAGCCTCAACCTCCCAAGTAGCTGGGACTACAGGCAAATGCCACCATGCCCAGCTTCTCCCTCTCTACACGTGGGAACAAAATATGATCCCCAAGAAACGCTGAGTTAGATAAGGATGAAATAATAAATACAAAAATAAAGTTATAGTGGGAACATTGTTTCCATAAACAATAGCTAGAATTCTAGTGTTAGTATAAAAAATTATTTCTAGACATCTTTATATGAAAGGAAAAAGTGAATAAGACTGTTGTTAAAAAATTCACATCCATGAGCCACTCACAATATTAAAAGGCAAAGTTACCAAAGCCAATATAATACTAACACCATAGCAATAGCAGCAATAATCATGATGGTGAGGATGATGATAATGATACTCATGCAATATAGAACCTTTTATACTTACTAAACCTTTTCACATCTTTTGAGTCATCTGAATCTCGCAACAACTTTTTAAGGTTGGAATTCTTATACCCATTTTATTGGTGAGAAAAAAGAGGACTGGAGACTCAATGACTTGCTTAGGATGATCCAGCTGGTAAATCAGAGAAAAAGACATCTCGCCCCCGGGCTTTCTAACGCCAAGTCCTTTTGCTATATTGAAGCTGCTACACTTTGCCCAGAAACTACCCACTGGGCTATTCCTATTTCTGTCTATGCCGTGAGGGGAACTGAGATCCCTTAACAAAAGCAGACCTATACCTCCAGTGCCTCAGAAAGCCAACTAATTGATTGTCTTCCTTTATAATAAGTTTTGGCTTCTGCAATATTGAAGGGCTAATCTTCAGTAACTAGAGAAACATTAAAGTTAGAGAAGCATTATTAATTTATCACCCAAGAAACCATTTGTTCTGTGGATTATCCATCTCAAACAGTGGTTCTGAGGCACAAGCGTGATATACTGTGCTCCGGGTCGCGCAGCTGCTTTGCATTTTGAATTCTTTATTTATAGAACAAGTCAAATTAATAACTCAAAAATGTTGTTTCAGGCAAAGTAATGGACACACAATAAAACTATTCATTTCCTAAAAGGTCACTCCAGGAGATGCATACGTTGTTTAAAAGCCTACCAACAATGCTATTATTCCTTCGAAAACTGAAAATGTCTAATAAGCAGTTAGAGCACATATCTGCCCCCGAGACCCCAGGCTAATTTAAAGTACAATCACAAGGCAATCAATCATACTCCAAAATTACTTCATTTTCCAAACTGTTTACACTTTTTAAGTTACAAATCCACTTTCTGCTATTTCAACTCACGATTTACAACTACAGATTTAGACCGCTTGGCAAGCAGCCAAGCACTAGTCATGAGGGAACTAATGATATGAACAGATCAGTGTTTTATAAAGGAGAAAAGCGCATGTAAATTTCCAGTGTGTCTGCAAGTAATCAAGGCACTGCTGACTATAAATGAGACCGTCTCAAATTTATTTTAGAAGAAATATCTTAAAGCTGCACTTTTTATCCAGGCCAAAAAAAGCCTTTAGGAGGAACTCTGAGATTACTCAAATTATTGTAAATAAACGGTTTATGTGAACAATATGGAAAGAATAGTGAAATAAGCGACTTATTTCAATAAGCGACTTATTTCAACATTGCTGTCCCACATGCCCTTATCACGATTTCTGGAATGCGAGAGTTAATGGAAAGGGAGGAAAAGATCTGCTTCTCTCTCTCTCTTTCTCCACCACCCCTCTTTAAAATGCTATTGTTAACCGTCATAGTCGTAGTGAATCACGTTTGTTTTAGTAGCCAAGAATGCTCAGAATAAAAAAGAAGACCCTGGGAGATACTGTTTTAAATTAAGTATGATCTTTATTTCATTACAATGGCACAGCCAAATAATCACTTTGTGCTATTTGTACAAATAATGTAGGATGCTCATTTTCTTGCGGAAATAATTATTCTAGTCTATCATATCCTGCTTGTCATCAAAACCTCCCCCTTCGCTGTCACCAAGCATGTGCATTAGACTCCAGAGGCTAAATTTAGCCAAAGTTTCATGTGTTCTTACATGTTAACGAGTAAAGCCAAGTAAGCATATTCAGATGTGAGGGTGCCTTGAAGAGAGAAGCTCAAAATAGCCTCACACACTATATATATCCCACAAAAGTCCATTCACTGTGATTGATATTTTAGTTAGAGAATCATTACATGACTAAACTCAATTTTATGATTGGATAAGGCCAGGTAAAATGAACCGGCACTGCACTTTTAAAGCATCCTACATCTTAAAACTATCTGTAATCATAAATCAACCTAATTATTTGAAATACTGTCATGAAGTGGAAAAGAAAAGAAATTAAAATAAACTGGCTGCCTGAGTATCTCATTTTATTTTCAAAGGATCAACCAAAGCTTTTTATTGGCCTTAAAGCCTGGCCCCACAATGGCTGGTAAACCATCCTCTTTAGATAGAATTATACACACAGAAAATCAATAATAAAGATTAAAAGCTTCCCCCCTCCCATTTTTTACACTGACATTTGGGGTGTGTGTGTGTGTGTGTGTGTGTGTGTGTGTGTGTGTGTGTGTTTATTTAACTATGACTAAAAATAATGATCTTCAAGAACCTGGAGCAACAAATATAGCCCTATTCTATTAAAACTTCAATTTATCCTTGTTTTTGTCACACTCCAAAAAGCCACTAAGAGTGGAATGAATGTTTCCAGTTCTGAGTGATTTCATAATACACTCCCTGGAGCCTCTGATATCAGCATTGTGACATCATCAAGATAAATACTGATTGGCTGCCACAGCCTTTCAGGCTAACCCTTTCACAGTTGCCCCAGCCTATCACTTGGCTAGTTTTCTAAGGTGGCTCCTCTGTGTTCACCTGTAAGAGCACAGAGAGAATGGAGAAGAACCTCCCCCACCACACACACACACACACATACCACGGAGCTATAACATTCTAAAGGGCAAGGGTGTGTCTCTTCCACTGGAAGGCTTGGTGCAAATACAGGGCCTCAAAGGGGCATTGTAGAAGGTTCTGGCAAGTGGAGAATGGAAAGATTAGAAGCTCTCTTAGTGTTGGGTTGTCTTTCCTCATCGTAGACTGAGAGCTGGAGATAGAATTATGGGCACAGAAACATGCTCACCAAAGAAAGTACAAGCCTGCCCAAGATTGACTATATCTAAGATTGTCCAAGGTCTCTTGAAACTTGATGACAAATGTGTTCATTTTACATTGGCTTTAGCAAATGCCAAGCATTGAGGGATTTTAAATGTACACAAGAACCTCATTCTACTAAAAATGTTCTTTACAATTTGACCAACACCTAGTAAAAGCTCATAATTCTGCTTTGACCTTTGATCTCACAAGTTCCGTTTCTAAGAATTTATCCTAAGGAAATATAATCAGTGATACAAACAATGATATAACTTCAAGGATGTCTCTGAGAGTACTATTCATAATAGTCAAAAGCTGGCGGGCGGAAAACCCAAAGTTCAACAACAGAGGAATAGTCAGATAAACTATGGCACTTTCATTATGGAATACAGTGGAATCCATCACTACATACTACACACACTATCTGCTACGTGAAAGACTACATTAAGTTAAAGAAAAGCATGATGTAAAACTGGAGATACAGTATAACTAAACAATTAAAACTCACATATAGATAGTGGGGGAAAAACTGGAATAACAGACAATAAATATCAACACTTGTTATTTCAGCATGGTAGTATTATGGGTAATTTAAATTTCTTTTCTTTCTGTTTCTTTGTATTGTCTTAACATGATAAGATTGCACTACTTATATTATAACAAAATAAGCACAATTAAAAGAGATTAAGAAAAAAAGTATATAGAGAGAAGGAAAACGACCCCACATAAACTCTCCCATGTTAGGATGGTTCAAATATTTGCTCATAATCTTTTTGAAATAATA